>NW_023994247.1:77500-507101 GCF_015586225.1 Lucilia sericata
ATGAAAACTATATATGTAGGAGAAATAATCTTATATCATAAATATTATTTACGCAAAAATATATTCAAGAAGAAGCATTGGAAATAAAACTAAAATAATATTACTTCTTAAATTAACATTATAAAGTAGCTCTTTGAGTTGAATTACTTTACTGAATGATAATGTAAATAAACAAAATCAATAACAAGAGATTGGACTAATGAAACGGACGGAATCGGACAATAATATTAAGAAAATAAAGGAGAGTAAGAGATAATTATTAATTTTACATTACTTACAAATGATAACGATGTTGTTGTAATTACATTTGAGAACGTTTCATACCTTTTGTTCCGATGTTGGGCCCAGCAGAGGAATGTGGTGATGATAACGTAGACAACTGGTAGACTATTTTTTTAAAAAAAAAACTTAATGCAAATTAATAATTCTTGTTACTCTCGATAATATAAAAGATACTTAAAAAAATGCGTAATGAAATATAGGGTTTCCAGCACTAGTTTAATACAATTCAAGAAATATTTTAGGTCTTAGAAAATATAATTATTAGGATTGAAATTAATTAACATAATTATTACTTTTAATAGTTTTAATATATAATTGTAGTTAATTAATTTTATAGTAAATTGCAAATATAATATAATTAGGATAATTTAATAAAATTTGTTAGAAATTTTAGAAATTACTTTAAAATTTGTTTGTTATGGCATAGTAATATTTATATTATTAATAGTTTCAATTAACAAAAAGAAAGAACTCACAAGTTTATAATAATATTAGGCTTAATATTTAAATTGAATGTACATGTTTGAAGGATTTAATTCATTTTTATGAGAATCGTAGTTTGTATATACGTGTTTAGGTTTTTTAATTAGTGATAAAGTATATTTTTGTTAATACTTAAAGAAATTTAGTTTTGATATCTACCATATTTTTTTTGAGATATTTAGGAAAATTTATTAGTTTTAAGTATTCTTAAGAAAATTATAATATAAAAATGTTAAAGTTTGGCAAGGTTTGTGTTTGATAATTCTAGGAAAATTATATAAATTAAGGCAATAAACTTTGGAGTAATTAATAAATTTAGGAATAATTTAAGAAGTTAGATTTTTCGTAATAATTTAGTAAAGCTTTAGAAATACTTATGTTTTTTTTTTCTTAAATTTTTAATCCCAAAATGGCGGAAAGGTTATGCAACACGAGTCTTTGGTGACTGATGCTTGTTATACAAGCCTCGTGGTCTGGATTACGTAAAGCTGTGTACTGATCCAAGCTGTATAATGTCCACTTTCGAGAGATTTTATATACATATATTCCAAGACTCCATTTTATCAGAGGGTTTTAAAAGATAATCTTTGGAACTGGTGAACTTATGTCAAATTTTGGACAAAGTGACAAAACCTAATGGTTCCAATTCCTAGATCAAATTACATCACAAGAATTAAAAAAACACTTAGAATCGTAAAGGAAAATTTACCTTGCTTTGCTTTAGAATCACAAATTATTGCAAATTTTAAGTTCTAATGAAATAGTATTACACTTTTTAATGTTAGAAATTATATGTAAATATATTTAACTTTATTTCTTCCGAGAATATCACTGCACTGTTGTAGATCTTAACTTCAATTAAATGCGTAATATTAAAATTGCAATTAAAGTAGAATAGTGAGAAAAAAAGGTAACGGAATTGACATTCCTTTGTTCATGATCTCATTCTCAAAAAAAATATTACCAAATGTGCGTAATCTCTGAGAAAAAAAATGCATATAAATAAAAAAAATCTCATGATAGAAAAAGTAATCTATGGATAGTTTCAGGGTTTTCGATACATGAACTTTTTGGGTTTGTAGATTTAGTTTGGCGGTTAATTTCTTGAAGTTTATTCAATAAGAAAAAAAAAACTGCAACAAACCTGCTTCGACCAGAGATTTCACATCAAATGGCGAACAGGGAATAGTTTTTTTTTATTATTTTAAAAAAAAGGTTTTTTCCTTTAATAGCAGTTTATCTTAATAACAAATTGTATGGTTATATTTCGAGAAAAACAATTAATACATATATTTTAAGAAAATTTTATTGTGTAGTTTAAATTCTAAAGGTAATAAAGGAAAATTACATATTGAATTGTTTTTATCTATGGTACAAACTAATGAATTTAATGTGATAATAATAATTTTTGAGAAAATCCTTGGTGAAAAACGAAACGTGTGGCTCGACCCACGATAAGCCGGGCAAAACAGTTCACGTCTTGAGGTCGGATGTATGATATCGTCCTACATAATTGCCCTTAAGATCTTCGATATCGTAAAGATTGTTTCCAATTCGATCTCTTATTTTACATTTTATAAATTTTGGAAAAATCTTTTTATTTACAGCATTAGGCATGTTACTTAAAACATGATTTTTTCTAAAAACTGTCTGTCCTTTTTCAAATCGAATTGGTCTTGTCCTAAGGTTGTAGGTTTTACTTGCTTTTTTATGTGCAACGTTTAAGTTTTCTCGAATGTTATTCCTAACTTTTTGCATCTTGTCAACATTTTCTGATATAATACAATCCTCGCCAGTAAGACATCCAAGTTTTTCTAAAATTTTGTAACTGGAGCCATGTTGCACCATGTTTTGTCCGAAGGTAGCGTAGTAAGGTGAACATTTTATGGACGAGTGATAATCGCTTCTTAGAATGGAAAGTATTTGTGGGATAAATTTGTCCCAATCCTTGTGATCCTTATGATCTTCGAGAAAATATCGTATTTTTGTCAAAATTTCTCTATTTGCCCTCTCCGAAGCATTGGATTGTGGTGCGTAGAAACCTGTTTTTATGTGCTCTATGTCGTATAACTTGAAAAACTCTATCATTTCCCTAGAAACGAATTGCTTTCCATTATCGCTATGCACGAATCTAGGGACACCAGTCAATGGAAAAATTTAATTTTGAAAATACGTTATTACATTAGCTGATGTTGCAGCTTTGAGAGGTTTTAAGAAAATGAGCTTAGTTAAATGATCCAAACATATAAAGATCATGGAATTTTTAACCTTGGTGTATGGATAAGGCCCTAAGAAGTCGCAATAAAACCTTTCAAAAGGGCGACTAGTAACAAATTGTTGACCCATTGGGGGCTTGGAGATTTGATTTGAAGGTTTCATTACTTTGCATTTCTCGCAATTATATACATATAATTTGACGTCATTAACCATTGTTGGCCAATAATATTTTTGACGTATTCTAGCCAAAGTTTTTGTGAAACCTCCATGACAGGATGTAATTGAATCATGTGCAGATTCTATAACCTTCTTTATCAAGGATTTTGGAATCCACAGCCGCCACAAACTGTCTTCTTCCTCACTACCCCGCCTAAATTGGACGCGTTTATAAATTAGATTATCATCTGATACCATAAGGTCTGGTAAGGAAGCTTTATCCTTCAATATAGAATCGCTTAAGCTCGTGTAGTCTTCTTCTTTAAACCTAGGGTCGTTAAGATCTATATCAAGGGGTGTTATAAGTGAATTAATTTCGTCAACGTCCATACGTGAAAGACAGTCGGGGACGATATTTAGAGAACCCTTACGATGTTCAATTCGAAAATCGTATCGCTGCAACTTTAGGCTCCACCGAGCCAAACGACCGCTTAAGTCCTTTTGGGACATTAGCCATTTCAACGAGGAATGGCCTGTAATTATGCGAAATGGGAGCCCTTCGATATACGGTCTAAAACGATTCACACACACCACCGCTGCCATACACTCCAGCTCTGTTACGGTATAATTTCGCTGGGATTTATTCAGCTTTTGCGAAACAAAAGCTATGGGCTGCTCTTTACCAAGGTCGTTTATTTGAAATAAAACGCCACCAACACCAATGTTTGACGCGTCGCATTGTATAATAAACTCACGCTCAAAGTTTGGTTGAGCTAACACGGGTGCAGAGGATAAAGCGTCTTTTAGTTTCTCAAAAGATTGTTTTGCGTCTGCTGTTAAAGAAAATGGTTTTGGACTCTTTTTCAAACAATCGGTCAGAGGACCTGCCAAGTCAGCAAAGTTACTGATAAAAGATCTATACCAATTGGCCATGCCTATGAATCGCCTGATTTGCCTAGGTGTTTTTGGTATAGTGAAATTTTTTATGGATGCTACCTTCTCCGGATCAACTTTCAAGGTTCCGTTACCGACTATATATCCTAAATAGCGGATTTCTTTCTGGCAAAACTTGCTTTTACTCACATTTATTGTGAGTTTTGCCTTTTTTGAACAGCTAGCAACTTCACCTAAAAGTGTCATATGTGAGTCAAAGTCTGGACTACAAACGAGTAAATCGTCCAGATAAATAAAGACATTTTCTCTCAATCTAGACGGTATGACCTTGTCCATGAGTCTGCTCATGGTTTGTGGACCATTACACAGACCAAATGGCATGTACTTATAATGGTACAAGGGCTTACCTGGAACTGCGAAAGCAGTCTTTTCTTTCGAGGAATTTGTCAACCTAATTTGGAGAAATGCATCCTTTAAATCAATTCCCGTAATAAAAAAGGTATCTTTCAACCTGCTCAGTAATCCGTTTATGTCCGGAAGCGGATACGAATCTTTTTTCGTTACGGAGTTGAGCTTATGTGAGTCTATACATAGACGTACTTTACCGGGCTTCCGCATCAGTACCACGGGTGAGCACCAAGGCGAATTGGACTCTTCAATCACACCCATATTTAGAAGTCTTTCTATTTCTTGGTATGCTTCTTCTTGACGGGGTGGCGATAAAGGGTAATGTTTTGATTTTAAAGGGGCCGCGTCACCGGTGTCAATGTCATGTTCAAGCAAGTCTGTACATCCTAGTCCCAGTTTTTCAAATGAGGGAAACTCTAATATGGTTTTCTCTAAAATAAGTCTTTGATCAGGATTGAGTTCATGAAATTTTGTCAGGTCGTTAGTTTCAGAAATATTTGCCTCTATAGCGGATACTGATGGAATGATTTCTGGAGCAAGAGCAAATTCTCTCCAAAAATTAATTCCAAAGTAAGCTTTTTGGCTAAGAGAAAGAACAAGATAAAAAGTAATATTTTTCGTGACATTTTTATAGCTTACGGGTAGCACACAGTAGCCTATAACTTTTTGTTTAGATCCATTGGCAGTTGACAATTCAGATTGAAATGGCTTATAAGAAATATTGTTTTTATTTATGAAATCTAAACAGTTATCGCCTAGTACTGAAACATTTGCACCTGAGTCCAATAAACCTATTAACGTGTCATCAAATATTTTGACCATTGCAAAGGTGCGGTCATCAGATCCGTGCAATATAGTTGAGGCTAACAGTCTACGAAAATTTTTACGTTTTTTAAAGCGAAGACGACATTTAACTATTTTTCTGTATAAATTGCCATTAAATCGGTTATACATTTTACAAGTAATTGCTCTACTTTTATTTATTTTGTAAGAAAAGTCTGCTTGAGTGCTTTTATCTTCATTTGAAAGAGTTGAAAGTTGTATAGAATGTGAAGTATGATTTACTGATTATCATTCAAATCAGTTCCTAGTTTGGACTCGGGGACTGACGGGATGGACGAGTGTCCCCGGTAACCACATCGCCCGTTTGTTGGTTTCCCTGAAAGTTATGCCTATTAGGGCATGAAGGTGTCAAAACTCCCTTCTGTCCGCATTTAAAACAAAAGGGTTTTGAAATCTCTTTTCCACAATAAATGTAAGAGTGTCCGTATGCCAGACAGTTCCAACATTTTATATTGGAATAATCAAATTTACCATTGTTTTTTACTACTTTAAAGGCCTCAAGTTGGGGATCAGTTATATCAGGATTATTTAAAACTTCTTCAAGTGAGTCAAGTTCACTGACATTTCGATTTTGACCTGTATTTGGCACAACTGATTTATTGTCCCTAAGAACCTTTTCAGCCTTCCTGGCAAGATCCCTAAAATCGTTCAAAGATTTGGATTCTGAACTGAAAAGAAGATATCTCAAATTTGGTTGAACATTCCTTTTAATTATATCTAGCATTGTATTGTCTGGTAAAGGATTTTGTAACCTCATATTCATGGAAACGACTGTACTATGGAAATCGTCGTAAGATTCCTTATAATGCTGCTTGCGCAACGAAATTTTTAAAATGATGTCATGTTCTGACTCAAGATATCCAAATTCTTTGGTCAACGCATACTTTAAAATGGGATAAGTTACTTCTCGTGTTTGCTTCATAAACAGCCAGTACCACTGTTCAGCTTTTCCCTCGAGAAGTACATGAAAATTTGACAACAGATGTTCATCTGAACATCGTGTCCTAAAAGCGAGAGTGTCTACCTTAAAGAGGAAATCCGATACAGAACCGGAACCATCGTAAACTATCTTCCATTTATCTAGTTTTATATTCAATTCACTGTTTAAATAGGATCTATTTGTATCCGAAGGAGTGTTATTATTTGAATTAGGTGTGTTTGAATATGTGGTATTTGTTTGAGGTATTGGTCTTCTTTGAGAAATAGAGTCATTAGCATTTCCTATTTGAGATATGCTATCTCGGATAGAGGAAAGCTCTCTTCTAAACTCTTCTCTCGTATTTCTCATGGTTTGTTCCATTAATGAAATGAGAGTGTCAAAAGGTGTAGTGGTATCATTAGCATTACCAGTCGCGTTTGGTGGATTACTAATTAATTCAATATTTGACAAACTACTAGCTATTTGTCCAACTAGATCAACATTTTGCTGTGTAGGAATGGGATTATTATCCATCGTATTTGTAATATTACAATTTGTAGGTGAATTTGACAAATTTTGGTCACGAGGAATTTCTTGTGGGGGTTTTGGTATGTTTTTCGTTATCGGAGAACGTGAAACACGTGGATTTGATGTTTGAGGTAAATTTGAAAAACTTTGATCAAGTGGTGTTAGCTGTTGTGGTCTTGGGGTATTCCTAACAACTGGAGAATGTGTAACACGACGATTTAATGTTGAAGATGCGTCTTGGAAATCTGTAGAAGTATTATTTCTAGATGAATCTGAACTTCTATTTTGACTACGTGAAAACGATGCACTATTTTGAGCACCCCTATTTCTAGTATTCATATTGATAGAAACAAGTAAAATATAAAAAACTAAGTTCAGTCTGTCTATTAATCTTTTCTGTTTGTCAGTTATTGTTATTTTATTTAAAATATTTGTAAAAAGAATAATTATTTAAGATTTTTAATTTAGTTAAGTAGGTATTATATTCGTATTTATTTTTAAGGGAATGGCAAAATTAACAATATGTGTTTTAGAAATCATCAATCTAAGCAAAATTTTAAACTTTACACAAAAAAATATAAAAATTTCCTTAAAGAAGGAAAATGCAAATCCGCAACATTTGAAAGTATTTGAACTTTACACAATGGACTTGAAAAGCACTAAAATTATGTTAGCAAAACTTTTGCAACAAATGTCGAAATTCGTTTTCAAATTTTGGACTAAAAGCTTTATGTCAACATATTTCATTATGGTTAAAAAAAAAATACAGTATATGTGATTTATATCGCTACAAGATTTAGTATATCTAATTTTAATACAGAAAAATCTCGGACTTATATAAAGAAAATACGTATTTGGTGTTAAGAAAATATTTTTGCATTAGTTTTAACCATAATTAAGAAAATTTATATTTTTAAAGACTTTATGTTGGCCTTACCAAGGCCTTTACGTTGGGCGCCATATATGTTACGCGCCGGCTAGATCTTTGAGATTTACAATCAATTTCTAATAAAAGATCACTACAGAAAGATGAGTTAACAGGCATGAAAGGTCTAGTTTCCCAGCTAGCTTTTAAAGGATTTGGTAACGAGGTTCTTAACCCGAGTTTCTAGCGCGTTACATATAAAATCTACATTCATGCCAAACAAAATACCAGATGTAGATTAAAAAAAAATAAAAATAAGTAAAGTTAAAAATTGTTGTTGTGAGGCTTGTTGTTATGCCTAAGGGTACAATTTTTCCCACCCTATTGATAGTACACCTATGACAATCAAAATACCCTATAGTTTAAGCTGATTGTCCCTAAGAATGCTTAGATTGATTTAATCTCCTCTACATAATGAAAAGTTTGTCATTCCCAAAAAAATCAATGCTTAAAGATTCATATTTTCAAATTTAAACAATAGGCATATTTATTTAATAAAAAGAAACAAAAAGTAATGAAAACTATATATGTAGGAGAAATAATCTTATATCATAAATATTATTTACGCAAAAATATTCAAGAAGAAGCATTGGAAATAAAACTAAAATAATATTACTTCTTAAATTAACATTATAAAGTAGCTCTTTGAGTTGAATTACTTTACTGAATGATAATGTAAATAAACAAAATCAATAACAAGAGATTGGACTAATGAAACGGACGGAATCGGACAATAATATTAAGAAAATAAAGGAGAGTAAGAGATAATTATTAATTTTACATTACTTACAAATGATAACGATGTTGTTGTAATTACATTTGAGAACGTTTCATACCTTTTGTTCCGATGTTGGGCCCAGCAGAGGAATGTGGTGATGATAACGTAGACAACTGGTAGACTATTTTTTTAAAAAAAAAACTTAATGCAAATTAATAATTCTTGTTACTCTCGATAATATAAAAGATACTTAAAAAAATGCGTAATGAAATATAGGGTTTCCAGCACTAGTTTAATACAATTCAAGAAATATTTTAGGTCTTAGAAAATATAATTATTAGGATTGAAATTAATTAACATAATTATTACTTTTAATAGTTTTAATATATAATTGTAGTTAATTAATTTTATAGTAAATTGCAAATATAATATAATTAGGATAATTTAATAAAATTTGTTAGAAATTTTAGAAATTACTTTAAAATTTGTTTGTTATGGCATAGTAATATTTATATTATTAATAGTTTCAATTAACAAAAAGAAAGAACTCACAAGTTTATAATAATATTAGGCTTAATATTTAAATTGAATGTACATTTTTGAAGGATTTAATTCATTTTTATGAGAATCGTAGTTTGTATATACGTGTTTAGGTTTTTTAATTAGTGATAAAGTATATTTTTGTTAATACTTAAAGAAATTTAGTTTTGATATCTACCATATTTTTTTGAGATATTTAGGAAAATTTATTAGTTTTAAGTATTCTTAAGAAAATTATAATATAAAAATGTTAAAGTTTGGCAAGGTTTGTGTTTGATAATTCTAGGAAAATTATATAAATTAAGGCAATAAACTTTGGAGTAATTAATAAATTTAGGAATAATTTAAGAAGTTAGATTTTTCGTAATAATTTAGTAAAGCTTTAGAAATACTTATGTTTTTTTTCTTAAATTTTTAATCCCAAAATGGCGGAAAGGTTATGCAACACGAGTCTTTGGTGACTGATGCTTGTTCTACAAGCCTCGTGGTCTGGATTACGTAAAGCTGTGTACTGATCCAAGCTGTATAATGTCCACTTTCGAGAGATTTTATATACATATATTCCAAGACTCCTTTTTATCAGAGGGTTTTAAAAGATAATCTTTGGAACTGGTGAACTTATGTCAAATTTTGGACAAAGTGACAAAACCTAATGGTTCCAATTCCTAGATCATATTACATCATAAGAATTAAAAAAACACTTAGAATCGTAAAGGAAAATTTACCTTGCTTTGCTTTAGAATCACAAATTATTGCAAATTTTAAGTTCTAATGAAATAGTATTACACTTTTTAATGTTAGAAATTATATGTAAATATATTTAACTTTATTTCTTCCGAGAATATCACTGCACTGTTGTAGATCTTAACTTCAATTAAATGCGTAATATTAAAATTGCAATTAAAGTAGAATAGTGAGAAAAAAAAGGTAACGGAATTGACATTCCTTTGTTCATGATCTCATTCTCAAAAAAAAATATTACCAAATGTGCGTAATCTCTGAGAAAAAAAAATGCATATAAATAAAAAAAAATCTCATGATAGAAAAAGTAATCTATGGATAGTTTCAGGGTTTTCGATACATGAACTTTTTGGGTTTGTAGATTTAGTTTGGCGGTTAATTTCTTGAAGTTTATTCAATAAGAAAAAAAAAAACTGCAACACCTCCCCACTGAAGTGGTGTAGGTTATAATGAAAATACATATGTAATTATTAATTGTAGTGGCTTTTGAAAATATTCTCTGTGTATCAATTCATAAAGAGAGCAACTAAATTAAATTGTTTTTGTTTTGTGTATAGTGTGCAGTGTGACCATTTGGGCATTTTTGCAGCTAGATTTAGCATTTTTTATTTTGATTTAGCTGTAAAATTTTAATTTAGCATTTGGCATTTTATTTAGCATTTTTATAAAAAATGTTTAGCATTTTTAGCTTTTTTTGCAATTTTAGTATATAAACAAAAAAAGACAAATTTTTGCAAAAAAGATTTATATTGGAAATAGGTTTAACCGGAAAAAATCAGAATTAAATGTCTACCCAAACACAAGCAACAAGAAATATGAGAAATGTAATAATTTACACTGTAATTCAAAATAATGCAAAAAGATTCATAAAGATAAATAACTTAAAATTACGCCAATACAAGTGAATACTTTAAAATGTTGTATTCTAAAATATTTTTCTTGAACCCAATGCTTTTTTAAATTCGAGGTGATAGAAATAATTCAAGAGATTTCATATATTTTTACAAATACGTTCAGTACGCTATTTTACAAACTAATACTTTTTGTTTGCTCATGGAATGAAACATATAATTTTGGAAAAGGCTATGTATGACGGTTAATTAACAAATTTTATTTTTTCCTATACGAAATAAAGAGGTTTTAATTTTTATCATCCTTCAGGAGTTCTTGTTAATTTATTGAAAATAAGTATTGAAAAAAATCAATAATATATAATTAAGACTTTCTCATCCTACTTTCTGTTCTTTTTATTTTTACCAAATTTTTAGTAATTTTGTTGTCACGTTTTTTTTTTAATTAATTAATTAATTAATTAAAAAAAAATACGTAAATTTCGAAAATATTATTGACAATTTATTCCAGAATTACAAACTTACGGATTTGAATATGTCAATCAATTCATTTCATACATTCTTATATATATTTTTCCGAAAAAATCTTGGAAGTATGAGTTATAAACCTGACATCTATTCACCGAGATTTAAAATTATTTCAACGGAATTTTCAATATTTTTGTGACATGAAAACCATTTTTAAAGTGTTTTGAGGAAGACAAATAAAATTGTTTATATAAAAAAAAGTAAAACTAGAAATATTATTTATACTTTTCCTTCCGAAAACACATATAGGTTTTATACCATGAGCAACTAGTGTAATTAATAGAGTTTTAATGTAATTTTAGCATTCAGAAATATTTTAAAGTTAGAGACATTACATATTGCTAAATTTACAAAAATTTTGAAATAATTTTTAGCATTTCTGTTTATCTTAATACCACGGAACTTAATTTTTTACCCTACTCCACTATACTACGTTTGAGTATACTAATCGGTTAAGAATCATTTTCTGAATCGATTAAGCCATGTAAGTCTGACCGTCTGGTAGAGGTTGAAATTATCAAAACAATAAGCACGTGTGCTTTTTGATCCAATGACAAAACCTTTTAAAAATGGTTAAAGTCCGTCCTTTATTTTGCCTAGCCCCCATACATATACAAATGTATAAAGCCTTTCTCAGAAAATTAGTTTAAATATATCGGAACCAAGGTTCAATTCAACATAAATGCTTTATTACGAAAAATAAATCAAATTTTATACTCATATGGTCAACCACGGCAGAATATACTTTCTTACTTGATATAAATTACAATGAATTTCAGTTACAAATTAATATGAATTGTTCATAAAAACACTTAAAAAATTTTAGCTTTTTTTTGCCATTTTAAAATCAATTTAGCATTTTTTTTAGCATTATTTTGGATGGGATTTAGCCGCAAAATTTTTTGAGACCTGGTCACACTGATAGTTTGTTTTGTTGCTGAGAATATTTGTATTGCTTGTGTATAAGTGAGAATAACACAATGCCGCAGGGCATGTTTGGCTACCATTGTTCTATTGCCTTGATAAATTACAAACTTTTTTTCAAAAAAATTGATTTATAGTTATAAATTCAAAATAATTAGAAGTCCGCAAAACATTATTTTTCATATTTTGAACAAGTAAGAAATTATAGTCGGGCGAGGCCGACTATATAATACCCTACACCTGTTACAAAAAGAAAATGTGGTTTTGTTTTATAAAGCATTGTAGTTGAATTGTACATTGCCCCAGATATACTAAATGGCTTATTTATTGTTGAATAAAATTGTGGACATTTAAGTCCAATTTTGAAGGGGGCTTTGTATAGGTACTATGGTCAAATGAGACCCTATAATTACAAAATTCATGAGAGTCATCAAGGCTAGTGTAGCACTTGGTTTTGCAGCTTTTTGTTGAGATGCGAGTATATTAAACATAATTATGAATTTAAAAGTCCTATTCGTCGGGTTGGGGGCTAGGTGAAATAATGGACCGATGTTAAACATTTTCAAGGTTTACAAGCTATATTCAGGGGTTCAGTTATATGGGGGCCATGTTAAATAATGGACCGATGTTAACCATTTTCAATAGGCTTCGACTCCGATACCGTAGAAGATCATATCAACTGAAATGAAATTTGACTTAAATGTCCACAATTTTATACAACAATAAATGGCTTAACCCTTTCCGTGGTTTTGTCGAATATATTCCACATTACAATAGACTCTGTTTTTAAGAATTTTTTGGGTATAATATTTAACTTTAGTTTTAATTTTTTTCTTTTAAATGAAAATGAATACTTTATTATATATATATTTGAGATTTTGAAAGATCTTCCGTATTTTAAAAGTATTTAAAAATCAGATTTTAAGAAATTGTCACTTATGACTACTTTTTAAAAAGTGCTTTTTAACAACGTTTAAAAAACAGCTTCATTTAATGGCCAAAAAAAGTGTAGTTTAGGAGATCGGACTATGCAGATTTAAATTGTATTGTATTGAAAGAAGTTTAAGAAGACATTTTACAAAAAAAAAATCATAAAAAATATTGGTGGTACTTTTTGGAGACTGTTTTTCGAATGTCGAATATATTCGAAATTTAACTTTGACCTTCTATAAGGCACTAGGGAAAACTCAAATTCAAAAAATATTATTTTTCCCGGATTCAGCATACTCAAATTATCTTAAATATAAGTTTTTAAATTTTTTTCTAGACATAAATTATTTTTGACCCTGAAAGGGTTAAGTATATCTGAGGCAAGGTACAATTCAACTTTAATGCTTTATTATGAAAACTAAATCACATTTTTTTTTGTAACAGGTGTAGGGTATTATATGGTCGTCCTCGAACGACTATAATTTCCTACTTGTTTTCTATTGCATTTGGGGGCTTGGCAGATATTAAGCGACACATGAAGACAGCAAAACACATACGAAACATGAAATGCAATCAACAATTATCTGGTAGCACCGACTTTAATCAAAAAGTAGACAAACAGACAAAAAGCTCCAGATTATGTAGTGCAGCTGCACAAGCTGCGTTTGCTTTTCATACGGTCATAGTTACCAATCCGCCGATTGTACCAGCAAACTTATTAAGCATGTATTTGCAGATTCAAATGTGGCATCAAATTTTACTTGTGGTAAAACGAAACGAAATTCTTTAAAATATAACGTAAATTTTGGAAATAAAAAAAGTATATTTGTTGAGCTTAAAAAAGCAAATTCGAGTATAATAGGTATTGGATGCTTAATGCTTTTAAAAATGCTTTAAAAACATTAAAATTTGATTTAGAAAATATTGTAATGGAAGTTTTTAATGAATTTTCGACATCAACAAAAAAACTGCCAATCTGAAAGAAATGTTTGAATTTTGCGATTTGAAATGGTCTGAAATGCTCCGTCATGTACCAACTCGATGGCTTTCTCTAACCCCCGCTGTAGAGAGATTTTTAAAAAACTATCCTGCTATTAAGGCTTATTTTTTGTCGCATGATTGTTGTTCTCATGTTTTATGCCAAATTTTGGAAAATGAAATTTCTGAGGCATACCTCGGTTTTGTCCATGATATAGGAAATACAATAATATCTGCTATAAAAAAGTTAGAAGAAAATAATAACCTTGTAATAATTGATATGTTTCAAATAAAAAAGCAGTTAAATGACAAATTTGAACAACAACAGATGAAAAATTTTATGGATTTTTAGCCGAACGTATATGTAGCAGTTGCAATTATCAGCAAGAGCTTTGTCTTTTTAAAAAACGCGCAGCAGAGTTTTTATCGAATATAAGTACTTATATAAAATATCGTTTCAATTTAGAAAATAACAAGTTTGAAAAACTTTCAATTTTCCATCTTAATTCAAACATTTCTTTTCATGAATTTGTGGAAATAATTACATTATTTTCAATCAAAAATATTGATTTAGATCAACCTTTTGACGAATTTATAAAATTTGCTGAAAACATTGGAAAAGAAAAATCTGTAGAAGAAAAATGGAAAGATTTCTTAAATAGTGGATCATTTCCTAATTTTGAAAAGATTTGTTGCTTCGTCTTTTCAATTCCTCATTCTAATGCAGCCAGTGAACGAATTTTTAGTTTAATGTTTAATTTCTGGAGGAAGAATAAAATTTTAATTGAAAATTTGGAAAGCGAGTTAATAATAAAAACCAATTTTGAATACAATTGTACTGAGTTTTTCAATTTTTTTAAAAACCGAAGAATGTAAAAATGAAATTGTAAATCATATACAAAAAAGTGATAAATATTTATAATTTATTTAAATTTTTCAATAAAATTTTGAAGTAAATAATTTTAAGAAATTAAAACTGTATACATGTATACATTGAAGTATGTATTAATCATTGAACTTTTTTTTATTTTATTCAGATAAATTTAAAATCCAATCAGAATATATACATACATTGATTTTATATATGTACAAATTAAATCTAGTTTGAAATATAAATATAAATTCTATAGATTTAAAATCACAAAAAGTAATTTAAAATGAATTTTTAAATGAATTTGAATATTTTGTAATTTTTATAATATAATTTTCCGACCCCATTAAGTATATATATTCTGGATCCTTATAGGTAGCGGAGTTGATTAAGCTATGTCCGTCTGTGTGTTTGTTGAAATCAGTTTTTAGAGGACCCCAGATATCGGCGAGATCCGAATCTTCAATAATTCTGTTAGACATGCTCGATCGAAGAATTTGTCCATAAATACCGGAGATATGAGCAAAAATCCGAGACAACCTCTAAAAATTTCATAAAAAAGACAATTTTTTTCCAACGTTTAAATTAGTAATATATTAGTAACCACTTGCAGTAAAATACACATATCTATCAATATAATAATAAAAATATTTAAACTTCTTCACATTTTAATATTATTGCTACTAAATATTGCATTGAAATTTCTAGCAACTCATATTCACATTATTCGTTTTCTGCGTTTGTACAACAATCGAAATATATTTTTTTGCTATAGTAACGCACACACGCCATCGTTGTGCTGCTAATTTCTTCCTAACTGCAGTATATTGTTTTGGTTCTGCTACTGCCAGTAGCAAAATGAGCAACTGCCAGTTGCAATTTATTTATTTTTTAAACACTTAAGGATGCTACTTTTTGAAGGTATTTTGTATGCAATGTATACAGTGTAAAAACTTGTTAGTAAACAATATACAGTGAATCAATTAAGTAATTTGCCTATGTAAAATTTTATACATTTTAAGAAAAAACTTTATCTGAACAATTATTTTTAGCAAAATAAAGCAATTTGTTTGTTCTATTTTTTAAAGAATATCTTATATTTTAATTTTCTATCATAAAAAGTAAAATCGTGATATTAATTAATGAGATTTTTGATAAAATGTGAACGTATTGTTAATCTTTAAGGTCAATAAAGTATTTTGTTTTTTTAGGTTTTTTGTTCATTTTTTTAATATTGCTGCATTATTTTATAAAATTTAATATTTTTATTACTCCTATATATTAGAATAACATTTTTTAGATATTTTAGTAGTGGAACGACTAAGTTTGACATTTCTTAACCGATTTATTATCCTATATACCTATAAGAATTTTTCAATATTTGACTTAACATGAAATCTATAGTTTCTTTGATTTAATTTCGAAAATAATAAGTAATTGTGAATTGGATACATGATATATTAGGAAATCAATGGATTTGGACCTAGAAAAAAATTTTAGTGGGGTATAAATCTATAGATTATAACAAAAATAATCTGGGTTTTTGGTCATTTTGTATTGATAAACAAAAACTACATTACGGAAACCCCATCTATTTGGGGAGTACTGTGTGAATTTTATTTAGAATTGTGTAATATTGATTCTTATTCAATAAAGCTAACACTAATTTCCATCCTAGCCACTCTAAGTATGGGGATATCACCGTATACCACTATAGAACTATTACATGCTAGAATCTTGATATTCTACCTCATATTTTGAATGCATTATTTTATAAGTAAAATACAGTAGGCGTAGTTGGATTTGGATAGTTATTCTTGATTTGGGTTCTAACTATATATAAGTGTATGTATTAGCTGAAAAATATTGATTTTGTGGAAAAGTTCCTTTTTAGTTATTTTTTAAAATTTTACAGTTTTTTCTTAAACAAAAAATACAATATGTGTTATCATTTTAAAGCTTTTTTGTGCATAAATTTTATTTATATTAATGGAAAACCTAACAATTTTAATTTTTTTGGAATATGACAATTATGAGCAGACTGTTATTTATTCATTGAACGCGGCTTTAAACCCCGATACCCCATATTATATATATTATTTTAAAACGAAACTAACATTTTAATAAAATAATTCAAAAATACTTTTTTTCAATTTAGCACAGCTCACGAACGGCCATCGCTAGACTTAAAATATTTTGGGAATCATCATAAAACAAAGCAAGGTACATTTTGAGTGGGGTAACAAAATCACGTTTTTGCTCTAATGTATATGGTTTTACTTGAGTAATATATTGTATTACAATTAGATTGTCTGTTTGAATTTTATATATAATTCCTAATATATATTATATGTTTGTTTGTTCCTCAATAACGCCAAAATGGCTGGACCGATTTTATGAAAATTTGGAACATAGTTAGATCTATACTTGGGGAGTGTTATTGGCTATATTATTTCTCAAAGAGTGGACTAGAAGGGGACAAAAAGGGCAAAATTAGTTTTTTTGAGTGAAAATATTGATTATTTTCTATATTTAAGCAAAAATATTTTCGATGCAGCTTTTTAGAGTGTCAGAAATATGCGTTAGTAAAGTACCGTTGCGAAAATTGAACAAAAATAGGACAAAGAGGCAAAAATGCGCAAAATGAATACTTTAATGTTTTAAGACAGATTTTTTCTGTTCTAAAGCCAAAATATTATAGCCTATACTTGGCTATATTCGATTAAATGTCTATAATATGTATTAGTAAAGTAACTTTGCGAATATTAGTCCAGAAGGACGCAAAAAAGGCCGATTTTTTATTTTCTAAAGCCAAAATATTTTAGACTATGAGTTCTATAATCTCAAAAATTGGAGTTTTTTATAAATATTTTTCTGTAATCAGTAAAAAAGTATGTTTTTCAAGAATGGTTTTGCAAAATATCATTAAAGAGGAAAAGGGGGGTCAAGGGGAGATTTGTGATTATTTTACTTAATTTATTTTTTCCTCATTTTTATATTCGGAGGTGTGGATCCGCGGATCCGCGCATGCATTCAATCAAGGCATATAAAACATATCACGTATTACAAATCATTTTACAAAAACACTACAATTTCCTAAAAACAATTTGTTTATCAACAATTAAGAGTTCTATATTCGCCTTAGCCGAATCTTAAATAATACCCTTCACGATAGTGTGTTTAATTTTATAACATTTAAATTTATTTTATATTTTTCATCTCTACCGTTACTTTAGCAATAACATATCAAAACACAAAAAAAACAAAATACACAAAACTATGAAACCAATTTAGCGCCTTTTAACAATCCAAAAGTAACATTTTTTCCTCTTAGCGCTTTTTTGGAAAAAGGCGCTAAATTAGCGCTTTTTCAAGAAATGAAAAATCTTTTTAATATATAAAAATTAATGTGTGTTTGTTTGTATGTTTGAACGTTATAGACTACAAAACTGCTGAACCGATTTTCTTGAAATTATCACAGCGTATTCCTGTATGTCTGGAATAGGTAATAGGCTACTTTTTATTTTGAAATTTCAAGTGGGCGAGGTGCCACGCCCATATTAGGAAATATTAAATCCGTATATTTGAGATAACATAACAGTAAGAGTCCTCAAATTTTGTCGGAGCCACTTTAGTGTCAATATGATTAGTTAGGACAAAAAGTAGGCGGACTAGCATTAGGGGGCGTGGTACCTCCCATATAAATTAAAAACAAAAATTCGTTTATCTTAGAAACAATTACAGTTAGAATCTTAAAATTTTGCACAAATAACTTTAACATCCATGTTAACATTTTGGGAAATAAATTGGCGGACTACCCATGAGGGGAGCGGCAACTCCCATATTAATTAAATGCAAAAATTCGTTTATCTGGGAAACCAATAGAACTAAATTCTTTAACTTTTGCACTAAGAACTTAAATATTCGTCTGAACATTTTGGATGAAAAAGATCGGACTTCCATCTGGGGGGGGGGCTTGGAGCCCCCCTATGAATTAAATAGAAAAATTCGTGTATCTGAGAAACTATTAGAGCTAGAATCTTCAAATTTTACTTGAAGAACTTTGACATTCATCTGAACAATTAGAATATAACGGGCGGACTTTCAATGGGGGACTTGGTATCTCCCATATTAATTAAATACAAAATTTCGTTTATCTGGGAAACTAATAGAACTTGATTCCTCAAATCTTGCACAAATTACTTTAATATTCATCTAAACATTTTGGAGAAAAAAGGGCGGGCTTTTATCTTGGATGCTTGAAACCCCCACATGAATTTAATAGAAAAATTCTTATGTCTGAGAAACTATTAGATGTAGAATCTTTAAATATTACATAAAGTACTTTGACATTAACGTAAACATTTAGGGAATAATTACCGGACTTTAAATGGGGGACTTGGCACTTCCCATATTAATTAAATACAAAAATTCATTTATCTGGGAAACTAATAGAACTAGATTCTTCAAATTTTGCATAAATTAATTTAATATTCAACTGAACATTTTGGGGGAAAACGAGCGGACTTTCATATGGGGGGCGTGGAGCCCCCATATGAATTAATTAGAAAAAATCGTATATTTTAGAAACTATTAGAGCTAGAATCTTCAAATTTTACTTGAAAAACTTTGACATTCATCTGAACAATTAGAGTATAACGGGCGGACTTTCAATGGGGAACTTGACAACTCCCATATGACTTAAATATAAAATTTCGTTTATCTGGGAAACTAATAGAACTAGATTCTTCAAATTTTTCAGAAATTACTTCAATAATCATCTGAATATTTTGGAGGAAAAAGATCGGACTTTCATCTGGGGAGCTTGAAGCCCCCACATGAATGAAATAGAATAATTGTATATCTGGAAACTACTAGAGCTAGAATCTTAAAATTTTACATAAAAAAACTCTGACATTCATGTGAACATTTACAGAATAACGGGCGAGCTTTCAATTGGGGGCTTGGCACTACATAATTGAATTAAATACAAAATTTCGTAAATCTTGGAAACTATTATATTATTCAAATTTTTCATAGATAGATAGAAATTGGCGAACTTTCAGTAATTTGCTTGGCATCTCTAATATGTAACATATTGTAAATCTAGAGAACTATTGCAGTTAGAATCTTCAAAATCGTTAAGTGGGTTTTTTATTTATACTGCTTTTAGGGTAGCAAAGCACACTGGGTAAAGCTAGTTTAATAATAAAGATAAAACAGAATAATTTTAGACAGTACTCTGCTGTACAAATTTATTAAAGTTCCTTTTTCTAAACTGTCCATATTATGAGTAATTCAAAGATCTTTTAGTGTGATGATTTATTTTAAAACTAAAATAAAAAAATTCGCCTCTTTCGCCAAAAGAATTGAAATTTGTTTCTTCTTAAATTTTCATTCCCTTCGATGGGAAAATTGATTTCGAGAAATTCCACAACAGTTGATTTTGTTCGTAACAGCTTTTTATTGATTAGAAAATTCTATAAAAAATTCACAACAAGGGAAGTTTTTCACGTCAAAAAAGGGAAAAGTTGTAAATTAACTTAATTTTAGTTAGGTTAACTTGAACTTAAAATTAAAATTGCATTTCGTGAAAACTATTGATATTTTAATGTGAATAATACAAAAATAATTTTGACCGCACAAAGTTTGATTCACAAAAATTTTGCATTATTTTTTGATAACTTCACTGTGAAGGAAACAATTCCTTGACGATTACATCAGTTTTTTTCACAAAGTTTTGGCTCTTGGTATTTTTGGAAATGAAGAGTTTAATTAAAATTTATTATGGGGCATTTCAAAATATCTCTTTGACTAGTTATTGAGATCTTGATCGATGATAGCAATTAGTCATTAATTAATTTTTAATTTTAAATATAACTAATTTATTAAATTTCGTTCCCGAATCAAAATTCCAATTAAGGAGTAATTTTTTTAATAAACAAATTTAGGTTTTTTTCTTTACATACAATCAACCACACATACGTTTTTTCAATAAGTGTATGTTTGTTGTTGGTTTTTTCGATGAAATTTTTTAGAGGTTGTCTTTTGGAAAATGTGATAAATTGCAACTGGCAGTTGCTCTCTTTGCTGCTGGCAGTTGTAGAACCAACACAATTTATTGCGCAATTTTTCCATGGCAATAGTAGTTCAATCAAAATATATTATGATTGTTTTGAAATATATTGCGCCTGCTAACAAAAATTGCAAACAGAACAAATATTTCTAGTAGTAAAGTGATGGAAAAATTTTAAAGTTTTATATTTATTGCATAGTCGTACAAAAGAAATCTTGTGCTATTGCTGCATATTTAAACTCTGTTTTTTTCATGCTTTGATATAAGCAACAACAACAACACTGCTTATTCATTGAGTATTTCGTTTCACATGTTTGGATGGCTGTGTGTTTCATTGCCTTGTTATACCCACCATCAAAAAAAATGGGGGGTATATTGATTTTGTCATTCCGTTTGTAACACATCCAAATATTGGTCATAGACCCACAAAAGTATATATATTCTGGACTATCAATAGGGGGCGTGGCATCTCCCATAGGAATTAAATACCAAAATTCGTTTATCTGGAAAACTATTGGAGTTATAATCTTAAAATTTTGCACGAAGACCATTAACATCCATATGAATATTTGCGAGAAAAATGGCGAACTTTCATAAGCGGGGCTTGGCACCTCCCATATGAATCTATCTATCTTCTATATATATAAAAACTAGCTAAAAATTAAATTAAAATAAAAAATTTTCAAAATATATTGATATACATTTTTTGTTTATAATTTTAATTTTATAATTTTAGCCAAAGTTAGCCATTGCGTCATCAGGTATTGCAGCAACACTTTTAGATGGATGCAGAACTGCGCATTATGCACTCAAATTACCGTTGAAAACACAATTTTCTGAAGATTATGCATGTAATGTTAAGAAAAATTCTTCAATGGGTAAAATCCTGCCAACATATAAAATAATAGTGTGGGATGAATGCACCGTGGCCCACAAAAAATCCTTAGAAGCGCTTGATCGCACTTTAAAGGACATGAGAAGTAATTCTAATTTATTTGGAGGTGCATTAATTCTTTTAGCGGGTGATTTTCGCCAGACACTTCCTGTGATACCTGGTTCAACACCGACTGATGAACTCAATGCTTGCTTGAAATCATCATATCTCTGGCAACATGTTCACACGTTAAAATTAACAACAAACATGCGTGTACAGTTGCAAAATGATGATTCAACTTCAGGTTTTGCAAACAATTGCTGGATTTAGGAAATGGAAAAATGCCAATTGAGCCAACCACACATTGTGTAAAGTTTCCCTCTAACTTTTGCGGGATCACACAATCAAAGGAAGAGTTAATAAATTGTGTTTTTCAAAATCTTCAACGTAATTTCAAAAATAGGCAGTGGTTATGTGAGCGTGCTTTACTGGCACCCAAAAACATTGACGTTAATTGTATCAATAATATTATTTAGAATAGAATCGATGGTAATTTAAAAAAATATAAATCCATCGATACTGTTACAAATAATGATGATGTCGTCAATTATCATGTAGAATTTTAACCAGGCTTTCCACCCCACGAATTGAAGTTGAAAATTGGCGTTCCAATTATTTTATTGCGAAATATTGATCCACCACTTCTTTGTAATGGTACTCGATTAACAGTTAAATTAATGAACAAGGATGTCTTAATACCTCGGATCCCAATGACAACATCAGAAATGCCATTCGACTTTAAACGGTTGCAATTTCCTATACGTTTGGCATTCACGATGACAATAAACAAATCTCAGGGTCAATCCCTGCAATTGTGTGGAATAAATCTCGAAAATCCATGTTTCTCACATGGTCAGCTTTATGTTGCATGCTCGCGAGTTGAGAAACCTTCAGATTTGTATATCTACGCGCCTGAGGGGAAAACGACAAATATTGTATACCCCAAGGCTTTAGAATAGGAAATAATTATTAAGAAAAATTTTAATTGTAAATATTAAGTCAATTATATTTTAGTAATTTTGTAATATTTTGTAAATTTATGCTAATAAAGAGGAATAAGAAATAATTATTAAGAAATAATATATGTACATAAATATCATTTATTAATAAAATATTTTAAATATCAAAATTTCTTTGTCTTATTACTTTATGGTTTTGGATAGTGACAAACAAATATACAGAAATAAAATTTTTATAAACAAAAAATGTATATCAATATACATATTTTGAAAAATTTTTATTTTATATCGACAGGAGTAGCAGAGCACGCCTGGTTTTAGCTAGTGAATTATATAGAACAATTTGTATATCTGAGATACTGTAGAAGCTAGAATCTTCAAGTTTTACATGAAGAACTTTGACATTCATGTGAACATTTAGAGAAAAATTGGCGGACTTTCATTAGGGGGATTGGCCCATCACATATTAATTAAATTCGGAGAAATTGGCGAACTTGCAATAATTTAAGTGGCATCTTCCATGTGTAAGTGGATTTTTTTGCCTTTAGTGTAGCAAAGCACACTGGGTATAGCTAGTATATATATAAAACAGACTGTTTGTTTGTTTGTTTGTTACGCTTTCATGGCAAAACTACTCAACCGATTTACATGAGATTTGGACCGCTAATAGGTCTAACCCCAAAAGGAACAATAGGCTATATAGGATCCTGATCGGACACCACGCTCCTTTTTACGCCCACTTTTTGTGAAACTATTATTACACCAATTTTGCAAAAACTACTAAACCGATTATGCAAAAACTACTAAACCGATTAACTTGAAATTTTGCATACCAATAGGTATAAGCTTGGAAAGAACTATAGGCTATATATAAGAACTTGTTCCGATGACACGCCCTTTCTATGCCCACTTTTTATAAAACTACCCTTACCTATATCTTATCCTATAATTATATGAAAGAGAAGGTCTGTTTGTCACGCTTTCATGGACAAACTACTGAACTGATTTACATGAAATTTAGAACACTAATAGTTCTATTCTAAAGTAGAACAATAGGCTAAATAAAATAATAATTTGACGTCACGATTCTTCTTATGCTCACTTTTTTCTATATATGTATTTTAATATTTATTTTAATTGGAGACTTACATAAAACTACTGAACCGATAGGTCTGATCTCAGGATCAGGATCGGACGTAAAGTCCCTTTTTCCACCAACTTTTTGTAAAACAATTATTAAACCAAATTTACGTTCAGGTATACAAAAAACTACTGATCCGATTTTCATGAAATCTGTTATAATGAATGTTGTGGAATGAAGAGTACGACACATTACATTTTCAAAACCTATAATATATAATAATAAATATACATGAAACTCTTTTTTACTCTTTCACTACATAACTAATAAACTTATTTACATAAAATTTGGCATTTAATAGGTCTAACCTCAGAAGTTAACAAGTTAGAGTGCTATGTTCGCCTATGCCGAATCTTAAATACCCTCCACCAGCAATCTACTTTTTATTAAAACTCATTTAACTATCTAATTTTTAGATAACTTGACTTCATATAGGACGAATTACGGGCCTCTCCAGAAAATTTTCGTAGAGTGATTCATATGTATGTACACAAAACATATTTGTATCGAATTTTATCAAGATAGCTTTATTTAACAATGAAATATGTGAGTTTAAATGATTTGCGGAAGAGGGCCTTATATGGGACCTATGTATGACCAATAATGGACCGATCCGGTGCAAAATTGTAAGAATGATTTATACGTATACAAAACATATTCAAGTTGAATTTTATACCAATAGTTTTATTTATTAATGAAACATATGAGTTTAAATGATTTTCGGAAGTGGACCCTATATGGGAGCTATGACCAATTATGGTCTTATCCGAAAAAAATTTCGTAGAGTGATTCATATATAGACGAAACATATTTGTGTAGAATTTTATCAAGATACCTTTATTTGACAATTAAATATGTGCGTTTAAGTGATTTCCGGAAGTGGGCCTTATATGGGAGCTATGACTATTAATGGACCGATCCGAAAAGAAATTTGGTAGAATGATTTGTATGTACACAAAACATATTCCGCTCGAATTTTATCACAAAAGCCTTATTTGTCAATGAAATATGTGTGTTTAGGTGATTTTTGGAAGTGGACCTTACATGGGAGCTATGACCAATTGTGGACCGACTGAGATCTACGTTGGTAGTATGATTTGTATTCATATTATATTTGTATGTACAAAATTTTGTGCTGATACCGATATATTTAAGGGAGTTATTAACAATAAACTTTTATCTGGGAATATACACCTTTGTATGTGGGCTATGGGAAATATTGGATCAATTGTTATGAGTTTGAACATACTTGATCCCTGGCAAAAAAAAAATTATGTGTGGCAAAATTCATCGAAATATTTTGGTAGTTTCGGAGAAAACCACTTAAGAATTGGGGAAACAAATTTATTTTTTTCGAGGTAGTCTGAAATTTTTAATCATAACTTTTTACGTCGTGAGCCGGTTTTAGTGATTTTTAATACCAAACTGGACCGTATAATAAGGAATATTTGGGTGAATTTCGTGAATTTTTATTGCTTCGTTTTAACGTGAGCGTGTTTTGCACAGACAGACAGACGGACGGACAGACGGACATAGCTAAATCGACTCAGAATTTCATAAGGATCAAGAATAAATATACTTTGTTGGGTCTCAGATGAATATTTACCACCTAAATCTATCTAGAAAATCATTCATATCTCTCCTTAAAATGTCTATTTATATAACTCTTTAAAAAAATTACTTTAAATAACTCTCAATTTGAGAAAACAATAAAGATCCGTAATCAATCATATTTTCTATACAAATCGAGTTTTATATCAAAAATAAAAAATTTTAATTTATTGTTAATCAGTGCCATCAAAAAATTATCTTGTTATAAATTCGGTTTCCATTTTTCAAATGCAGCTCAAATCTAAAAAACCATGAAGATATGTATTTGACTACTCATTAGAGTGTCCCGAAAGACAGCACTCTTGCAAATCTTATATAGGTAGACCTCTCAAACGATAAAAAAAAATTTGGATAAATTGATCTTTCGATATCTTTTTATACTTTTAGAAAATTATGAACCAAAAATTCTGCAAAACTTTTTTTATATGTAGAGCCGTATATACTTATTCTAAGCTTTTCAAATTAAATAATTTTGAATAACTGCAGCACACATTTTCCATTTACCATTTGCAAATTCTGAATTTTTTTAATTAGAGGAAGACGTGGATATTTTAATAAGTCAAATTATTTGGGTATCTGCTTTGTACATCTAACGATATTTGATCTTTATTTCTTCGGATTTAATAAGTGGTGTCTAAATTCAGTCAAAACTTTAGTGCGGATGTATAAAAGCTAATGAATAAAAATAATGGGCCATAATCATAGTCATCAAAAAAGTATACTTTAAATATAATTTATTAAAATGTATACTTTTCAGCTACTATAGACGAGAAAAAGCTTACTTTTTCGGCTAAAGTCAGTTTTATACTTAAAACAACCTGAAGTTGTTTTTAACAAAGATAACATCACTTTAACTCTATCAGCTGTTTGTCATTTATCAAAAGTTACAAAATCAAAACAAACCAAAAACAAACGTTGTATGAATTATGTTATTTTTTTATAAATTATAGAAAAAGTGTTGAAAAATAATTGAAGAGATGTGTACAATTGAGTACAATGAAAATTATTTTGGTTTTATCGAATATTTGTGTGAAGAAAAAAAGCCTAAGTTGTATGTATAAGGAACGGTTTGCCCATTTGAGCTGGACGCTGATGAGTTTTTTTGCGATATAGGCTTGATAAAACAGCAACGCTCGTTTTAATAAGTTTATTTTTCTTTAAAATGTTAAAATAATAATTTATATTTTGTTTATTTCTTGGTTCGTTTATTGCATCAGCTGTGCAGAGATGCCACTTATACAGTATTTATACCAGTTTGTATGCAAAATTTCAAACACTTTACTAAGCACGCACTTAAAGCTGGCTCAATTTAAACTATTATTAATTTCCACTATAGTTAAGAAACAGTTAGTAACAGGTTTAAATATTAAAGTTGTTTTTAAAAAGAACCGACTTTAGTGTTTGACTATGATTATGGGCCAATATGTTTAAACATACTTTTGTATAAATGGATGTATTTTTGAGAAACAATGATGAGACAAAAACGGTGGTTTTACTCTTTAATGAACTACTCAAAATTGTTTGTCAAATTAAAAGTTGTTTGTTTTCTCTGTCAAGATTCAAGGATTCTTCATATATTTTAGAACAGAAAAAACTTAATTTTGTTATTTTTAAAGGAATTTGAAATCTTCTAAATTTTTCATAATTTTGTGCAGAATGTTTCATAATCGTTTCAGAGTTTCTTCAATTGCCTGTACTTTTTCAAATAGAAAAAAAATCGCTTCAAATTTTGTACGGTTAATGGTACGTATTTTTGTAGTTAATAAAATGCCCCGAAACCTTTTGTCTCTATACACCAGGGGCACTACAATTCAAAGTACAGTGTGACCGAATTTAAACTGAACAGTTTTTTAAATCAACTGCACATGGGAAAAATAAAACAACTAATTTGATAGTGTCCTTAGTTCTCTACCAGTGATTGAGAATGCTGATTTCAGTATAATTTCTCAAAAAAACTTTCCTAAATGTTTCTACAAATTAGTCAAAATTTCCTAATAAAGCTCATTTTCAATTTATAAATTTTTAAGGGACATTTTTGTCCAGAAAATGACTCTAAGTATTAAACAAAATGCAGAAAAATATAAACTATTTTATCGTTATAAGCTAAATTTTGACATCTATTAAAAAAAGTATAGTCATTACAGACAGAATAATATTTTCTTCATTTTAGAAGAAACCCGGGCAACGCCGGGTACGCTCAGCTAGTATATATATATATGTACTAGCTATACCCAGTGTGCTTTGCTACCCTAAAAGCAATGTAAATAAAAAAACACTTTACGATTTTGAAGATTCTAATTATATTAGTTTTCCAGATATACATTTTTTACATATTGGGGATGTCACGTACAATAATTTGTACGTTCGCCAATTTTTCCAAACGTTTATTTAGATTTGAATGTAACCTATAAAAAATTGGAATAGTATAATATTTTCCCAAATGGAAGATGCCTAGGTCCTGTTGAAAGTCCGCCCAATTTTCTCTAAATGTTCACATGAATGTCAAAGATTGTCATGTAAAATTTTTGTATTTAATTCATATGGGAGGTTCCAATTTGGTAGTCCGCCAATTTATTACCAAAATGTTCAAATTGATGTCAAAGTATTTTTGCTCTAATAGTTTCCCCGACATTTAATTCTATTTAATTCATATGGGAGGTTCAAGCCCCCTCTACATTTTCAAATAAATGTATAAAAAGGTCCGCCCATTTTCCTCAACATATTCAAATAAATGTTCAATTTCTTCGTGAAAAGTTTGAAGATTTTAGGTCCATTAGTTTCCCAGACAAACGACAACGTCAAATTAAGGATTTTGCAAAATTTAAGGATTTCAGCTCTAAAAGTTAATCAGATATACGAATTTATCTATTTAATTCATATGGAGCGTTCCAAGCCTCCTAATGAAAGTTCACCCTTTTTCCCCAAAATATTCATATGAATATTAAAGTTCTTCATGCAAAATTCTAAGATGCTAGCTCTATTAGTTTCCCACATAAACGAATTTTTGTATATTTTTTTCATATGGGAGGAGCAATGTCCCCCCATAGGTAGTCCACCAATTTATTACCCAAAATGTTTACATGAATGTTAAAGTTCTTCATGCAAAACATTAATAGTTTCACAGATAAGCGATTTTTTGTATTTAATTCATATGGGAAGTACCACACCCCCTACTGCTAGTCCGAACCTTTTTCCTTAAATAATAATACACAGAACTCTATCTGTTATATTTTCTCAGATATACACTTTTAATATTTTCTTCATATGGAAGGTGCCAAGCCCACTATAGGAATTCCGCCCATTTTGTTCAAAAATATTCTTATGGATTTCAAAGTTGTCCATACAAAATTTTAGGACTCCAATTCGTACAGTTTCTGAGATATGCGACTTTTAATACTTATTTTGAATGTGGGCGTGGCACGTCGCCCACTTGAAATTTAGAAGTAAAAAGTAGCCTAAAGTTCCTTCCAGACATACAGGAAGACACTGAAAATTTCAGAAAAATCGGTCCAGCCGTTTAGCTCTCTATAAAGTCCAAACAAACAAACATACAAACACACATTCATTATACCCTACACCACTATAGTGGGGAGGGTATTATACGTTTGTGCTGATGTTTGCAACACACAAAAATATTGGTCCTATACCCAATAAAGTATACCGATCGATTCAGAATCATTTTTTGAGTCGATTAAGACATTTCGGTCCGTCCGGCTGGCTGGCTGTCCATGTAAACCTTGTGCGCAAGGTACAGGCCGCAATTTTGAAGATAATTTGATGAAATTTGAACCAAGCATGTTTTTTGGGACGAAGCCTATTGAAAATGGTTGAAATCGGTCCATTATTTCACCTAGCCCCCATACAACAGTACCTCCCGATTTGGGCTTTTTATGCCATAATTACGTCAAATATACTATTATCTCTCTAAAAATTGGCACAAATAAGTTTGAAATAAGTATAAATGACACTGCAGATTTTTGTAATGATCGGCCCTTATTTTTCTTAATCGTCTAACATTGACTTGTAACCATTTGTATCGCAATGAAACTCAACATAACTAACTGTTATTTAAAAATATATCCTTTTTCCAAATTTAATGAGAATCGGCCCATGTTTGACCTATACTCCTATATAAAGCCTCATTTCGAAAAATTTTTTTATTAATAAATTGCTTAAATACTTTGGAATTAAGGTAAAATTCAACATTAACGTTTCTTTATGAAAAAAATTTAATTTTTAAAATATACTCATTATGTATTATATGGTCGGCCATGCCCGACTATAATTTCCTACTTGTTTTTATATATATAGATGGGGGTGCCACGCCCCCTATTGCTAGTCCTCCAATTTTTCCACCAAATAATCATATGGATGTCCAAATTGTCCATAAATTGAGGATTCTAGTTGTACCATGTTCCGAGATATTCAACTTTTGAAGAAGTGGGCGTGGCACCCGTCCCACTTGCAATTTCAAAATAAAAAGTAGCCTATAGTTCCTTCCAGATATAGGGGGACACACAGTGAAAATTTCAAGAAGATCGCTTCAGTGGTTTAGCCTCCTATAAGGTACAAACAAACAAACATACATTGATTTTTATATAAATAGATAGAAGATAGATAGATAAACACAAAATGAAACACGTAGTGTCCAGGTTGAATGAAAATATATAAAAAAGAGACTTTCTGGTACTTTTTTAATAATACTAGTTTACATATTCTTTAATATTGAACCTAGAAATAAAAAAATGGAAACGCAGCTTCCTGATCTGTATGAGAGAAACTTCTGGTTGAAAATTTAACATGCATCATCCTTATTCAACTAAAATCTAAAAATCTCCAACTGATATTTTTTGAGTTTCCTGTAATATTGAAACTAGGATCAACCATTATTGATTGAAATTGAATATTGAACCTAAGAACCTGTATGAAATTCTGAAATGAAAAATAAAGCGAAGTACTTCCAAAAGAATAACATTTATCACCACTTCAAAAGTAGCAATTAGTGAATTATTTCACCTTCTGTGGAAGTGATGTTTAATGACTTCCGAAGAAGCGAAAATAATTATATTTTTTTAATGTTGAAGATATTTTTTTGCTCTTACATTTTTATACCCTCCACCACCATCAGTGGTGATAGAGGGTATATATAAGTTTGTCATTCCGTGTGTAACAACAAGAAATATTCATCTGAGACCCAACAAAGTATATACATATATTCTGGATCCTTATGAAATTCTGACTCGATTATGCTATGTCCATCTGTCCGTCCGTCCCTCTGTCTGCCTCAAGCACTCTCACGTTAAAACTAAACAAATGAAATCAGTCAAATTCACTGAAAATATTCACTATTGTCCTAAGCAGTTTGGTATTGAAAATAAGCGAAATCGGTCCACAACATAAAAAATTATGAAAAAAATTTCAGACTACCTCGAAAAAAGTATGTTTTTTTCCTAATTCTTGAGTAGTTTTCTCAGAAACTACTAAAGATAATGGAATGAATTTTGACACACGTTATTTTCATTCCCCACGGATCAAATATGTTCAAACTCAAAACAATCGATTCAAATTTCCCATAACCACCATACAAAGGTACATATTCTCGGAAATAGATTTATCGTTAATAACTTCGGCAAAAATATCGGTATCACCACGAAATATGTACATATCAGAAATCATATTACCAACGTAGATCTGTATAGGTCCATTATTAGCCATAGCTCCCATATAAGGTGCACTTTCGAAAGTACAATTAACTATTTAAGATATAAAGATATTGGAATAATAATCAACATAAATAAGTTTTGTGTATACATATATCACTGCAAAATATTTTTAGGATTGGTCCATAATTGAGCATAGCTCCCATATAAGGCCCATTTCCGATAACCACGAAAACGCACATATTTCATAACTGAATGAAGATATCGGTATAAAATTCGTCATGAATGTTTTTAAAATTGATATAAAAGACCATTGATATACAATTTTTTCCGGATCGGTCCATAATTGGTCACAGCTCCCATGTAAGGTCAACTTCCAAAAATCACTTAAGTGCACATAACTAATTTAGAAATAAAGATATTGAAATAATATTCAGCATAAATATGTATTGTGTATACATATATCACTCTGCAAAATATTTTTTGGGTCGGTCCATAATTGCTACATAGCATATTTCATAACTGAATGAAGATATCGGTATAAAATTAGAATGTGATATGAAATGTTTTCCGGATGGGTCTATAATTGGTCTCCCATATAAGGACCACTTCCGAAAATCACTTAAATGCAAATATCCAATTAAGAAATAAAGATATTTTTAAAATAAAATAATATATATATATATATATATATATATATATATATATATATATATATATATATATATATATAAATTTTTTCGGATCGGTCCATAACTGGTCATAATAAATAAATTACACGAGTTATTCTGCGTATATAAGAAATCTTTTTTAAAAAATTTAGGATCAATACATAATTGGTCATAGCTCTCATATAAGGTCCATTTCCTTTTTCCAATATATTTCATTAAAATATAAGTATATACGGATAAAATCCGACATAGTGTGTTTTTTTTTTATCGATAAATCATTATGCGAAATTTTGTTCTCAGTCTGCCATTGACCGTGATCTAGTGCAAACGAACATAATTTTGAGTTCTCTAAAGTGTAAAATAAAGTAATAATATAAAATAAAAACAATTGTCTTGTGAAAAATTTTAAAAATAAAAATTAATAAACAAGCAAAAATAATTTACATTTACAAAATTCTTTTGAATCACAATGAGTGATAGCAATGTTTGTAGTGAAGATGAAATTAGTTGGCAGGTAGTTCCAACAGCTAAAACAAGAAAGCGAAGACAAAGTGATTCCCCAAAAATATTTTTGAAAAAAATACAAAACATTAATAACAACACACAAGCTGCATTAAGTGACAACAATAACAATGCATCTACATCCCAAAACAACAATGTTACTAGCACCCAAAAGAATGTCAACAATGCAAGCACTTCTAGTAAGATGTGAGTCAAAATCGATTTTATAGTTTAAGTGATGAAGATGATGAAGCTGAATCTGATGATGAACAATCTACAAATATCAATGTACCAAAACCCCCACCAATTATTATACCAAATGTCGCTGATGTAAGTGCGATGATAAAAAGTTTTTCTAACATTATTTCATCTACATCATTTAATTACAAAACTCTAAGAGATAGTCAAATAAGGATTATGGTAAAAGAAATTAATAAATATGGAATCTTGTTAACATTTCTAAAAGATAAAAACATAAACTTTCATACTTATCAATTGAAACAAGAAAGATCCTTTAGACTTGTAGTTAAAAACTTACACCCATCAACACCTATCATTGATATCAAACATGCTACTTTATGTAATGCAGTTGTTAATATTGTACCACCAAGGAAAACAAAAGATATAGTACAATGTCACCGTTGCCAGGAATTTGGCCATACAAAAACCTACTGTAGGAATTCGGTAAATTGTGTTAAATGTGCTTTAGGTCATTTAACAGTTGATTGTACTAAAAAAAATTACGATCCGCCTAAATGTATAAACTGTTTACACAACCATCCAGCAAGTTACAAAGGTTGTATAGTATATAAACAATTACTAAGGAAACAAGTAGGAAAGTATAGTCGGGCATGGCCGACCATATAATACCCTACACCATGAGTATATTTTAAAAATTTTTATTTTTCACAAGAAACTTTTATGTTGAATTTTACCTTAATTCCAAAGTATTTAAGCAATTTATTGATAAAAAACAAATTTTCTAAATGAAGCTTTATATAGGAGTATAGGTAAAACTTGGGCCGATCCTAATTAAATTTGGGAACAGGATGTATTTTTAAATAATAGTTAATTATGTTGAGTTTCATTGCGATACAAATGGTTACAAGTCAATTTTAGACGTTTAAGACATTTTTTGAAGGGGGGTTTGTATGGGGGCTAGGGTCAAATAAGGGCCGATCATTACGAAAATCTGCAGTGTCATTTATACTTATATAAAACTTATTTGTGCCAATTTTTAGAGAGATAATAGCATATTTGACGTAATTAGGGCATAAAAAGCCCAAATCAGGAGGTACGGTTGTATGGGGGCTATGTGAAATAATGGACCGATTTCAACCATTTTCAATAGGCTTCGTCCTTGTGCCAAAAAACATGCTTGGTCCAAATTTCATCAAATTATCTTGAAAATTGCGGCCTGTACCTTGCGCACAAGGTTTACATGGACAGCCAGCCAGCCAGCCGGACAGACGGACGGACGGACATGTCTTAATCGACTCAAAATGTGTTTCTGAGTCGATCGGTATACTTAAAGGTGGGTGTAGAACCAATATTTTTGTGTGTTACAAACATCAGCACAAACGTATAATACCCTCCCCACTATATTGTGGTGTAGGGTATAAAAAGTACAACTAAATATTGCTACTAGACGCAACAACAATAGTTATAATAATAGTTATAGTTATAATAATCAAGACTACCCAAATTTAATTGACAATGCAATAAATCCTAATGTAAATCGAAACAATATTTCCCATACAGAAACTGTCAAGACTACTCAAACAAATTCATTTGAAAAACTGGAAATTGAAACAAATTGAATTAACAAACAAACTATTGAACATGATGACGGTTCTGATAGCTAAACTATGCAATTAAATGTAAATATTGCAATATGGAATGCTAACGGTCTTTCCAACCATACACATGAAGTCGAATTATTTCTTAAATTACACTATATAGATATTATGCTAGTATCGGAGACACATTTTACCAGTAGATCCTTTTTTAAAATAAGAGGATATGAACTAATTTCATCAAATCATCCGGATGACAGAGCACATGCTGGGGCTGCAATATTAATAAAATCTTCAATAAAATACGAACTGTTACACGAAGTAAGAGAATCATATCTTCAAGCTGCATGTATAAAGGTCAAATGTGATCTAAATGACATTTCCTTTTGTGCTATATACTTTCCACCCAGATTTTCTGTTAAATGCCAACAATTTAAAAACTTTTTTAAAAGCTTAGGACCAAGATTTTTCGTGGCTGGAGATTTTATTGCAAAACACCAATGGTGGGGATCTAGACTGGTTAACCCTAAGGGAAGTGAACTATATAAATGCTTAATTAATAATAACTATTCTGTGTTGTCTACGGGAAATCCTACTTATTGGCCTACAGATCATTGAATTTCTTAATAGCCCTTGTCCTATGGATTGGCCCATCAAACACATTTCACCAAATGAAGTTAAGGAAGAAATAATGAAATTAAACTGCAAAAAGTCTCCAGGATACGATAGCATCGATGGAAAAGTGACTCAATCATTGCCCAAGAAAGGTATTATTTATTTAACATTAATATATAACTCTATGTTGAGATTAAGTTACTTCCCCTTGCAATGGGAATGTGCTGAGATTGTTATGATTAATAAACCCAATAAGCCAGAGAACAATGTTACATCCTACAGACCAATAAGTTTACTGGTACTATTCGCCAAAATATTTGAAAGAATATTTCTGAAAAGACTATTACCAGTTCTAGACAATTTTAACATAATTCCTGATTACTAATTTGGTTTTAGAAACAAACATGGTACTCCAGAACATTGGAAACAAAAAAATATTGCTCAGGAGTATTCTTAGATGTACAACAAGCATTTGATAAAGTATGACATACTGGTTTGTGTTACAAATTAAAAAAACTGCTTCCAACTCCGTATTATTTGTTGTTAAAATCTTATCTAACAGACAGAAGTTTTTATGTTAAAGTAAACTCCGAATTCTCTCAATTATACAACATTAAGGCTGGTGTTCCTCAAGGCAGCGTTCTCGGACCAATCCTATACACAGTATATACTTCAGATATGCAATTTACGGACAATGTCTTAATTGCCACTTACGCTGGTGACACAGCGATTTTAGCTTCCGATACTTGTCTAAACAATGCATCAAATTTAATACAAAAAGAACTCAATGAAATTGAAATATGGATAAACAAGTGGAATATCAAAGTTAACACAGAAAAATCATTACATGTTACATTTTCTTTAAGAAAAGGCAACTGTCCTCAAGTTATACTGAATAATAATCCAATTCCTCAAGGCGATTGCGTAAAATATTTGGGAATGCACATTGATAGGAGGTTAACCTGGAAGACACATATTAAATCAAAAAAACAACAACTAAATATGAAAACTAAACGTCTCTTTTGGCTACTAGGACCCAAATCTTCGTTAAGCTTGGAGAATAAAGTTATAATTTACAAAACAATGCTGAAACCAATTTGGACCTATGGGATACAATTATGGGGGACCGCTAGCAACTCAAATGTCGAAATTTTGCAGAGATACCAGTCAAAAAAACTAAGATCAATTGTCAATGCTCCATGGTTTGTATCAAACTTCTCAATTCACAATGATTTTTCTATTCCTAAGGTTATTGATGAAATTAAAAAATTCAGCGGAAACTATTTAGAAAGGCTAAGTCAACACATCAACCCACTAGCTATTTCCCTCCTTGATGACACTGATGAAGTAAGACGTCTTAAAAGATACCATATCCTGGATCTTCCTTTCAGGAACTAATTCTTGCTTTTATATATATACATATACACATATACAGTTAATCACAAAAATAAGTATACAGAAATACTGACGATTGGTTTTATTAAAAAAAAAGATATTATTTTTTCAAAAAACAAAAAAGTGACACATTTATTTATTAAAAACAATTATGATAATTATTATTTACTACTTTTTTATTCATATTTTGGTTCTTTGAGTTCTCATTTAAGCTGAAGTTAAAATGGTGCAAAATTTACGTCACAAAAGTAAGTATACAGATCATTTCAGTATATATTTGGTTTAATGATATTAACAAAATTTATGAAAATTTTACTTGTATTAATATAATTACTTTTTAATAAAATATTTTTTTTACACAATAACTTGGAAAACATCTACTTTTAGTTCCGAAATCTTGAAGTTTGGGCCGATTGGCTCCGGAATTAATTAGTAGAACAGTTTTTTCTCATTTCTACGATTTTTTTTTCCAATTTAGACCCCGGATTGTGGATCTGCTGGTCATTGAACCCTCCAAATGATGCATTGGAAATAGAATTTTGAACTTTTGAAAAGAGTTGTTATTTCGAAATTAATGTTATATGCATGGATTTGGCCATTTTGAACACAGTACGTTCTTAAAAACCCGAAATTTAACTCCGATTTCTTAAGACTTACAACATAAACTTTAAAATTTGGTAATTCTATATATTTTCTTTAATTTAAACAGGTTTTCCAAATACTCCGATTTCCAAAGCATACAATAATGCTACCAATCATATCTTGATATACTCGATACAATAACCATGTTTTATGGATCGGACATTTTAATTCGTTTAATTCGTGTTCATACCACCAATTGAGCCTGATTTAATATAAAAATCTTACTATTTTGGACAATAATCAATTTCAGAACCGATATGTAGTGTAAGTTATTGACATGGTCGCCATTTGACGATTATTGGTATTTAGGAGTGTGTAATGGATGATTGGAACCAAAAAACTTGTTTTAATTAATGGACACTAGTGCAAATATTATTAATATCGCATTTTAAGACATAAATTTTAGGAAATCGCCGTTAAATATCGAATATGTACGCTATACTATGTTAAAAACGGCAATGTTCCGCAATGGATTGTAATTATTGTAAAGAAAGAATTAATTTAAAAGTTAAAATATCGTCTTCCAATGCATCATAATGAACAAACGAGGGATATTATTGAATAACCGATCCAAAACTCCGGGGGTTTAAATAGTCAGATGTTCTTAAATAGGAAAAAATGCTCCTATAAATAATATTCAGATCAATTACCAAAAACTTCAATTTTTCGGAACAAAAAGTGAATTTTTTCCATGTTATAGTGTACAGAATATTTTATTATAAAATTATTACATTCAAACAGGTAAAATTTTCATGAATTTTGTTAATATCATTAAGCCAAATACATATTGAAATTATCTGTATACTTACTTTTGTGACGTAAATTTTGCACCTATTTAACTACACCTTAAATGAGAACACAAGTAACCAAAATAACCCGGAAAAAAGTAGTAAATAATAATTATAATAATTGTTTTTAATAAATAAATGTGTTACTTTTTTGATTTTTTAAAAAATAATATCCTTTTTTAAATAAAACCAATTGTCAGTATTTCTGTATACTTATTTTTCAGACTAACTGTATGTAAACATACACATTTTTATTAATCTAATGTATATATATATATATATATATATATATATATATATATATATATATATATATATATATATATATATATATATACATATATATATATATATATATATATATATATATATACATATATATATATATATATATATATTGTTGTTTTCAACAATTATTTTCATTATTGTATATTGTATCAAATTTACTTACCCTTAAATGGATAGATTGTAAATAAAGAATTACTTAAAAAAAAAAAATTTTTGTTCGGATTGGTCAATAATTGGCCATATCTCCACAAAAGGTACACTGACAAACTAAATTATTGGCACAGTAAGCACATTAAAATTCACGATAGATTTAATGACATTATGACATAGATTTTTAATAAAGAGACACTTTTACTAGATAGAGTAATAGGTTCTCCACAAAATTCACTTTGTTGCATTACAAAATTTTTATCATATTTGTTATTAAACAATGGAGATTCATAAAAGTACCCAATTTTCCTGAACAAAATTATTGGCACACTTACCAACTATAATAAAAATGAATGGTCCTAATTTTTTTTTTTGTGAAATCGCCATTATTTCCACTTCTTAAAATGAAAAGTTATCACGTGTCAAAGTGAAATGTTCAAAGAACACAAAAAGAACGGTTCCGAGGGCAGTGCAATAGGCTAAGTACAATTGTCGTGTTGCTATTGGAATTTATATTATATTTTTATATTTCATATAATCATTTTAAAATGAGGTAACTGAACCATAAGAAGAGTTTAGAAGATGCCGAATGATTTTTAGGAACAAGTGCAGTTCTCGGATGAACAAAAGTTTAATATCTCTAGCTATGTTTGCCTCCAAACGATTTGGAAAAGATCAATACTGAGTTGGAAAAATTAAACCTTTTTAACAAATGTAAAACATTATGGATTATGTCCGCTTTGGAGGAATATTTTTGCTTTAGGTATACGATATTATGGGAAAATGGTGGAATGTAAATATTCTTCTTACATGACGATAACAACTGGAATCATGTGTCTCATATTGCGCGTATGACGCTTCCTTCGAATGTTTCTCATGTTGTAATACATCCGACACAATCGTCAGACACCAATCCGATAGAAGATTTGTGGGAATAGTATGATAGCCAAGCAAAAAGCGACCAAAAATTAAAAAAAAATTGACCGAAGTAGACACATGTAGAAAAAGGGCAAAATAAAAATAATAAAACAAAATGGATTCGCAATTAAATGCAAAAAATTTCGCAAATTACCAATATCGAATAGTTTTTAATGAAGTGTGCCAATAATTTTGTTCAACCTAATTAGGACATTTTTCCTTATTTTCTGTAGAAAACTAGATTCTCTACCCAGTAAAAATATTTCTTTAATAAAATTCCCTTCAACATGACCAGTAAAACGATCATAACTTTAAAGTGCCTTCTGTGCCAATAATTTAGTTTGTCAGTGTATATATGATTTCTAAATGAAAGCACCCTCATCACGAAAGCACAATTTAAATTTTCTTATTATATTAAATACGTATCTAGAAATATTTAGAGAGTAGCTTACAGTGGGAGGGTATTTAAAATCCGGCATTGCCGAATATAGCACTCTGACTTGTTGTGAGATAAAAAATTGTATTTTGGGCTTCTGTTTTAAATGTATCTATTACCCTTATTAATGTTAATATTATTTAAGTCAAATTAGTTGTATTCCAATAATACAATTTCACTTCCGAATAACTTATATATAACCAAAAAAGAGCATAAAAATTATTTCTTAAGAAGTAGTGAATTTGGAATCAAATAAAAAGGACATCCCTCCTATGACAAGCCTGTGTTAAAATCATCACTTCTTCAAGTCTTTTTCAAGTTCTTTTTTGCTTGGCACATAAATGTACATTTGACTAACTGAAAATTTACAATAATATTTATTTTATTTCATTACGATGAGAGTAGCGAAGCACACTGGGTATTGCTATCTATATATACAGTTAATCTCAAAAATAAGTATACAGAAATACTGACAATTGGTTTTATTTAAAAAAGGATATTATTTTTTTCGAAAATCAAAAAAGTAACACATTTATTTATTAAAAACAATTATGATAATTATTATTCACTACTTTTTTCCGGGTTATTTTGGTTACTTAAGTTCTCATTTAAGGTGTAGTTAAATAGGTGCAAAATTTACGTCACAAAAGTAAGTATACAGATAATTTCAATATGTATTTGGCTTAATGATATTAACAAAATTCATGAAAATTTTACCTGTTTGAATGTAATTATTTTATAATAAAATATTCTATACACTATAACATGGAAAAAATTCACTTTCTGTTCCGAAAAATTGAAATTTTTGGTAATTGATCTGAATATTATTTATAGGAGCATTTCTTCCTATTTAAGAAAATCTGACTATTTAAACCCCCGGAGTTTTGGATCGGGTATTCAATAATATACCTCGTTTGTTCATTACGATGCATTGGAAGCCGATATTTCAACTTTTAAATTAATTGTTTCTTTACAATAATTACAATCCATTGCCGTTTTTAACATAGTATAGCGTACATATTCGATATTTAACGGCGATTTCCTAAAATTTATGGCTTAAAATGCGATATTAATAATATTTGCACTAGTATCCATTTATTAAAACAAGTTTTTTGGTTCCAATCATCCATTACACACTCCCAAATGCTACCAATAATCGTCAAATGGTGACCATGTCAATAACTTACACTACATATCGGTTCTGAAATTGATTATTGTCCAAAATAGTAAGATTTTTATATTAAATCAGGCTCAATTGGTGGTATGAACACGAATTAAACAATTTTGAACACGGATACATCTTAATTTGTTGCTAGAACAAATAAAATGTCCGATCCATAAAACATGGTTATTGTATCGAGTATATCAAGATATGATTGGTAGCATTATCGTATGCTTTGGAAATCGGAGTATTTTTATTATTTAAATTAAAGGAAATATATAGAATTATCCAAATTTTAAAGTTTATGTTGTAAGTCTTAAGAAATCGGAGTTAAATTTCGGTTTTTTAAGAACGTACTGTGTTCAAAATGGCCAAATCCATGCATATAACATTAATTTCGAAATAACAACTCTTTTCAAAAGTTAAAAATTCTATTTCCAATGCATCATTTGGAGGGTTCAATGACCACCAGATCCAAAATCCGGGGTCTAAATTGGAAAAAAAATCGTAGAAATGAGAAAAAAACTGTTCTACTAATTAATTCCGGAGCCAATCGTCCCAAATTTAAAGATTTCAGAACTAAAAGTAGATTTTTTCCAAGTTATTGTGTAAAAAATATTTTATTAAAAAGTAATTATATTAATACAAGTAAAATTTTCATAAATTTTGTTAACATCATTGAACCAAATATATACTGAAATGATCTTACTTTTGTGACGTAAATTTTGCACCTTTTTAACTTCAGCTTAAATGAGAACTCAAAGAATCAAATATGTAAAAACAAGTAAGAAAATATAGTCGGGCGTGACCGACCATACTATACCCTACACCAATTATAAATATTAAATGTGATTTATTTTGCATAATAAAGCATTTATCTTCAATATTACCTTGTTCCAATACATTTAAAAAAAAATTATGGATGAAAAACTAATTTTCTGACAGAGGCTTTATATGGGGGCTAGAGGCAAATATGGACCAAGCCCGATAAAATTTTGTGAATATTTGTATATTTATATAACATTTATTTGTGCTGAATTTCATAGTGATATTTGTGTCAATTTTGGACATTCAAGTAATTTTCTGAAGAGGACTTTGTATGGGGGCTAGGGTCAAACAAAGTCCGATAATTACGAAAATCGGTAGTATTATTACGACGTATATAGAACTAAGTTTTGCCGATTTTTGTAGAGATACTACAATATTTAACATAATTATGATCTTAAAAGCCCATTTCGAGGGGTAGGATTGTATGGGGGCTAGGTGAAATAATGGACCGATTTCAACCATTTTTAATAGGCTTCGTCGTTGGGCCGTATGGTCCAAATTTCATCAAAAAATCTTGAAAATTACGACCCGTACCTTGCGCACAAAGTTTACATGGACAGCCAGCCGGACAGACGGATGGACATGGCTTAATCGACTCAGAATAGGCTTGCCAGACGTAATGTTTTCAGCAGCACGCGTACTGCATAACCCCTAAAGAAGTACGCAAATGTACTTCTTTTTAGTATTTGTACTTCTTTTTGTACTTTTTTTGTATTTTACCATAATTTTATAGGTATAAATATGACCATAGACAATTATTCTACTTATAGAATCGCTATTTAAGGACTTAATAGATAATTCTCATCCATTTGATACGAGGTTTGGATGCCTTTGTCATGTATTAAATAATACATTTATTAAAAATACTTTAAAGTTATTAACTTTTGATTTAGACATCAATGTAATGAAAGTTTTTAATGAATTTTCGAATTAAAAAAATTGAAATCTGAAGGACATGTTTGAATGTTAAAATGGTCTGTAATGCTCCGTCATGTACCATTCGATGACTTTATCCATCCCCGCTGTGGAACGATTTAAAGCAAAACGATCCTGTCATTCTAATTTTTCGTAAATGAAGTATCTGAGGAAGCTGGAAGAAAGTTATTGACTTGTAATAATTGATATGTTTTAAATAAAAAAGAGCTAAATGGCAAATTTGAATATCAGAATAATATTGTATGGGTTTTTAGAACGTTTTTCTATCAACAATATATCAGTTCGAGTTCTCGGTAATTTGTAACAATTTGTTACTATATTCCGTTCGCGTACTTTACAAAATTTCCAACGAGAGAGTATGAGAATGATAAATATGACAGTTCGTTGATAGAGAATTTTTTACTGGATATTTTTTCTCCAGTAAAAGATATCAAACATATGAATGTTCACAACAAATTATTGATATTTGAAAATGTAAACAAAACAAAAAAAAAAAAAAAATTTGGTGAATTCGACATTTTTTAAAGAAAAAACAAGTAAGAAATTATAGTCGGGCGAGGCCGACCATATAATACCCTAAACCTTTGACAAAAATATAATGTGATTTATTTGCCATAATAAAGCATTTAAATTGAATTGTACCTTGCCTCAGATATACATACTTAAGCCGTTTATTGTTGAATAAAATTGTGGACATTTAAGTGAAATTTTGATGGGGGCTATTCATAGTTGTATGGGGGCTAGGTGAAATAATGGACCGATGTACACCATTTTCAACAGGCTTCGTTTACGGTACCATAAAAGATCATGTGCCAAATTTCATTGAATTATCTCCAAAATTGCGACCTGTAGTTTGATTACAAAGTTGAAAAGCCCTATTCGGGGGTTCAGTTGTATGGGGGCTAGGTAAAATAATGGACCGATGGAATAATGGAACGATCTTAACCATTTTCAATAGGCTTCGTCCCTGGGACAATAGAATATCATGTACCAAATTTCATTGAATTATCTTCAAAATTGCGACATGTAGTTTGATTACAAGGTTTAAATGGACGGACGGACAGACGGACGGACGGACATAGCTAAATCGACTCAGAAAATGATTCTGAGCCGATTGGTATACAATATTATTGTGCGTTACAAACATCAGCGCAAACCCAATATACCCTCCCCACTGAAGTGGTATAGGGTATAAAAAGTAGTGAATAATAATTATCAAAATTGTTTTTAATAAATAAATGTGTTACTTTTTTGTTTTTTGAAAAAATAATATCTTTTTTAAATAAAACCAATCGTCAGTATTTCTGTATACTTATTTTTGTGATTAACTGTATATAAAAATGAATGTGTGTTTATTAGTTTTTGGGTTTGTTTGAAGTCTACAGGCGGCTGAACCGATTTTCTTGAAATTTTAACCATACCTTCCTGTATATCTGGAGGGAACTATAGGCTACTTTTTATTTTAAAATTTCAAATAGGCGAGGTGCCACGCCCAGATACCTGATAAGTATTTAATGTCGCATATCTCATAAACTGCAATAGCTAGAGTCCTCAAATTTTGTATGGACTTTAATTTCTTTGACGTATATATGAAAAAAATGGGCTATAGTGGGCGTGTCACCTCCCATATCTATATATATAAAAATTTATGTGTGTTTGTATGTATATACAGTTGCGTTCAAAATAATAGGAGTGAAAAATTTTTAATTTAAATTTTTTAGTGAATGATTTAGATTTTTAATTAAATCTTTTTATAATTTATTTATTTAACTTGTTCTCTAGTTTTATAATCGTTATTTCAAATATTTTAAACATTTATATACAAAAATATTTATTTTTTAAAATTTATATACAAAATCTATTGTTCAAAATAATAGGAGTATTCGATTTAAGTTCAACTATTTTTAAAATAAAACAAAAACGAAAGGACTTTCATCTAAAATATTATTAATTAATGTGTGGCAGTACAACAAAAGTCATTTTTGTAAAGATTTTATTTAGAATTTGGGTCTATGAGCCTCCGGAACTTAATGTCTCTACGACAACGGTTTTGAAGGGCTTGATGACACATGTCGTGGCCGATTACCACAAATATGCAGTAATTTATTCAGAAAGCCTTAAAAGATGTTATACGCAAGGTCTTTTAGACTCAGTAAGTCGACAACCATGTAATGGCCTACTTCCTATGGAACGAGCTTCCACCAATTTGGAATCAATAATGTTTTCATCCGACAACACCGCCATTTTATCAAATTTGTTTATTAGGAATATGAGAACATATCTTGGGGTAATATGTTTACCTACAACATTTGGTCTACGATACCATTTTACAATTTATTAGACCATACCCTTTTTGTCAAGACCCATCATGAATCATTCCTATTATACAACATCCTGGAAAGTTGGTTTTAGCTTAATATTTTTTGATTAATGGACTTCTAATATATTTTCTGAATTCATTTAGATTTAAAAATGTAATTTGTTGTCGTATTCATGCATTAAAAACTCATCCATTTATGAAACCACCTCTAAATGTGTTACTTGGCAAACTTCATGGGTTTCACTATATGCTTTATGGTCTGAAATTAAGTTTTTTCAAAAAAGATTTGTTTAAAAATTGATCTGAACTAACTGAATATTGATCACGATGTTTAATAACTACAATTTGGCTTAGTTTCACTAATTCGGGGCGTTCTAATGGGATTAATTTTAAAAAAATGATAAGCGCTTATGGAAAGCTCTTATCATTTTTGAATAAAATGTACATTTTTTATGAGAGATTTTAAAACATTTGACTTCCTAAAGTATTCAAAAATCTTTTAATGAAATTACCATGAGAATTGTCATATTTTTTTCGCGATATTTTTATAATTTTCAAGATATTTGAACAGATTTTATTTTCGTCAATTCTGACATTTTCTTTCAGGATTTTTAATGAAATAATTGTGAAATGAGCTCAAAATCATCTAAATATAACAGTTTTATATTATATTTTTAATATTAACTACGAATAAAGAAAATTAATGTAACTTAGGTTAGATAATATACGGTACTCCTATTTTTTGAACAGTCGTAAACGGATATGGATTTCGAAAAAAGTGAATACCAAAAAACTAATGAACCAATATACAAAATTTCATTCGTTTTGTATTTTAAACACTTATCAAACAAATATCGTGAAAAATATTGGATTTCTATAAATTTTTCCTATTTCACTCCTATTTTTTTGAACGCTGCTGTACATATGTATATTTGTTTGAAGTCTATAGCTTTCAGTGTAAATTTTCAGTGTGTTCATGTATACCTGGAAAGAAAAATAGGCTACTTTTTATTTTGAAATTTCAAGTGGGTGAGGTGCCACGCCTACTTATTAAATAACTATTAAAGTCGTATATCTTGGAAACTGGTACAATTAGAGTCAAATTTATATTTTTTTACAAAATGGGCGGAATGGCACCTTCCACATTAAGAAAATATTAAATCAGTATATCTCAGAAAATATAACAGTAGAGTCCTCAAATTTTATCAGAGTTTATCTTGGAAACTATTAGCATCCATGTAAATACATATTTTGGGTAATAAATTGGCGGACTACCAATGAAGGGAGCGGTTCCTCCCATAACAATTAAATACAAAAAAATATTTTATCTAAGAAAGTAATAGAACTTGATTCCTAAAATTTTGCACAAAGGACTTTCATATTCATCTGAACATTTTTGCAAAAAGCGGAATTTCATCAGGGGTTGGCTTGGAATTATATAGAAAAATTTGTATATCTGAGATACTCTAGAAGCTAGAATCTTAAAATTTTACATGAAGAACTTTGACATACATGTGAAAATGGGCGGACTTTCAATGGGGGGATTGACCCCTTCCATATGAATTAAATACAATACAATATCATTTACATATTTCATAGTGTAGAATTACAATTTTAAGCTTCCAAATTGAAACACGTTTTATTTATTCTAAGAAATAACTCTTTATTTAAATCTTTACTCTATGACTTCTCTCTATTAACTCCCCTTTTTTTAATAATCGTTACTTCTAAGTATATCAAGTGTCAAATTAATGTGACTTCAATGACTGACATTGATCAGTTAATATTTTAAGAAAAGGGAATATAATAATTAGTACAAAGAAAAGCAAATGACAATTAAGGGGTTACAGGGTTTACAAGTTAAAAGTTTTAGTTCATGACCAGGGAAACGTTTACATTCGGCCATCCTTCATGAGGAATCGTCCTCGATTTCATATTTTTCTCTTAGCCTTTTCCATTAAACGTTTGCTTTTACGCGTAGTATTCACGCCGTCTTCAGATTCCTGGGAATCGTCAACGTCATTGTGACCATCACTGTCTTCATCGGGAGAAAGCACTCGTTTGATTTGATCCACAGCTACAACACCATCATAGAATTTTTGTGTTCGTTGCAAACCAGGAATATCAGAAACTCTATAGCGATCATTCGGCAAAACAGCGGTAATAACATAGGGGCCTTTGTAGTGTGGTAGTAGTTTAGATGATTCTCCAACTCCCGGCATCGTGATTCTTTTGATCATAACATAATCTCCTGGGATATATGAAACGGCATCACATCGCGCTTTATCATAGACATGTTTTTGCTTTTTTGTTGCTCGATAATATTTTGTAATGCACGCTCGCGTTCTTCATCCATTCTACTTGTTGGTTGTTGCCGTATTGCATCTTCTAACACACCACCAGAATTATTTCTGGGAGAGTAATTTAAAAGTAACTTGAAGGGTGTTGTTTTAATCGTTCGGTGGTAGGTGTTGTTTAAACTATACTGGGTAATGCCAACGAAATTGTCCCAATCTTTGTTGTCTGGGCGTTTACTCATAGTTGCGATCATAGGAGTAATGCTTCTATTTAATCTCTCTATTTGTCCATTTGCTCTAGGTGTTGCTGTAGCGTTTTTAACATGGATGATGTTGCTATTTTTACAAAAATCAACGAATGGAGAACCCGTAAAGCTGGTACCAAGATCGGTAATAAACCTTACTGGAGTCCGGAACAAAGCAACCATTTCTTCAATGACTCGTACTGTTGTACTTGATTTTGTATTGCGCACAGGTTTAACAAACAGAACTTTGTAAAGCCATCAATAGCCGCTAGAATATACGAGTTGCCTTTTGTGCTTTTAGCAAAGGGACCTAAGTGATCTAAATGAACGGTGTGGAACGGTGTTCCGATTTTGTCGATTGGATGTAACATACCCGGTTTCTTTCCTCCTGGTTCCTTATGATACAAACATTCAGCACAAGCTCCAATATAGTTTTTCACATAATTTTTCATTCTAGGGAACCAATAGTGCTCTTTGATTTTAGATACTGTTTTTTCGGTGCCAATATGTGCAAAGTTATCGTGATAATTATTAACAATTTTCCACCTTGCTTTACGAGGAACATAAAACTTTTGATCTTCGCCAACCACTCTAAACACCACATTATTTTTCAGTACATAATTTGATTTTACGGTTTTATCAAAATCATCTAAATCTGTTGTTTTCTTTAACGATTTAACAATTTCAATGACAGCAGGGTCTGTTTGTTGCAGCAACATTAACCAATCACTCTCACTTAAAGTATTATAAAGTGAACAAACATCAGCCACTGTTGCAACCTCTTGTGCACCCCCTGTTGGATTACGGCTTAATGAGTCAACATGCTGCATTTTATTTCCGGATCGATGAATAATTTCGAATTGAAACTCCTGAAGACGAAGCCACCACGAAGTCTCCAACTCGGTTGAATGATATCTGCTTTCCTCTGGCGTTGTTTGTTTACTTATATATGCGATAGGGTGGAGTTTTTATCATTTTGTTCTTGAAGTAAAATTCCGCCAAAACCAATTTGACAAGCGTCAGTATGTACCTCTGTTCTTGCGCCAGGCGAATACATAGCTAACGTGGGACGAGAAATCAATTTTTCTTTAATTATTTTAAAAGCTTCCTCTTCTTTTGTAGTCCAATTCCATTGTGCATTTTTACGGGTCAAAATCGTTAGAGGTTTCGCCATTATTCCAAAATTCTGTATAAATTGCCGAAAATAACTTGCGAGACCAATAAATTGTCTTACGTTATGCACATTTTATGGAGTGGGAAACTGGGCTACACTTCTTATTTTGTCTTCTGATGGTCGTATTATACCACGCTGTATTTCGAAACCAAGATATTCTATTTTTTTAAAAAGAAATTTACATTTGCTTAAATTTAGTTTTAGATTCGCTTTATTTAGCACTTCAAGTATTATTTTTAAGTTACAAAAGTTCATAGGTTTCCTCTTGTAGTACACAGAATCTACATAGATTCATCATGACATTTCAAGTGTAAATTTATGGTGTCTAAGACCACAATATCCAGTAATTCCTTGCTACTGATGTTAAGGAAAAGTTCTGTACCAATTATCATTAAGCTATTTAAAATTCCTCAATTTGCTCATTTTTTTCACTAATTTTTCTTGGGTATTTTGTAATTTTAGTACAAAAAAGATTTTTTTGTTGAAAAAAAGTTTTTTTTCATAAAAATAAAAAGTTTTCTTCAAAAAATATATGGCAACACTGTGTTCAACACAAATTTTACCGCTAGTTATTGTTTCATTTTTTTCAAACTTTATGTCTTGTTGAGTAATATTCATTACAGGAATGGAAAACTCACCAGTATCATTATTTATTACGCAGTTTGGTATAAGAGCACCAAATTTATTTTGTTTATTTTCAATGAATAGGCTTGTGGCCTTAGGAAAGTTATTATAGGTAGATATAAAACCAACGTATTTTGAAGGGATGACTGTAGCTTCTTTAGCCCACAATTTAACATCAGTTTTTGGCAATACTGGCACTTCCATATTTTGTAGGCAATCATCTGGTTCTTCGTCTATATTCTCTTCAAAGAAACGTAATGTTTTACCACGACGTACCATAGTTATGTGTTCTTTTTCTGTAAAGGGTTGTCCTACTAATCGTGGAATATTTAGTTCTTCGTCTTGACTACAAATATTTCTACGTCGGCGGCTGCCTGGTCTACTTTAAGGTTGACATTTAAAACACCAGTTGGAGTAACCGATCCGTTACCAAAGCCTTGTATTCGCACAATGCTCTCTGGTCTGCTATATTCAAGTTTAAGGTGTTTTATTGTAGATCGGGCATCATATTTACAGCACTTCCTGGGTCGATGTAAGCTTTGACAACTTGTCCGTTAACGAATGCTTCTTGAAAATATTTACTATTGGATGTGGTATCAATGCTGGTGGAGGCGGTAGTAGTAACTACGTTAGCATTGTTTTTCACAGTATTACGGGCATTACTTGGCATCGAATTCGGTGCAACATTTTTATTTTTGGCTGGGCACATATTCTGTACATGACCTTCTTGGTGACATTTGAGGCATTTTATAGGCGCGTTACAAAACTTTTTGACATGGCCAACACCTTCACAACGGTAACATTTTAACGTAGACGCTTCAGCTTTACAAAAGCGCGCAAAATGACCGTATTTCCGCATTTGCTACAGGTTTGCACACTGTCCAATTTCCCTCTTTATTGAAATCGTTGTGGCTCCGTTTTACCTACGACGGAATCTTCATCTGCACATCCAGCATCAATATAGTCTCGGATATTAGATATAATGTCGTTAAATGTGATGCAGTGATGCCAAGTGTAGGGATTTTTCCCTTTTTGTAGGGATTTTTTTTCAAAAATTTCGCGTGTAGGGAAAAAGGGAAAGATTTCTTACTATTGTCAAATTGTAGGGATTTTTCAATTTCATAGTTTTTAACAACTAAAAATATACTCTTTCATGTATTAAACTTTTAAATTAAAAATGAAATCAGTTTTAAGTGTATCGTTGTAAAAATTCCGCTTGTAATTGCTACAATATATGTACCTACATATCGCTACAAGACTGGCATAATCCAAAATTCGGCTTTCTTGAACTAAGGTCTTCAAAACATGCGACATACTAAAATCTTTCATATAGATTTATGAAATTTCAAATATGTCTATTATTTTCGATGTGAAATCGATTTTTTGTAAACGTAAAACTAAAACCCACGTTTTTGTGAATATTAGACAACTAAAAATTTAATTTCAATTTAGATGAGAAACATATTAACCTCAACTATCTGAATCTGGATTTTTAAAACCCCTTGATTTGTTTAAAAGTTATTAAAAAATAGTTAAATGTCATTAAATATTCATATCCATTTTTCTTGAAACGACTTTTTGGATTATGCCAATCCTGTAGGGCGATATATTCTGACTCCTTATAGATAGAGTAGTCGGGGGCTTAATGCAGTAACTCAGGATTGAAAAAATGAATTTAATGTTCTGAAAATTTATAAAAGTAAACCGCAAAAAGTAAACGCAAAAGTAAACCTTATTTAAAATAATTATTTTATGAAAATTTTTTGTTGGAGGCACATAAAATAAATTTTTATCACGATTCGATATACTGCCATAAATCTTTCAATTGTTTTTTTTTTTAATATTAACTGAAGTCAGGGTTGGAAGATTTGTATGATGTAAAATTGAAAGAAAAAAATTTAAAATTTAAATTCTAGAAATTTCATTCCTAAAAATTAAAAAAAATACATACAAATATGTATATTATAAAACGGAGCTAATATTTCAGTTTTTGATGTTATTTTTGTATTTTTTTTATGATAAACTTTGAAAAAAATGGAAAAAAAGTAGTGTAGGGAAAAATGTAGGGAAATAAAAAGTGGGTGTAGGGAAAAAAGGGATTTTTTCTCATAAGCGTAGGGATTTCTGAGAAAATCTCCTGGCATCACTGATGTGATGTGTTGTCTCTGTAAAAGAAATTTTCTTAGATCAATTGATTTTATACCTTTGATGATGAATTTTCTGAAATCGTCGAACTCTAGACCAAGTTGTTGTGTAAGTCGCAATTTATCAAAGAAATAATCTGTGATGTCTTCATAATCATGTTGACGCCTTTCAGACATTTTTTCCCAAAGTTCAGCTGTCGATTGACGGCCAATAAATGTGTCTTTAAATTCATCTTCAAAGTCTGACCAACATTTAAATTCAGCAGCATTGTACCAATTTAAGGATGCACCTTCTAAGTTAGCGCGAGCACATTGTAGACGAAAGGAATCTGGCCAATTGTTCATGTTGCCCATAGCATTGACGGACGCAAGCCAATCCTTTGCTTCTGATGGGGACTTTTTCCCGTTGAATTTTTTAATAGGTTGTTGAGGTCTGGCATAACGTGGTATGAATTCCTCTCAGAACGTAGCGTGTTAATGAGCATTTGATTTTGTTGCAACAGCAAAGACAAAATTGAGCTGTCGTCAGTGGACACTCGTATGCCACTATCTCTAGCTGTTGGAACATTAACGGGTGTAGTATCTTGTGGAGTTCTCAAGAACGGTGTACTGGCTGCACCCTCATCATCTTTATGGTTTTCTCCATCGTTATTCATTTTATTTATTTATTTATTATTATTTTTTTTTTTGCGTAGTAATAAGAAAAATATAATATTTACGAAAGGGATTTTTCTTACGTATCCCACTTCTGATTGTAGAATTACAATTTTAAGCTTCCAAATTGAAACACGTTTTATTTATTCTAAGAAATAACTCTTTATTTAAATCTTTACTATATGACTTCTCTCTATTAACTGCCCTTTTTTTAATAATCGTTACTTCTATATCAAGTGTCAAATTAATGTGACTTCAATGACAGATCAATGTCAGTTAATATTTTAAGAAAAGGGAATATAATAATTAGTACAAAGAAAAGCAAATGACAATTAAGGGGATACAGGGTTTACAAGTTAAAAGTTTAGTTCATGACCAGGGAAACGTTTACAATAGCTTACATTAAAATCCTTATTAGCGTTCGGAAAAATTGGCGAACTTGCAATAATTTTCGTGGCATCTCCCATGTGTAAGTGATTTTTTTTTTTTGCTTTTAGGGTAGCAAAGCACACTGGGTATAGCTAGTTTACACTATAAATTAAACTAATTAGTGAATTATTTTAAATATTATTATGCAAAAATTGTAACAAATGTTTGAAAAAAATAAGCTAAAAGAGCGTCGTTTTGTTAAGAATTTGGTGTCACTACAATGTAGTGACTACATGCTAAAAATAACTTCCAAAAACATTTTTTGGAAAAAAAATATTAAAATTTAAAATATACAATAAAATAAAAATGTGTGAGCATGTAAAAACAGGTAAAAGTTCGGGAATGCCGAATCTTACATACGCACCAACACCAAGATTTGCTCATTTATTAGATTTATACTTTAAATTGTATTATCGTGTATCGGTATTATTTTCGGAATACGATCTTAATGGTTTGGATCACGGACCGAGCTCTAAGAAGGATGTTTTAACACAAATAATTTTTTTGAATGTACATATTATAATACTAAATGTTTTAATAATTTATTGGGAATAAATTTATTTTCTGAAAGAGGATTTATATAGAGGTAAACTATGAACCTATGCAACTTGATTATGAAGAATTCATCGCTATACATGATTTTAAGTAAGTTATTTATGGATATAATATATACCGATTCTTATGGAATTTGATAGAGATATTTAAGATCCTATAAAACTTATTAAGGTTATATTTAATTTTACATCATCCTTCAGGAGTGCTGTTAAATTTGGAGAAAATGGGCACCGATTTTGGGGTGCTTGCGTTACTTTTGGGAACCTAGCAATCAACTCTGAAAAAAGATTAAATATAGCCAGTTCTTTTTATCCTCACCAAATTTTTGAAATTTATTTTTGTAATTTTTAATTTCGAAAATATTATTGACAATTTATTCCAGAATTACAAATGTGCGTATTTGAATATAACCCTCATAATGGAAGTATGAGTAATAAACCTGACATCTATCATCGAGATTTAAGATTATTTCAACTGAATTTTCAATATTTTTGCGATAAGAATACCTTTGCTAAAATGTTGTGAATAAGACCCATAAAATTGTTTATATAAAAATAACTAAACTATAAATTATTTTTTTTTTCGAATTTAACCCTTTTTAGCTTTTTTTTCTTAATTAATAATTAAAAGATTTGACGTCCTAGATTTCTTCGGGGCATTAAAATATTTTCGAACAGGTTTTGTACCTTACCCTTTCCGATTTTAATAAAACTTGGTATTTCTCTTTCAACACAAGTTTCACACTATTTTTATATCCTTCACCTTCGTGAGAAGGGTATATATAAGTTTGTCATTCCGTTTGTAATTTCTATAATATAATTTTCCGACCCCATAAAGTATATATATTCTGAATCCTTATAGGTAGCGGAGTTGATTAAGCTATGTCCCTCTGTCCGTCTATCGCCGAGATTGTATTTTGTTTTTATTTTTTTGTGTATTTCGTTTCGTATTTTGGATGCAGTTGGTTTTACTGCCTTGCAGCGTTGCCACTCACAATTTATTTTTCTTACCAAAGTTCCGACAAAAAACTACCAAAACATTCCAAAAACTACCAAATTTTTCCTTGGGTGCAATTGCTACTGTCTAGAGTTTCATTATTTTTAAAACTAATATGTAATATCATACAATGATTTGTTGCAAAGAATCAATGGTTTACTTTTACGTAATTAGACAAAATTTCCAAACACTTTGGTACTATATAGTTATGAAATACATAATTGCTGTTTTCGACAAAATTTGTACCAAAATCATTCCCAAGAAAATAGTAATAGCATTATATTCGGCTATGACGAATCATATATATATCCACCATCAGCATCTATCGTATAAATTGAGGATGGATAATTCCTTTTATTATACTACGGTTAACTAATGTGCTAAAAGGGGCTATATGGCTGTAATAGGATCAATTGTGGACCAGTCGACATGACATGGCTATATCGTCTATATACCCATTAAAAAAATTGGGGTATATTAATTTTGTGATTCCCTTTGTAAGGTAGTAGTCCCACCAATTATATATTCATTCATGAATCTGGCTTCTTAGAAAAAAATGAATTAGTGTGGCCTCCAGTAGGTTAGTGGTTTAAGATATAGTCAGACCTGACGTCGTGCGTTCAAATCCCACCTGAGGCATTTTACATTCATGAATCAGAAATGTTGAAATACATAGAAACTTAATATTTTCTTAGAACAAACAATATAAACTTAACAAGGATAAACTTAAGACTGACGTATTATTAAAATTCTTATTACTTTGCCATAACAAGGTCAGAAATGTTTATAAATTAATATGCATGAGAACAAAATTATCTAATCCTACAAAATTTGGAAATTTAAACCTACCAACCAAACTACCGAAAGTCATTTCAGAGATTTAAACTACCAATTTTGGTCCAATTGGACAACGTGGCAACGCTGCTGCCTTGTGCATTTTGTTTTTGTGTGGTTATTTCGTTTAGCGTTGTTGTTCATTATACCCTACACCACTTCAGTGGGGAGGGTATATTGGGTTTGTGCTGATGTTTGTAACGCACAATAATATTAGTCCTATACCGACCTTAAAGTATCAGAATCATTTTCTGAGTCGATTTAGCTATGTCCGTCTGTCCGTCCGTCCATGTAAACCTTGTAATCAAACTACAGGTCGCAATTTTGAAGATAATTCAATGAAATTTGGTACATGATATTCTATTGTCCCAGGGACAAAGCCTATTGAAAATGGTTAAGATCCTTCCATTATTTCACCTAGCCCCCATACAACTGAACCCCCCAATAGGGCTTGTAAACTTTGTAATCAAACTACATGTCGCAATTTTGGAGATAATTCAATGAAATTTGGCACATGATCTTTTATGGTACCGTAGACGAAGAATATTGAAAATGGTTAACATCGGTCCATTATTTCACCTAGCCCCCATACAACTGAACCCCGAATAGGGCTTTTAAACTTTGTAATCAAACTACAGGTCGCAAATTTGGAGATAATTCAATGAAATTTGGCACATGATCCTTTATGGTACCGTAGACAAAGTCTATTGAAAATGGTTAACATCGGTCCATTATTTCACCTAGCCTCCATACGACTGAACCCCCCGAATAGGGCTTTTAACATTGTAATCAAACTACAGGTCGCAATTTTGGAGATAGTGCAATGAAATTTGGCACATGATCTTTTATGGTACCGTAGACAAAGTCTATTGAAAATGGTTAACATCGGTCCATTATTTTACCTAGCCCCCCGACTGAACCCCCCGAATAGGGCTTTTCAACTTTGTAATCAAACTACAGGTCGCAATTTTGGAGATAATTCAATGAAATTTGGCACATGATCTTTTATGGTACCGTAAACGAAGCCTGTTGAAAATGGTGTACATCGGTCCATTATTTCACCTAGCACCCATACAACTGAAGATTTGATGACCCTCACGAATTCCATAATAATAGGTCTTCATATGACCCTAGCCCCTATGTCCACAATTTGTCCACAATTTTATTCAAAAATAAACGGCTTAAGTATGTATATCTGAGGCAAGGTACAATTCAATTTAAATGCTTTATTATGGCAAATAAATCACATTATATTTTTGTCAAAGGTTTAGGGTATTATATGGTCGGCCTCGCTTGACTATAATTTCTTACTTGTTTTTTCTTTAAAAAATGTCGAATTCACCAAATTTTTGTTTTGTTTGGTTTGTTTACATTTTCATATATCAATAATTTGTTGTGAACATTCATATGTTTGATATCTTTTACTGGAGAAAAAATATCCAGTAAAAATTCTCCATCAACGAACTGTCATATTTATCATTCTCATACTCTCTCGTTGCAAATTTTGTAAAGTACGCGAACGGAATATAGTAACAAATTGTTACAAATTACCGAGAACTCGAACTGATATATTGTTGATAGAAAAACGTTCTAAAAACCCATACAATATTATTCTGATATTCAAATTTGCCATTTAGCTCTTTTTTATTTAAAACATATCAATTATTACAAGTCAATAACTTTCTTCCAGCTTCCTCAGATACTTCATTTACGAAAAATTAGAATGACAGGATCGTTTTTCTTTAAATCGTTCCACAGCGGGGATGGATAAAGTCATCGAATGGTACATGACGAAGCATTACAGACCATTTTAACATTCAAACATGTCCTTCAGATTTAAATTTTTTTATTTCGAAAATTCATTAAAAACTTTCTTTACATTGATGTCTAAATCAAAAGTTAATAACTTTAAAGTATTTTTAATAAATGTATTATTTAATACATGACAAAGGCATCCAAACTTCATATCAAATGGATGAGAATTATCTATTAAGTCCTTAAATAGCGATTCTATAAGTAGAATAATTGTCTACGGTCATATTTATACCTATAAAATTATGGTAAAATACAAAAAAAAAGTACAAAAAGAAGTACATTTGCGTACTTCTTTAGGGGTTATGCAGTTAAAAGTACAATTACTAAAAAAAAAGTACGCGTACTGCTGAAAACAGTAGTCTGGCAAGCCTATTCTGAGTCGATTAAGCCATGTCCGTCCGTCTGTCCGGCTGGCTGTCCATGTAAACTTTGTGCGCAAGGTACGGGTCGTAATTTTCAAGATTTTTTGATGAAATTTGGACCATACGGCCCCAACGACGAAGCCTATTAAAAATGGTTGAAATCGGTCCATTGTTTCACCTAGCCCCCATACAACCCCTACCCCTCGAAATGGGGCTTTTAAGATCATAATTATGTTAAATATTGTAGTATCTCTACAAAAATCGGCAAAACTTAGTTCTATATACGTCTTAATAATACTACCGATTTTCGTAATTATCGGACTTTGTTTGACCCTAGCCGCCATACAAAGTCCTCTTCAGAAAATTACTTGAATGTCCAAAATTGACACAAATATCACTATGAAATTCAGCACAAATAAATGTTATATAAATATACAAATATTCACACAATTTTATCGGGCTTGGTCCATATTTGCCTCTAGCCCCCATATAAAGCCTCTGTCAGAAAATTAGTTTTTCATCCATAAATTTTTTTAAATGTATTAGAACAAGGTAATATTGAAGATAAATGCTTTATTATGCAAATAATCACATTTAATATTTATAATTGGTGTAGGGTATAGTATGGTCGGTCACGCCCGACTATATTTTCTTACTTGTTTTGTATTGCTATAATAATGATATAGTAGGGAAAATGAAATAAATGTAAATTTTATAAAATTGATATTTATTAAATACACTATGGTGAAGGGTATATAAAATTCGGCACAGCCGAATATAGCACTCTTACTTGTTTTTTTAGCTGTAGTTTATATACATACAGTGTCTCTCATAAGTATTCGAATTTAGGTAAACTATGAAAAGAAACCAAATTTAATATATATTTTGTGTGCAAAAAAAATTAATTTGTTATATTGTCTAGACAGTCCTTAGGTTTGATATCACGCTTTTTAAAACTTGAAAAATTTACATAAATTAAATTAGCTTTTTTTAAAAAAGTCCATAAAATTGCCTCACAAAAGTATACGAATTTTTCCTGTTTCATATTTGAGCATATTATACGAAACACAAATTTTAGAATCGAATGGTTTTTATGCTTTAAATTGTTTTAAGGGGTTACTATCAACCGAAATGATATATTTTTGGCCCATTTGGTCCACAATTTTTGGGGATTTGTACCCTCTTTTTATGTAATATCATTAAAATGGCGATTTTTGGCAATATTTGTAGTATTTTCTCTTTTTTTCCAGAGAAAACCAAATTTGATATTGGGATTTAATAGACCCCTTGGAGTATCTAAAAATAGCATTTTCGTTACAAGAATCTGTATTTAAACGATCCAAGATATATTATTGATATCATTATTCTGTCGCTAATTCAATATATTGGAACTTAAGTCCATTTTCATAATACTAGGGTCAAAATTTTCGGGGAAAGTTTTCTTGTATATATTCTTTTAGATATCAGCCTTTATATATTTTAAGTTTTCAATGTATTGTGGAAGTGTACAACTCCAAAACATGCCTCGAAGAAACACCATTCAATGGTAGTATCATTATTTTATATACCAATGACCTCCAGGCTACATGCTACTATATCATTATGGTCTAACTCAAAAAAATCGAATATTGATTACTAGGATCAAAATAAACCCAAAATTTTGGACTTACATTGTTATTGTAATGGGCAACATAAGCGTGAAAGTTACGAATAGTAAAACACTCAAATCTACTGTATAGGATGACGTTTTGTTAAGGCATGTTTTGGAGTTGTATACCGATATAATGTATTGAAAATTTAAAATATATTAGTGCTAATATGTGCATGAATGTATACTAGCCAACTTTGTCGGAAAATAACGACCATAGTGGTACGAAAAAGGATTTAAGATCCATAAAATTCAATTAGAAACAGAAGAACGATACCAAAAATACATCTTGGAACTTTAAGTACAGATCCTTATAACAAAAATTATTATTTTTAGATACCTCAAGGGGTGTATGAAATCCCAATATTAAAGTTTGGGTTTACTTCAGAAAAAAAGGAAACAAAAATTGCAAATATGTCAAAAATCGCCATTTTAATGATATTACATGAAAAGATGGTACAAATGCTCCAAAATTGTGGACAAATGGGCCAAAAATATATAATTTCGGTCGATAGTAACCCCTTAACACAATTTTAAGCAAAAAAACCACTCTATTATAATTTTTGTGTTTCGTATAATATGGTCATATATGAAATACAGGAAAAATTCGAATACTTTTGTGAGGCAATTTTATGGACTTTTTTTAAAAAAAGTTAAATCAATTGAGGTAAATGTAATTCTTCCAAATTTTAAAGAGTGTGATATTATACCTTAGGACTCTCTAGACAATATAACAAATTTAAATATTCATTTCACAAACAAAAAATATTATTAAATTATGTTCTTTTCAAAGTGCTGTGCGCACACGCTGCTGCAATAACAAGCAACAAGTTTTGTTCAGCATCCAGACGCACAAATAGTGGCCATGTTTAATTTTTACAGCTCAACTGAACTGAGCACGACGACAGTGCAAACCAGAGAATGACAAAAGTAGTAATATTGCAACCAAACATGTATGTGTATGTACAGTGAATCAATTAAGTAATTTGCCTATGTAATATTTTATAAATTTTAAGAAAAAACTTTGTCTGAACAATTATTTTTAGCCAATTTAAGCAATTTGTTTGTTTTATTTTTTAAAGAATGTCTTATAATTTAATTTTCTTCCAAAAAAGTAAAATCGTGATATTAATTAACGAGATTTTTGATAAAATGTGAACGTATTGTAAATTTTTTAGGTCAATAAATTATTTTGCTTTTTTAGGTTTTTTGTTCATTTTTTTAATATTGCTGTAGGCTTACCAGACGTACTGTTTTCAGCAGTACGCGTACTTCTTTTTAGTAATTGTACTTTTAACTGCATAACGCCTAAAGAAGTACGCAATGTACTTCTTTTTAGTATTTGTACTTCTTTTCGTACTTCTTTTTTGAATTTTACCATAATTTTATAGATGTAATCATGACCATATACAAATATTCTATAGAATCGCTATTTAAGGACTTCAGAGATACATAGTTTGAAAGTGGATTTACTAAGCTCAGAAAGGCAAATTCAACTATAAGAGGTTTCGATGCATTTGTCATGCATAAAATAGTGCGTTTATTCAAAATGCTTTAAAGTTGTTAAATTTTGATTAAGATATCACTCTAATGAAAGTTTTTAATGAATTTTCGGCATAAAAAAGACTGCAAATGTGAAGGATATGTTTGAATGTTAAAATGTAATGCATAATGCTCCGTCCTGTAGGTACCTATTCGATAGCTTTATCCAGTCCCGCTGTGGAACGATGTTTAAAAAACTATACTGCCATTCTTATTTTTCGTAGCAGGGTGGCTAATTTTTCGAAAATTAGGTATCTGAGGATGTTTGAAGAATGACAAATTTGAATAACAGAGTAAAAGTTGTAACGTTTTTGTAACAGAGATAGAGAATTTTTATATTTTACTGGACATTTTTTTCCATAAAAAGATATCAAACATATGTTCACAACAAATGGTTGATATTTGAAAATGTAAACAAACCAAACGAAACTAAAATTTATGGAATTTTACACTTTTTAAAGAAAATATATAAATCAATAGCACACTAATATTAAAAATTATTTGCAATTGGATTAATTTTATTGTCATAAATTAGTTTTATATAAGTTTTTTTGTGAAAAATCATAGCAACCAATGTCAATATAGCGTTTTTAGAACAATTAAATTAAATTTTTTTGAAAATAAACAATTGTACTTTTTTATTCAATTGCACTGCTTTTTTAACTACTATGTACGTTTTTTGTTGATTTCAAATCTGGCAAGCCTGTATTGCTGTATCTATCTATATATATAAAAATGAATGTGTGTTTGTTTGTACTAGCAAAAGGGGGCGTGGTACCTCCCATATGAGTTATATATTAAAATTCGTTGATCTGGGATACTATTTAAGATAGAATCTTAATTTTTCACAAAGACCTTTAACGTCCACGTCAATATTTATGAGAAAATGGGTGGACTTTCATAAGTGGGTTTTGGTACCTCCTATACAGATCTATATGTATAAAAATGCATGTGTGCTTGTACGTTTATTTATTTTGTTTATTTGTTTATTTGGACTTTATAGACAGCTAAACGGCTGAAGCGATTTTTCTGAAATTTTCATAGTGTTTTCCTGTACGTCTGGAAGGAACTATAAGCTACATTTTACTTCAAAATTTCAGTGGGCGCGTGCCACGCCCATTTACAAAATAAGTATTAAGAGTCGCTTATCTCAGAAACTGTAAGAGCTAGAGTCCTCAAATTCTGTATGGACAACTTTAACATCCATATGAATACATGGGAATGAAATTAGCAGCCTAGCTACAGTGGGCGTGGCACCTCCCATATAAAGAAAATCTTAAATTAGTAGGTAGGATTGTCAGATTTGAAATCGGCAAAAAACGTACATCAAATCAAAAAAGCAGTACAATTGAGTAAAAAAAAGTACAAATGTTTATTTTCAAAATTTATTTAATTCAACACAAAAAAGTAAAAAAATAGTTTACAACAGTAACAATACAAAACATAAACAAGTAAGAGTGCTATATTCGGCTGTGCCGAATCTTATATACCCTTCACCATAGTGTATTTAATAAATATCAATTTCATAAAATTTACATTTATTTCATTTTCCCGACTATATCATTGTTATAGCAATAGCAAAACAAAATGAACAACAACAAAGCTAAACGAAATAACCACACAAAAAACAAAATACACAAGGCAGTAAAACCAACTGTATCCAAAATACGAAACGAAATACACAAAAAATAAAAACAAAATACACAATGCAATGAAACCAACAGACAGTCAAACATACGAAACTGAATACACCAAGAAACACACATACAGTGATAGACAATCGTTTGTACGCAACATGTTTTCTTTGATTTTTAAAGCCATTTTTGGGTTTATTGTATAAGTTTTTTTAGAAATTGGATTGAATACACCATAGTTATTAAATAATAGAAAAATATTATAAAATATCAAATAAAAATATTAGAAGCTAAATTAGGAAATATTTTATCAAAATGTCAAAATTTAGGATTATTTTGAACAAAATTTTTTAATATTTCCTAATAGATACTCATGCTGTATTAAAAATAGCATAAAACTATGAAAAAATGTTGAAAAATGGCTTCCTTAATCGATTTTACGAGAGTAATGTTACAAAAAAAAAAAAAAAAAACTAAAAATTATGACACAAAATCCCTATTCTCTTAATGAAATAAAGACAAAAATTATACTCCTTGCAGTAAAAGGATCTATTATCATTCCTTTTTCCTTGATTTATTCATTACTGTGTTAAGAACTGCTTGTAAACCAAGATTTATTAAGATTCATAGGACAGAAAAGACAAAGATTTTAATTCTCTACCTTAACCAGGCGGACTTTTAAGACACAACCAATCAAAATCATTCTTAAAATCTTAGCTGAAATAATTTATAAACAAAAAAACATTATTTTTTAGCATTTAAATAACATAACAATTTTTTTGAGCATGACCTTCGGAAATTCTTTTCGAAGCGCTTTAAAATTTGACCTATCCAAAATCTAATGAAATTTATTATGTCAGTAACAATTATGAAGGTCCTACTAAATGTTATGATAAGAAAAATACAAATTTACAAATTATTTTTATGGTTATTATAAATAATGTAACGAATGTCTCAGACAAATTTGATTCTTTTCTCTGGAATTGCTAATAGAGCATAAAATATTACAATTTTATATTATTATTTTGTAACGAAGATAGTATCAAACTACAGTGATGTTCGAGGAAATAGAGCCACCATCAGATTCAAAGTTTCTCTCCACTTAAAGTCTCTCCTACAAAGAATAGAGTTGGAAATTTGTATCGATTTCAATTTGAAAATTGTCTACAAATTGTTAAATTTTTATATTTTTGCAAACTAGCTCTATTTTTTGTCACACCATTTTGTATAGCTTAATTTAAAATTTCATTATAATTACGAATAGCGACGCGTAAATTATTGCAAAAATAATGGTATTATATTCATAACTGATCAATACAAAATTTCAGTTAGTTTTTCCAACTAAATTCTTCATTGGAGGAATTTTAAGTAAAAAGAAACTTCGAAAGATGAGGTGGCTCTATTTTTTTTAAATGGTTTTTATTATTGTAAAAATATAACAATTCATTGGAGTAACGCAAAAAAAAAAACATAACAAAAATATTAAAATTAAAAATAAAGAATTCTTAGAATAAAATCAAAAGTCGTATTTTTTTAACTTCAGTCATCTAAATCGACCAAATCAACTGGGGGATGTGTCAATCTTGCTGATTTTGTTATGTACTTGTCTAACGATTGTTGGATTGTAACGCTTTTTTTTTCAAATAAATTTCTTTATAACAATTTATAACTTCGGTCACATTTCTAGACACTTTTAAACTGCGGTCTGCGTTTTCAAAAATGTCCATTGCTTGTGATAACAGCTGCATCGCTTCAGAAATTTTAGCAGCAGTAAGCTTTTTTTCTTCTGCTTCGACCTGAAGCGGAAGTATTTGATTGTCCAGCGTATTGTTACGTTGAATTGTAGTCAAACTTTGGTTACAATTTAACTCTGGGTCGTATAATAGGAGATCATTAATATCTTGTTCTTCCATTCCATAAAAATTTGCATTTCTAGCTGATTCTGCAAGTTCTTTACATGTGTGTGGAACATCATTAATATCTTCCATATCTTTGAGAACACATTCGGGCCATAATTGACGCCAAGTTCCGTTCATGCACGATTCTTTTACTTCTTTCCAAGATAGGTTTATATTTTCAATAGCCATCAGGATATTGTAATTCTTCCAAAACTCTTTCATGGATGGCATGTTATCTACGTCAGTTGGTTTTAGAAGTTGATGAAATGTTCGACGCAGATAGTATGACTTGAAGTTGGATATAACATCTTGATCCATTGGTTGTATCACAGATGTTGTATTTGGGGCATAAAAATAACATTAATATTTTCCGAATAATCGTCTGAAAAAACAGGATGACCTGGTGCATTGTCAACTAACAAGAGCATTTTAAACTCAATATTTTTTGAAGAACAATAAGCCTTTAGCTCGGGAGCAGCACAATTGTTCATCCAATCTCTAAATAAGGATGCGGTCATCCATGCTATTTTATTTGCACGCCTATGAACAGAAAGCTCGCTCCTTTTAACATTTTTAAAAGCTCTCGGGTTTTCAGAGTGGTAAATTAAAAATGGCTTAAATTTAAAATCTCCCGCTGCATTTCCTCCCAAAAGAAGTGTAAGTCTATCTTTGCTAGATTTATAACCTGGCGAAGATTTTTCGGATTTAGAAATGTACGTTCTTCCTGGCAAACGTTTCCAAAAAAGTCCCGTTTCATCAGCGTTTAAAACTTGTTGTGCAGAATACCCACCTTCTTCAATAATTGCTTTTAATTCAAGTTTGAACTTTTCTGCAGCTGAAGTATCAGCACTAGCAGATTCTCCTTTTAATGCAATGCTATGCAAATTTCCACGGATTTTAAAACGGTCAAACCAATCTCTGCTTGCATCAAATTCTTCCGCACTTTCGGAACTTGATAATGGATAATCTTCTTTCAGATCTTCAAATAAAGTTAGTGCTTTCTTTTGAATTACCATTTGACTTAATGGCATTCTTCGCTGATTTTGATCTTCAATCCAAATGTTAAGAAGTGACTCCATTTTTTCCATTAAAGAACTTCTCATTTTGGTAACCTGTTTATGTTGTAACGTTGATGCGGTTTCAGCAAATTTTTTAATTTTATCAGCGACTCTGGAACAAATGGATTTTATTGTAGAAGGGGCTAGTCCAAGGTTTCTTCCAATATCAACAGCCCTTTCTCCTAATTTAAAACGTTTTAAAATGTCAAGCTTTTGTTCTAAGCATAATTGCTTTCTTTTTTGACTCATTGCTGCAAAATATTTAGATCAACTTCACTTCAGCAAATGTAATTTGTAACTACTAACGACCTACAACTTGCTACCATCAGACAACATAAATACATATCTATGTATGTATTAACATTAGACTTAAACGGGAATTCCCCTTTTTCTGTTTGAGCTTTGTACAAACATATTCATATTAACGACGCAAACTGAAACATAAACGACGCAACTTCGAAGTCACAGAAATTTTAAAAGGACACAACTTCGAATTTGCACTAGATTTAAACGGGAAAAGGGGATTTTCTGTTTTAGCTTTGTATAAACATTTTTGTATTAACGACGCAAATCGAAGCACTAACGACGCAACTTCAAAACATGTGACGCAAACTGAAACAAAAACGACGCAACTTCGACGTCACAGAAATTTTAAAAAGACGCAACTTCGAAGCAGACGCAGAACAAGGCGAGCAAACCGGGGTATTAGTGTACAAGGAAAATGTCAACGGTTAAAATAACAAAGTTGTATTGTATATGATTGATAAATTGGTATGGTAGAAATTGAAACAGGGCGTTTAATAAAATGTTTTATTTTTGTATGGACATGTTTACCTCTATAAAATTATGTTGAAAGTACAAAAAAAGGTAGAAAAAAAGTACAAAAAGAAGTACAACTCAAAAAAAGTACATTTGCGTACATTATGCAGTTAAAAGTACAAAAACTTAAAAAGTACGCGTACTGATGAAAACAGTACGTCTGGCAAGCCTATGTTTAGGACAAAAATGGAGTGGAAGAACTCTGACATTCAATAGGGGCTTGGCACCTTTCATATAAATTAAATGCAAAAATTCGTATATATAATTTAGAGCTGCTGAGAATATTCGTATTGCATGTGTATAAGTGAGAATAATACAATGCCCGCAGGGGCATGTTTGGCCATCATTGCTTTAGAATAGGAAATAATTACATATAAAGAAAAATTTTAATTGTAAATATGAAGTCAATTATATTTTAGTAATTTTGTAATATTTTGTAAATTTATGCTAATGAAAAGGAATATGAAATAATATACATAAATTTCAATTTATCAATAAAATACTTTAAATATCAAACTTTCTTTGTCTTATTACCTTATGGTTTTGGATAGTGATAAACAAATATTATTAAAATTTTCCTAAACAAAAAATGTATTTCAATATATTTTGAATATTTTTTATTTTATATCGACAGGAGTAGCAAAGCACGCCGGGTTTTAGTTAGTATGTTTAAAATAAGTATTTCTAGTCTAATATTATACATTTTGTTGGCAATTGTAATTGATTAGATCCATAATATGATTGTTGTTTTTGTAGAATTGACTTCACCTTATTATTCCATCATGCGTGAACAGTTATGAAATTTTATATCAGAAACATTAAAGGAACGTAAATCTTCCTACCGAATTTCATGCGGAAAGTGTTGGGAAGTGATATTCGATTAAAGATGTTTTGTTTGAACCAAAATTGGTCTAAACAAATTTTATGAAAAACGGTCAAAACCATATCTCTCATATAAGGTCCTCTTCAGTTAATTTGATGAGTAATATCACCCTGATGTTTATAAGGGAGCATTCCTTTTAAGACATATGGTTTGATGGTGTGTATATGAGATTCAGCACAGCCGAATATATCGCACACCCAGTACAAAAGTGACATAACTCAACATTTTTTTTAAGAAAAGGAAACAAATTTTTTACAAATTCTGAAAGATAAAGAAAGACATAACGTTTTTTCTTGAACAGTTAACAACAACAAAATACACTAATATTTTTGTAGAGTTAAACAAGTACCTTGTGTATAGTTAAAGGCTTAAAGAATATAAAAACGCAAAAATAAAATTTTGAGTTGTGTCACTTTTGTACTAGGTGTGCGATATCACTCTCACTTGTTTTTTACTTATTTTCCTTGTAATTTTTGATTAATTGAAATTAATCCAGTAATTTGAGTACAAATTTGTAATCTTTAAAATTAGAATTTTTAGATTTTATTTTAAATGAAACCATAATTAGTTTTCGCTTTCAACCTAAAATTACCGAAGAAGCTATATATGAGAAAAAATAGGTTAAAAATCAACTTATTGTTGGCTTAAAGAAGGGTCGAGCCTACAATAAAATTCTTATAAGTGTTTGTCAATGGTTTATTGAAGGTGTTTTAAGCTAGGTATTTGACGTTTATGAATTCGATTTACCCGAATTTTGCCTAAAATTGTTTAATAAACCAAAAATATTTTTTGATAAATACAGCCGTATATGTGTACTTTTGGAAATCTACCCAGCTAGCATTTGGAAGTTTGTTGGATGGTTAATCAGTAAACTGATTCATTTCTGACTCCTTTTGATGACCTAAACGTGATTAATAAGTTGAGCGCTTAAAAAATGATTCGAAAATGATACCGATATATGATTGAAAACTGATTATTTGAAAAACAATAACAAAATGTATAGCAATCATTAATTGATCATCCTGGTGTTTAAAATATGATGGTTTTAAAAACTTATTTTGTGATCATATTTCGAGCAGTTGAAAGATCAAAAATTGTTTCTTGTGTAATTGTTTTTGTTTGCAATGGAATAGCAACACTTACACTTAAAAATTACTCATAAACGATTCAAAAAAGAGTCGAAACTGATAAGAAAATGGGCTCAGAAAATGGGCTCAGAAAATGGGCTTAGAAGAGTTGGCCAAAAAGTTTGTGTGGCCTAAAATAAGTTGATATAATTCTCATTTCGTTCATAAAACTAAATGTATAAGTATTTCAATTTGTGTAATATTTATGAAGTCGTTTTTCTGTCAAGGAAATTTAAATTATATTATGCTTTAATTATAATAATTTTATATGTTTAATTATCTTCTACGGAAGATAGTTGGATGACTAAACACTAAACTAAGTCTTAATAATTCCAATTAATGTTTAAAATCTGATTTATTTGAAAAACAATAACAAAATGTATAGTAATCATAAATAGGTCATCCAGGTGTTTGAAATATGATTGTTTATAAATTTAGTTTGTAGTTGGAAGATCAAAAACTGTTTTCTGTTGTATTGTATTTGTTTGCAGCAAACATAAAAATTACTCAGAAAAAACTCAAAAATGACTATAATATGATTCGGAAAACGACCAGTTATTTGATGACTCAAAAAAGATTAAAAAATGAGTCATAATTGATCAGAAGTAGGGCTCATAAATGACTCATTTAGAAGAGTCGCGGGTAGGGTACCATTTTCTCCCGACGAATGTATCATTTATAATCAGAAAATGAGCGCATATATGATCATTTTAATCGTGCAGAAGAGTCATAAATGATTCGAATGTGATCAAAAATTTCAAAAAATGCTAGCTGGGGTAAACACATATAAGAAACTATAAATATAACATATATTTTATACCTAATTTAATTTATATTATCTATATATATAAAAATGAATGTGTGTTTGTTTGTGTGTGTTTGTTTGTATGTTTGTTTGTTTGAACGTTATAGACTACTAAACGGCAGAACCGTTTAGTAGTCTAGAATCTTAAAAATTTAACTTGAAGGATCCTGACATTCATCTGAACATTTAGAGTATAACGGGCGGACTTTCAGTGGGGAACTTGGCACCTCCTATATGAATTAAATATAAAATTTCGTTTATCTGGGGAACTAATAGAACTTGATTCTTAAAATTTTGCACGAATTACTTTAATATTCATCTGAACATTTTGAAGGAAAAAGTGCGGACTTTCATCTGGGGAGCTTGAAGCCCCCACATGAATCAAATAGAAAAATTCTTATATCGTATATCTTCTAATTTTACATCAAGAACTTTGACATTCATGTGAACATTTAGAGCATAACGGGAGGACTTGCAATGGGTGGCTTGGCACAACATATATGAATTAAATACAATATTTCGGGTATCTTGGAAACTCTTATATTATTCAAATTTTTCATAAGTAGATTGAAATTGGTGATAGAAACTTGCGAACTTGCAATAATTTGCTTAACATCTCTCATATGTAACATATTATACATCTGAAATACTATTGTAGTTAGAATCTTCAAAATCGTTAAGTGGGTTTTTTATTTATATATATATTTGCTTTTAGGGTAGCAAAGCACACTGGGTATAGCTAGTAAATGTGTAAATATTATATATTTATACTATTTATTTTTGTAAAACACTAAAATAAAACAAGTAAGAGTGCTATATTCGGCTGTGCCGAATCTTATATACCCTTCACCATAGTGTATTTAATAAATTTCATAAAATTTACATTTATTTCATTTTCCCGACTATGTCATTATTATAGCAATAGCAAAACTTCTTATATACCCTTCACCATAGTGTATTTAATAAATTTCATAAAATTTACATTTATTTCATTTTCCCGACTATGTCATTATTATAGCAATAGCAAAACAAAATAAACAACAACAACGCTAAAAAAATAACCACACAAAAAACAAAATACACAAGGCAGTAAAACCAACAAAATACACAATGCAATGAAACCAACAGACAGTCAAACATACGAAACTGAATATACCAAGAAACAAAAGCAATATACATGAGTCTCGTGTCACGAGACAATGAAACATGCGAAACGAAATACTCAAAAAAAAAAAAAACAAAATACACAACGCAATGAAACCAACAGACATCCAAACCAGAGAAACAAGCCGACCGACTCAAAATCAGCCGCCGAAACATTTATTAGTCACTAAAAACAGTATTTTGATTCAAAAATTTTATATTTTTAACCTATTATGGGTTCCTGCTGATGCTCATAAAGCATATAAACTTAGGACGCGCTAGGATGTACTGTCTGCGAGGTGTTGTCGATAGTCCAGATGAATTTTTTTTCGAACTGTAATTGTCAACAGCTTATGTTTGTTGCAATGAACGAATACCAACATGGTTGCACAATCAACCCCAACTCGTATGTAGTTTTTGTAAATACTATACTCGTTGTATAATAACTCTAGCCTTATATTCAGTGTGCCCTGTGTCAAACATTTTTTAATTTGAAGAACGAAAAAATACCAAAAGGTCCGCTTTTATAGCTTCTTAATTTTATGTTTCCAGGTTCAATATTGTAGAAAATTCATAGCACGTAAAATTCCAAAATTTACCTTTTAAAGGTCCCCAACCATGCATTACATCGGAGTAATCTCAAAACTACTCCCTTGGGATTACATGATTACATGTGTTCAAAATAGGAAACATGATCCATGGCTGCATTACATAGGACTACTAAACGGATCATGTACTCCAATAATATACATAAAGAGGAGTAGTTTATGGATTACTTAAATGTGTTCCAATAATTTTTTTTTTTTTTTTTGAAGAACGAAAAAATACCAAAAGGTCCGCTTTTATAGGTTCTTAATTTTATGTTTCCAGGTTCAATATTGTAGAAAATTCATAGCACGTAAAATTCCAAAATTTACCTTTTAAAGGTCCCCAACCATGCATTACCTCGGAGTAATCTCAAAACTACTTCCTTGGGATTACATGATTACATGTGTTCAAAATAGGAAACATGATCCATGGCTGCATTACATAGGACTACTAAACGGATCATGTACTCCAATAATATACATAAAGAGGAGTAGTTTATGGATTACTTAAATGTGTTCCAATAATTTTTGCAGGGAATTTAAGGAGTCTAATACATTTTTGTATTTTGACTTTGGGTGAATAACAGTACCAAAACGGGTCGAATTTGAAAAAGTACCAAATAGACCAATCTCCTTTTAAAATTTCAGTTCTTAAGCTTCAACCGTTTAGGTTGTATCAGAATATTATACATGTAAATGTAATAATAATAATAATAATAACTTTAAGTACCCCAACATTTTTTTTAGACCAAGTCGGCAACGGCATTTTGTCTCATTTTGGTGTTTGAAAACGTATTATAAAGATAATAGTGGGTTAACACTGGAAAACAATAATTTAAAAAACGGTAATGACTTGGCTTTGCTTTATTTCAGTAGCGTTGTTTTAGCAGTAACGGTATCAGAGCTAAAAAGATATAGTGGCGGTAACGATATATTTACATAATGGTGTAGGGTATAGTACGATCGGCGATGTCCAACTATGCGTTCTTACTTGTAAAATAATAATTTTATACCAAGCCGAAATTCAGCCGCCGCCGAATTTTTTTCGAATGAGCCGCCGCCGCTGACTCAAAATTAGCCGCCACCGAAAATTTTGGCTCGGCTTGTTTCTCTGATCCAAACATACGCAACTGAATACACCAAGAAACAAAAACAATATACACAAGGCAATGAAACACACATCCATCCAAACATGTGAAACGAAATACTCAATGAATAAGCAGTGTCTGGGATTTTTGCTCATATTGCTTCGTATGTTTGGACGTCTGTGTGTTTCATTGCCTTGTGTATATTGTTTTTGTTTTCTTGGTGTATTCAGTTTCGTATGTTTGGATGTCTGTTGGTTTAAATGCGTTGTGTTTTTATACCATGTTGCCCATGTTCCCTATCATGTTGCCCATGTTCCCTATCACGCGAGATAGGGCAAGAAATTTCTTCTGACGTTGCCTTGACTCACCTTATTTCTTCTTATTTGAGCACAAGGCGAATTCAGATAAGGTGGTGGCAGTTCTGCAACAACAACATTTTACATGTATTTTGTTTTTGCATTTGGTTTACGTAGATATCAAAAACCATAAGTACGTCGAATTCATTTGATGAAAAATTTTTGTAAAATGTTTATATATTATTAAAAAATAAAGATAAAGATATTAAAATTTGTGAGGAAAATATATTCTGAATTGAATAATGTTTGTTTCAAACGAAAAATTCTATTCCGGCAGATTAATTTGCAAAATTTAAGTGAGTGCCTGAAGTTAAGTAAAACTTAATTTTTTGTGAAAAATAAACATAAACAAGTTAGAGTGCTATATTCGGCTGAGCCGAATCTTAAATACCCTCCACCAGCTACTTTTATATTAATAGTTTTTTAATTGATCAAATATTTGTAGAAATAAGTTTTCTCATGTCTTAAATAGAAAAACACCAAGATTTAAACAGCTTAAATCTGTTACAATTCCAAGATTTGTTGAACATTACAAACCCCATTTTCTTTTATATTTTTATAGCGCCCTTAGATATGCTTTAACGACATTTAATAATGTGCATTAGTGCTGTTAAAGTATTGAGTAGTGGGTATCGAGTATTTGCCCTATTTTTTGGGTACTCAATACTAAAAAGTAGTTACTCAATACTTTCAGACTTGTATATGGATTTAACTTATTTAAATTTAACGGCTATGATGTGAAAAAATACAGCTCTAAAATCTAATATAGACCATATCATTATTAGAAATGCAACTCTTAGCAATATCAAATCAATGTAAAAATAATTTAAACACTGCAATAATAGTTAAAAATTTACAAATATTTATCGACGCTATCTAAAAAAAATAAAATGTCTCAAAAGAGGTGTGATGTCTGGTCTAACTTTACTTAAAAAAAGGAAAAATTCCTCGTTTTTAATTTAAAATAAAACCGTTAAAAGTATCGAGTAGTATTGAGTACCCAAACGAAAAGTATTGAGTAGTATTGAGTAATCAAAAGTAGTAGAATATTACAGCACTAATGTGCATGTATGCATGTGTGTGAAAGATTTAAGGATTTTCAAAATACATATATATAATTTTGTTCTACACAAATTGTTTTTAGGGGCAGGACCTAGTATGGGATATATGACCAATTATAGACCGATCGTAAAATATTCTTTAAGCAAAATTTCTGTACATAAAATCTATATTTCAGTCAAATTTTGTATCTATATCGTAATTTAGTAATAAGTAATGTGTGTTCAAGTGATTTTCTGAAGGGACACTTGCATGGGACCGACCGCACCCATGTTATAGACCGATCATGAAAAAATCTTGAAATAGAATTTTTGTATACCAAACTAATATTTGTGCCAAATTTTATATCAATAGCTTTATTTGGTAATGAGTAATGTGCGTTTAAGAGATTTTCGTAAAAGGACCTTGTATGGGAGCTAGAACCAATTATGTATATAAAGCAGAGGAGCGCAAAATTGCCATTATATAGCACGCGTGATAGGGTAAGAAGATTCTGCTGACGCTAAGTTGATACACATACACTATAGGTTTAATTCTTTTTCTTTTTATAATGAGCAATATCAGTGGGTTTGCTCTCAACTTGAAAAACAAAATCAAATCAGTTGCTGATCAGCACTTGTCGAAGCAAGGTCTGTAAGCGACGTTTTTAAAATACACACAGAAATACAACAACAAAATTTTGTGAAAGCCGAATTAATGTAGGAGAACATGAGAGAACAGTTGTTAGTTTTTTATATATAGACTTTGATATACGCTGGCTGTCAAAATCCATAATAAACATTTGACAGTTAGCATATACTTTATAGTTTATAGTCATTTTATTAGTATACTTTTATTTTGAATTGAATTCTGTTCTCTGCTGCTTTACCAACACAAATAAAACTATGGTACTCTATGGTAGTATGTGTTTGAGCAACACTGATATAAAGACAAAATTTCAAAATTCTGTATCTATATCATTATTTGGCAATGAATATTGTGCATTTAAGTGATTTTCGGGAGGTGACCTTGTATGGGAGCTGTGACCAATTATGGACCGATCAAAAAAAACTTCCATACTAATATTTCTGTATATTTGAGCAATACTTGTATCAAATTTTATATGAATATCTTAATTTAGTAATGAGTTATGTGCGTTTAAGTGATTTTCGGAAGGGGACCTTGTAAGGGACCTTGTATGGGAGCTATGACCAATTATGGACCGATCGGAAAAAAATTTTATAGTAATATTTCTGTATGCGAGAGCAATAATTGTACCAAATTTTATATGGATATCTTGATTTAGTAATGAGTTATGTGCGTTTAAGTAATTTTCGGGAAGGGGCCTTGTATGGGAGCTATGACCAATTACGGACCGATCGGAAAAATATTTCATAGTAATATTTCTGTGCATATTACCTATACCTATTCCTTATTTTATATGGATATCTTAATTTAGTAATGTGTTATGTGCTTTTAAGTGATTTTCGGGAGGGGACCCTGTATGGGAGCTATGACCAATTATGGACCGATCGGAAAAAACTTTCACAATAATATTTTTGTGCATATGAGCAATACTTATTCCAAATTTTATATGAATATCTTAATTTAGTAATGAGTTATGCGCGTTTAAGTGATTTTCGGGAGCGGACCTTGTATGGGAGCTATGTCCAATTATGGACCGATCCAGAATGTTTTCTCCCAATGAATTCTATTGACATAAGATTTTAATTTGTAAAATTTTGTGAAGATATAAACATTCTAACGGAAGTTATTAACAAAAAAAATTTTTCCGGGAATATGTACTTTTGTATGGGAGGTATATGAAATTATGGACCGATTCTGGCAATTTTCAGCAGGAATCAATATCTTGTGTAGAAACGAATGTATGATGACTTTCATGAAATTACCTTGCATAGTTTTCGAGAAAATTACATCAGAATGTGTAAAAAATGCTTATTTTTTCGGAGTTGTTTTAAATTTTGATTCATAACTTTTCCCGATGTAAACCGATTTTGCTCATTTTCAATACCAAACTGTACCGGATGATAATGAATATTTTGGGTGAATTTGGTTAAATTATATTGCTTCGTTTTAACGTGAACGTGTTTTACACAGACAGACAGACAGACGGACATAGCTAAATCGACTCAGAATTTTATAAGGACCCAGAATATATATACTTTGTTGGGTCTCAGATGAATATTTCTTGGTGTTACACACGGAATGACAAAGTTATATATACCCTCTATCACCACTGATGGTGGTGGAGGGTATAAAAAGTATATATTCATGAAAATATTATATAACGAATGAATTAATATTTGTTGCGAATGGATAATTCTACTCCGGCGGAGTAATTTTCAATATTTGGCCATAATGTAGCAGCCGCCGGACGGGTAAATACTTCATATGGGTTTTGTTATATAAAGAGTTCCGGAACAGACTTTTTTTTAGTTAATCTCTTTATCTACATAGTGGATATATAAAACAATATTGTTTAAAAATTAAAAAAAAAAATAAAATTAAACCATATGTAGAAGTCAGCTGCCGCCAGCCGAGTAAATTCTTCATATGTGTTTCTTTATATAAAGTGTTCCGGAAGAGATTTTTTTTAGTTAATCACGTTATCTACACAATTTTAATATAAAATATAAAACTATATTGTGTGATATTTTGTAATGTTAATATTTAATAGAAAAAAATATTTTTCTTAAATAACATATTTGTATACATACCAATTATGCCATTATTTAAATAAAATGATATTTGTTTACGAGATGCTTGGTATTTTTAGATTTTTTACATAAATAATTCAAAATATTAACGAAGTTTTTCTCCGTTTAACGGACATTTTTAAATATAAAAATGTAAACAATAACAAACTTTGACAGCTACATAAACCAGGCGAATTAAGAAAAAAATAATCAGCTGACCGAATAACACCACCTTATCTGAATTCGCCTTGTTTGAGCATGTGTTAGTTGATTATCTCTCCCCTACAAACATTTTCTATTGCGGAAGTTACCCGTATGAAACTTCCAAACGTGTTAAAAGCTCGCCAGCGATGTTGCGGAAGTATAAGAATTCTTGTCACCAGTCGGGAAGAACTGATGCCGAGCTGGGGAACGTCTAAGAGTAACGTGGAAGATACTTCTGGAAGACCCGCAGAAGAAACTTCTAGATGACTCTTGGAAGTAAGGTATTGCCAAAGACTCTTCTAGATGTGACTAGGAAGTCACTTCTTGAAGTGACTACCTAGTATCATCTAGAAGTGTTCCTATCTTATCTTCTAGTAGATGAGTTTTCTCTTCTTCTAGAAGATGAGTATTCTCGTCTTCTAGAAGATGAGTTTTCTCTTCTTCTATTTGTATACTCACCAAAATAAAATCTATAAAAATAAATCTAAATAAAATGAAATTTTATAGTTTTTATTAAAATAATTGAAATTAAAATAGTAGAAAAAATAATTGATTTAACAACTAATCTAAAAAAAGTAATATATGTACATTAGACGGGCTCACAAAAAATGGTGCTTGAGTTACCCCCCTCAAAATATTCGCTGTTATGTAATATGATGATTCTTCATCTTAAATTCAATATTTTACCCAGCTTCAAAAAATCTTTGTTATGTTTTATAATGGTTCCCAAAATATTTCTATCGATGGCCGTTCGTGAGCTGAACCGGTTACAAAAAAGTCCCTTTTTAGTTATTTTGTTTTAAATTATACAGCAGTTCTTAATCAATATATACAGTATGTGGTATCATTTGAAAGGTTTTTTGAAGTCTAGTGGTGCGCAAAATTGTACATACATTTTATTTTTTCTTAGTGAAAAACCTAACATTTTAAATATTTTGGAATATGACAATTATAAACAGACGGTTATTTATGATTAATACATCATAGGACGCGGCTTTAAAATACCTTTAAAACGATACCCCGTATTGGATATTTTGTTGCAAAACAAACAAAAATTAAAAAAAAAATAATTCCAAAATACCTTTTATTGATTTGGTCCAGCTCACGAACGGTCATCGCTAGACTTAAAATATTTTGGGAATTTTGAGAGGGGTAACAAAAACACGTTTTTGCTTTCCATACAGAGTGAGCCGGTCTAATGTACATATGTATCAAAAATTTAGAATTATTACCTTATAATAAGATAATTTTCAGGAATTGTAAAACGTTGGACTCTAAAATATTTTTGTAGTTCTTCATAAATTTTATGATCAATCCATCAAATTGTAAGAGTTATATTTTGGAACACATTAATCCTTCAATGAAATAAACAAAAATAATGTTATAATTAATATTGAATATATGTACATAAGTACTTTTGTATTTGTTGAAATTACCTGTTACACTTTAGGAAGCAATAAAAATAGGATTCTCTTATGATCAATACATTTCCCACCAAAGTTTAAACGGTCAGATCCATTTTTTACATTTTCTGCAAATAATCGACATTTTTAATGGAACGGCGTGATGAAATAAGACATATATAACTTACCAGATCCCTTTTTTATATTTTAATTCAGTTAGAAGTATTTTAATAGGGGGTACAATATTAGCTACTGCTTTCTAAAAAAATAAAATAATTAAAAATTAATTAATTAATTTATTTATTGTTTTGAATCAATAAAAACATTACCTTTCGTGAACATTTTTTAAATAACTTGAAACTAAACCGTCTATAAAGATCTGAAATTACTAAGTCATGGATTATTTTTAAAATTATTTACAATCACTAACGATAGAAACACCTTAACGACCCTAAACAGGATATTGCTTTTGACACTAATACTGCAATACTATTTTTTGTTTGCTTTCTTCTAATTAAGGAGTTATACACGTTCAAAAACTGTCTACTTAGGTTCAATATATTGGGAATGGCATGTTCAATATTAATAATATTAGTATCATATAAAGGTCATAGAAAGACCTGGTGTTAATAACTAAAAAAGTACCTATAATTAAAATAATTAAATCCAAAGCTATATGAAAATTAATAGAATTGTATTTATTTAAAAAAGGTGGTTTTAAAAATATCTGATTTTAATATTAAATATCTTATATAGGCAATTTCGTGTCGAGTGACCCAAGTCAAAAAATAATTTATGTATGTATAAAACAGTAGTATTAATTTGAATATAATGATTCCAGCTAGCCTTTAAATACTTAAGTAAAATTTTAATGTATTTTTTTTTTGTTACGATAATGAAATACAAATAAAATTTTAGCTCAAAGTGATCATACGTAATCTAGAAAGAGGACCTAAACGCGCAAATAGTTTAAAAAATATTGAAAGTTAAGATTTAACTCAAATAAATCTAAATAGGTTAAACATATTAGAACTTCGTTTAAAAATTATGGAAATGGAAGCCGTTTAGAGTTGTTAACTTATTCCTAAAATAGTATTTTAATGTAAAATATGACAACTTACTTTTTAATTTTATTTATATAATCCTTGAAGATAATTACTTTTTGGTATATATTTAATAAACTTCACCAATTAACAAAACCTTCTTAAATGTTTATTAACAGTTGACTTTTAACACAACACTATCATATTGTTTTTTATTACTTAAGATTCACAATATATTAATTACACTATTTTTCTATGAATATTATGAATATTATTCAATAACTCATTTAAGTTTTACAATGAATAATTAAAACTGGACAAAACACAAAACATCACTGAACTTAGCAAAATTTCTGCATTATTTATTTTTATTTTTTTCGCGTTCTGGCTAAAAATGGAGTATTTATATTTTTTTGTTTTTGTACTCTTCTTACTATCATCCGGAAGTAACCTAAAAGTATACTTCCAGACGGCGAAAATTAGAAATCAATGTATTTTGTTTTTGTAAAATGTGCGCTCTCGTCTGACAATCGTCTAGAAGTGACTACAATCCACACTTCCAGATGAATAAAATACAACATTAATGTGAACACTCTTCAAACTGTCTTCCAGAAGTGACATAAACATACAAATCAAGAAGATACAAATTAGGAAACAATGTATTTTGTTATTGTAAAATGTGTGTTCTCACCCAACTCTCATACAGAAGTCACTAAAACATATACTTCCAGATAAAAAAATTCAACAGTCATGGTTTTTTGTTTAAGCAAAATGGATGCACTCTTCTAACTATCATCCGGAAGTAACTTAAAAGTATATTTCTAGAAGATGAAAATTCGAAATCAATGTATTTTGTTTTTGTAAAATGTGCGTTCTCGTCTGACAATCGTCCAGAAGTGTTTCTGACGTGGCGTCTGGGATGATGCGCAATGGTTTTGTCTTCTAAATGTTTGAAGGGTCAACTTGCAAAACAAAATCAACTCAGTTGCTGATCAGCATAAAAAATCCACACAGAAATACAACAACAAAAATCTGAGAAAGCCGAATTTATGTAGGTGAATGAGAGAGCACAGCTGATAGTTTTTTATATATGAACTTTAATGTACGCTGTCTGTCAGAATCCATAGTATCAACTTGACAGATAGAATATACTTTTTAGTTTGCAGTGATTTTACTAGTACAGTTTTATTTTGGGATCGATTTGAACAAAACATACTTTTTTATCACATTTTTTCCCAGAGTTGTATAAAAGAGTACAAAGTATTTTATTTTTATATTTTTAGTACTTTTTTAAAAAAGTGCAGTATAAATACAGGGTATACCATATTAAAGTGTTAAATTTTAATATTAATCAATAGAGAATTATATCAATAAACTTCTCTTACATAAAATTTAAAAAATTCTCTTACACAAAATTTAAAAAATTCGCTTATAGAAAACTTAAAAAATGTTTTTATAGAAAATTTAAAAAAATTTCTTGTAGAAAATTGAAAAATTTATCTTATAGAAAATTTAAAAATTTTCTTATGGAAAATTTAAAAAATTCTCATTAAAAATTTTCTTATAGAAAAATATTTTAAAAATCTTTTGTCGTAAACTATCTTCATAAATTTTATTTTGTATACAATTTTCAAAAAATTATTTTCTATAAAATTTTCTTATAAAAAAAATATCTTACACAAAATTTTTATTAATCTTTTGTAGTAAACTATCTTCATAAAATTTATTTTTATGCAATTTTCAAAAAATTATTTTGTACGAAATTGCTCTTAAAATTATATTTTTAAAAAATTTATGTTATTTTATTTTCAAGAAATTGTATTTTTTTAAATTGTTTGAAAATGTATATTTAGGACATATTTTATGTCTTCATTATTATGCCTGCCACAGAATTTCATTCTGATCAAAAGTAGAATTATTATTTAGTTAAAAGTATATAAAAATTAAAAAGTAATAATTAGAAATATTAAAACGTGAAAATTGTTTATTCATTTGTTTGTCTGAACAAGTAAATACGAAAACATTCCATATTCGATTGTAATGAAATTCTGTGAGTATGGCAACACTTGTTTTTGTACTATTCCATTTCATTCTAAAAACAAGTAAGAAAGTATAGTCGGGCGTGGTCGACCATATGATACCCTACACCAGTTATGAATATTAAATGTGATTTATTTTTCATAATAAAGCATTTATCTTCAATATTACCTTGTTCCGATACATTTAAGCAATTTATGGATGAAAAACTAATTTTCTAAAAGAGGCTTTATGTGGGGGCTAGGGGCAAATATGGACCAAGCCCGATAACATTTTGTGAATATATTTATATTTACATAATATTTTATTGTGCTGAATTTCATCGCAATATTCGTGTTTATAAGTTAATTTGGGACATTCAAGAAATTTTCTGAAGGGGACTTTGTATGGGAGCTAGGGTCAAATGGTGCCCGATCTTTATGAAATTTGGCAGGGTTATCAAGACTTCTATAAAACTTAGTTGTGCCGCATTTTATCGATATATCTGTATATTTAACATAATTATGAGCTCAGAAGCCCTTTTCGGGGGGTTCTGTTCTATAGGGGCTAGGTGAAATAATGGACCGATTTTAACCATTTTCAATAGTCCTTGGGTCAAATAAAACGTGCGTGCCAAATTTCATCCAATTATCTTGAAAATTGCGACCTGTACCTTGCGCACAAGGTTTACATGGACAGCCAGCCAGCCAGACGGACGGACGGACATAGCTTAATCGACTCAGAAAACGATTCTAAGCCGATTGGTATACTTTAAGGTGGGTCTAGGACGAATATTTTTGTATGTTACAAACATCAGCACAAATCCAATATACCCTCCCCACTAAAGTGGTGTAGGGTATAAATAGGGAGCTTTGCCTGGTTTTGTTTGGTTCTAATGCAAGGACATAAAAAGCTAAAGGTTGTCTTGGTACTGGCCCAAAGGATGCACCCCTTATACACATAATACAGGAACTTCGGAATAACAGTTATACAGAATGTAGGAGTAAATAAAAAAGACAACCAATTCACTTGCAAGGATCAGAAAAAAAGAAAACAGAGGTCGTTTTACATACCTGCGTCTAAAAAACGCACAGCTCCTATTTTAGAAAAACTTGCTAAGGAAGTAAGCCAAAAGTGTTTGAGATTTGATCGATGCCAATAACGATAAAAGATGTACCCAGTGCTCTGAAGGACTTCGAAGTACCGTGGGCAGTTGTTGCAGAAACGATTGTCGAATTCACAATTTACTTATGTACATGACCAGAAATATAAAATATGCTCAACCAAAGCCACCAAGAAGTGTAAGTAAGTACATGTTTTAGATCTGGCGTAACTCCTCCATCAGAACGTGAAGCTGAATGAGTGGTAGATCAGGAATGGAAAATAAAAATGTTTACCAAAAAGTGTGCTTTTTTAGGATAAAAAATAATTAATTACATATTTTTTGGCTTTAAAATCTATCGGTTAGTTTATGATTAAATTGAAAACAAAACTTGAGCATTCTAGAAAAAAGTCGTAGTTATAATATGCGAAAACTGCTATTATAGATTAATAGATTTCTACATTAAGAGTAGTAAAAATATAAAACTCAATCTTTAAAAACTTTAAAATATAATTATGTTTTTTTATACCCACCATCAAAAAAGATGGGAGATATATTGATTTTGTCATTCCGTTTGTAACACATCGAAATATTGGTCATAGACCCACAAAAGTATATATATTCTGGGTCCTCATTAAATTCTAAGACGATCTAGCCATGTCTGTCCGTCCGTCTGTCTGTCTGTTGAAAGCACGATAGAGTCCCAATGGAAAGAGCTAGAGGGTTGAAATTTCACATAAATATTTTTTACAGGTAAGGTTTGTTTGGTATTGAAAATGGGCAATATCGGTCCACGTTTTCTGATAGCCCCACACAAGTGGCCCCTCGAAAAGCAGCTTTAACAACCATAACTTGTTTAAAAATACGAATATAGCGATAAAATTCGATATGATATATGATCCAACATCACTATGCAAAAATTTATGAGGATCGGTCCATAATTGACCCTACCCCCCATATAAGGTCCCCTTCAGAAAATAACTTTAACGCTCATTACTGGCTTAAAAATTCTAGTATATAGATGAAATTCGACATAAGTAAGTTTCATACGAGTCAAAATCTATCTAAAAAATTTTATGAGGATCGGTCCATGATTGACCCTACCCCCCATATAAGGTCCCCTTTAGAAAATAACTGCAACGCTCATTAATGGCTTAAAAATACGAGTGTAGTTATGAAATTCGACACAAATAAATTTAATACGAACCAAATTCAGTCTACCAAATTATATGAGGATCGACCCATAATTGACCCTACCCCCTATATAAGGTCCCCGTCAGAAAATTACTTTAACGCTTATAACTGGCCTAAAAAATACGAGTATATAGATGAAATTCGACATAAGTAAGTTTCATTCGAGTCAAACGAGGTTTGATGGTGGGTATATAAGATTCGGCATAGCCGAATATAACACTCTTACTTGTTCCTTTTCAATTTATCCCTCAGCTTTGGATGCCGTCTTCGGACCCATGTATTCCGATGAAGTTGATCGAAAAGGTACTGTAGTATACTATATACTACGTTCTAGAGACAGCAACGTTATTCCATTAAGACGGTATTATCGATAAATGTGTTGAGGTAATGATTGTGACCATAAATGCTGAAACTGCTATAAATTACTATTAAGCTGCCTATCAATAACACTACACAATACTCAAAATGACTTTAAAATAAAAATGCTGATTCCTATCTATTTCCACACATTGAGTTATGAAAATTTCTGGCTAGATTTAGTTTCCGAGATATGTATTTATGTCTGTTCTGTAAATGGAATCGGTTTCTAAGCCGATAAACTTTTTAAACCGAATTTGGTGTTCTGTAAATCGAATTTATATTTAAATCTAAAATTCAGAAAAATAAACATACATGTCTGTTCTGTAAATCAAATCGAATTTTCGCATTATAAACAAATTTTAAATTCTGAATTTTATCAGTAATCAATCTTTTTATAGAAAGAATTGGTTTGCATTAAAAAATTTAATTTTAAATTGGTAACATTAAACATCAACCGGTAGCTGACCGGTATCGAAAATCGATAAACCGAAGGAAAAAATGCGTTTTTGCATTAAAAAAGTGTAAAAAAGTTAATAATTCGTTTAAATTTAAAAATGATAAAAGCAGTTAATTGTATATAAGCTGGGATAGGTTAGCTGCAAAAGAAATTTCATCAAAATTTCTCTTTCGCTGAAAACGCGGTGTTACTTGTGCCGCTAATTAAATTTGGTAACACTTAACAATAATCGGTAGCTGGCAATGAAGCTAATACCAAAATCGATAAGCCGTTAGAAAAAGTTACGATTTTGCATTAAATGCAATGAAAAAAGTTTGGTCATATGTATGAAATTTATTTCAAAACTGTGTGCAGAAAATGGAGTGTTTTCTATTAAGAAAAACTGATGAAGCACATCCTACCCGCTAATTAAAATTTACAAAATTATATACTTTTAGTATAATAAAGTATAATTTTTTAGTTAATGATTGTAAATTAATGTATTAATTCACCAGGTTAATTAATTTATAAAAAAATGTTTTATAAAAAAAAAATATTTTTGAAGAGGTTGAAAAAACTTAAAAAAGTGAATTTATCCACGAATATTTCAAATATTTAGATTAATTTCATTTGTATTTTTGGTCCTTCGTTATGGATTATACCCACGCTTTTATTTTTGAGTTTCAGATTAAAACGTAATTTTGGGATTTTTTTAGCTTTTAACTTTATACCATTATAACTTTGATAAAAATTATTCACGAAAAGATAAAGCATCGTTTACACAAAGCATCGTTGATGTGCTTTAAAAAAAATCATTTTTCTGAACCTTAAAATCTAAAATAAAAAGATTAATATGTATGAATATTGTAATGCATTTATATATTTATATAAAAATAAATTTATAGATTTTTTATAACTTAAATATATATGTATATTAAATTTGTAGTTCCTGGGGCTCCGGATACGGCTCTTATAGTTCCTGGGGCTCCGGATCCGGCTCTTGTAATTCCTGGGGCTCCGGATCCGGCTCTTTTTGTTGCTGGGGCTCCGGATCTGGCTCGTGCTGTTGCTTCGGATCTTGTTGCCCCTGGGGCTGTTGTTTCTCCAATGCTTGTTGCTTCAGTGGTCGTTGCGGCGGTTCGTTAATCGGCGGCAGCGATTGTTGCTGTAGCTGCTGTGGTGGCCCTTCAAATAACGACGGCGGTTGTTGCTCCAACAATTGTTGGGGCCAATGTAAAGCAATAAGTTGTTGCCGCGGTTGCTGCTGTAGCATATATTGCGGCGGCTGCTGTGGTGGCCCATCAAATGGTTGTTGCTGTAGCGGATATTGTGGCTGTGGCGGCCCATCAAATGTCAATTGTTGGGGCCATTGTTGCTGTTGATACCACTGTTGTTGTTGCCACCATTGTTGTTGTTGGGACAATTGCTGTTGTTGTTGGGGCCATTGTTGTTGGGACAATTGCTGTTGTTGTTGGGACAATTGTTGCTGTTGGGGACATGGTTGCTGTAGGGGACATGGTTGCTCTTGGGGTCGTTGTTGCTGATGAGGATATTGTTCTTGAGACAACTAGAAAAAAAGTTGTTTGAATTTTTAAGAACATTTGATAACAAACAAATCAAAATAATTTAAAATTGTTTTACCTCATAGCCACCACCAGGAAAAGCGCGTCCACCGCGACCACCTGTTTGTCCACCACCACGCCAACGCCACCACCACGACCACGACCACCACCACGGTTCCGTTTTTCCAGCAGTAGCAATAATAATTTCTGAAAAAGAAAAAAATTAATAAAAAATTAATAATTAATAAAATTAATAAAAGCTTAAAATTTAAATATACCTTCGTAGCGGGATCAATATTTTTATGCCACAATTTCGGTTTTTCCAATATTTTTAAATTTTTTTTATACCATTTTGTTCCTATTAGGGTTACCAGACTAATAATTCGTCAAATACTCGACTTTATTTATTAACAAAAGTTATTATCATTTCAAAATAATGGTATCCATGCCTGATGCGAATATTAAAAAAACATGGTAACATTCATATAATTTGGAACGATGAAATGGAATAACGGTGAATTTTTTGTAAAAGAAGAAGAATATCGAGAATAAACTGAACACATTAAAGGTTCAATTGTATGCACTTATTAGTGTTTTTTCTTAAATTTATTAAAAAAAATATAAAAAATCAAATATAAAATAAAGATATATGTAAATAAGATATTCATATATTTAATTAATAAATATAAAGTGATTAAGTAAATACAGTGTAAGACAAAAGTGTTCAATTGTCTGCACTTATTAGTGTTTTTTCTGTATGTTGAAATCAGTTTTCAGAAGACCCCAGATATCTGCGAGATCCGAACTGCTCGTTATGAACTAGTAAATTAAATAAATGCACTTTTAGGCTGAATTCTAAGCAAACTATAAAACATCCATATATTCTATAATTTATGAATTTCACTATCATATATCATATCATCATATATCCTAACTTACATTATACATTGTACACCAATTATAAAAAAGAAATAATGAATTATATTTATCTAAAATGAACTGTTCTAATAACCATTTATTTTCTATTCCTAAACAGAAGCAACATCTTGGACACGGCCCGGATGACTCCTTCCATCTTTTCTCTTGCATATCCTGCAAGGGGGCGGCAATGTTAATGCCAAAAAACCTACTTCATTCTTTTGGCCTTAATATAAGTGATGAGCAAAGTTTTCCCTCTTTGCTCTAATCTATATAAAGGCTGAAAGTTATGAAAACTGAGGCTATCTCTTTCCCTCATAACGCCCAAAACCAACTGTCAACTTGGCCAAGGTGTCTAAAATGTAGCTTCCGTTCTAATCTAAGATTTTTGCTCTTCTTGTTTTTTTCAACATCCAAAGCCTAAGGTAATATTACTCATCAATAAACACCTTTTTTTTTCCAAAATCCTAATTTTTTGCCTTTTGTTTTATTTCTAAATTTCATTGCATTGTCAATTGGGGTTTTGTTCCTGAGATAAACATAATACATTTATTTATTTTGTTTATCTAACATTGGCTCTGAGAAAGTTAATTATACTCCATCCAGATTCCATAAAAGCTTTTGAATAAACAATACTCATGACGCACAGTGGTATAGGAAAAAAAAAAGAGGGAAATAATTCGGTAACTTCTAAACGGTTAATCCGATTTTAATGAAATTTGGTATGCACAAAGAGGAGGTGTTGTCGAGTTTAGGTTTTGAATTTGGACCTTATAGGCCAACCAGGGGCCCGGCGGGGGGTCCTCAAATTAGGACACCTCGGCTATGTTAAATTTTTAAAACGATCCTATTTCTTCATTTGAGTTCCGATTTAAAAAAAATTTCGTATATAGAATCTCCTCATCGAGCACTATAAAAAATGTCGTCGTAGCAGTAAATTATCTCTTATAGTTTAGGAGATATTCGCATTTGAATATTAAAATTTTAAAATTTTTACCGTCCTTACTTTAGTTTTTTTGATAATAGCAGGTCCAAATATTTCCGATTTTCGCCATTTTTTTTTATTTGCTTAACAACAAGTTTATATACCAAGCAGTGAAAGAATTATGTAAAAATCATGACTGAGTCCAAAGTTATAGGCATTTAAATTTAAAAAATTAAAAAAAGGCGATTTTTTGTCATTTTTTGGGAAAAAAGTATCTTTTTCTTTTTAAGTTATCTAAAAAGTTTCTAAGAAGATGTATATAGAATTTATACTTTTTGGAAAGCTGACTTTACATAAAATACGATAAATGAAACAAAACCTAAAAATTTTTGATACCGGGGGGACCAGGTCCATCCAAAAAAACCCTATTTTTTATGGAAAATTAAATTTTGAGCAAAAATTCTCAAATCGCATAGTCGATATCAAATTATAGTGACCTGTTTTATATGACCCAATAAGTTCTTAATCATTTTGTAACGGGTTTCGATAACCCCGCCCCTGGTATGGATATAATAGGCAAAAAACCAAAAAATCCCATTTTTGGGATTTTTTAAAACTTTTTTGGGAATTCCGGGATTTCTAATAAGAAAATTCGAAATTTTTATTTAATTTTGGATTTTGAGTAAAAAAATCTACCTAACTGTAAAATTTCATCAAAAAATATTCATAAATAAAATTTTTATTGCAATTTGAAAAATTTGTATCTTCGCAAAAACTGAATAAAAAACATTTTTTAATTTTTTTTAAAAAAAGTATTCCGCGAATTTTTTAATTTTCAAAAATTATATACAGTTTTGAAAAATAGACAAAATTACCTTTCCATTGATATATAACATGCCTACCTAATGTTTTTTAAGTGACAAATTAATTAGGGAAAACTCAACATCTTTTAGAAAATTTACCTAGCACTATTATTTTCATCCATATATGTAACAAATTTAAGAGTTAACCTTATGGATGAAAATAATAGTGCTAGGCAAATTTTCTAAAAGATGTTGAGTTTTCCCTAATTAATTTGTCACTTAAAAAACATTAGGTAGGCATGTTATATATCAATGGAAAGGTAGTTTTGTCTATTTTTCAAAACTGTATATAATTTTTGAAAATTAAAAAATTCGCGGAATACTTTTTTTAAAAAAAATTAAAAAATGTTTTTTATTCAGTTTTTGCGAAGATACAAATTTTTCTAATTGCAATAAAAATTTTATTTATGAATATTTTTTGATGAAATTTTACAGTTAGGTAGATTTTTTTACTTAAAATCCAAAATTAAATCAAAATTTCGAATTTTCTTATTAGAAATCCCGGAATTCCCAAAAAAGTTTTAAAAAATCCCAAAAATGGGATTTTTTAGTTTTTTGCCTATTATATCCATACCAGGGGCGGGGTTATCGAAACCCGTTACAAAATGATTAAGAACATATTGGGTCATATAAAACAGGTCACTATAATTTGATATCGACTATGCGATTTGAGAATTTTTGCTCAAAATTTAATTTTCCATAAAAAATAGGGTTTTTTTGGATGGACCTGGTCCCCTCGGTATCAAAAATTTTTAGGTTTTGTTTCATTTATCGTATTTTATGTAAAGTCAGCTTTCCAAAAAGTATAAATTCTATATACATCTTCTTAGAAACTTTTTAGATAACTTAAAAAGAAAAAGATACTTTTTTCCCAAAAAAATGACAAAAAATCGCCTTTTTTTAATTTTTTAAATTAAAATGCCTATAACTTTGGACTCAGTCATGATTTTTACATAATTCTTTCACTGCTTGATATATAAACTTGTTGTTAAGCGAATAAAACAAAATGGCGAAAATCGGGAATATTTGGACTGCTATTATCAAAAAAAACTAAAGTAAGGACGGTAAAAATTTTAAAATTTTAATTTTATAGTGCTCGATGAGGAGATTCTATATACGAAATTTTTTTTAAATCGGAACTCAAATGAAGAAATAGGATCGTTTTAAAAATTTAACATAGCCGAGGTGTCCTAATTTGATGACCCCCCCGCCGGGCCCCTGGTTGGCCTATAAGGTCCAACTTCAAAACCTAAACTCGACAACACCTCCTCTTTGTGCACACCAAATTTCATTAAAATCGGATTAACCGTTTAGAAGTTACCGAATTATTTCCCTCTTTTTTTTTTCCTATACCACTGTGTGACGCGTTTAATAATAAATTATGTGGCATTAGGTGATTTTCAGAAGTTATCCTTATATGGGAGCTAGTTATGGACCGATGCTGAAAAAATTCCTTATATGGAATGTAACCAATTATGGACCGATGTGGAAAATGTTCACGAATGATTTATATATATACAAAACAAATTCACGTCGAGTTTTACCCTGTTAGCTTTATTTATCAATGAATTATGCCATTTAAGTGATTTTCGGATGTGGACCTTATATGGGAGCTATGACCAATTATGGACCGATCCGAAAAAAAAATCGTAAAGTAATTAATATTTATACACAGAATTAATATTATACACATCATGCCGAATTTTATCCCGATAGCTTTATTTATCAATGAATTAAGCTTGTTTAAGTGATTTTAGGATGTGGACCTTATATGGGAGCTAGTACCAATTGTGGACTGATCCGGAAAAAATTTCACTGAATGATTTATATCTATATACAAAACATATTCACCTCGAGTTCTACCCTGATAGCTTTATTAATCAATGAATTGTGCGCATTTGAGTGATTTTCGAATGTGGACCTTATATGGGAGCTATGACCGATTATGGACTGATCCGGAACAAATTTCGTAGAGTAATTCATATACACACAAAACACATTCATGTCAAATTTTATCCAGATAGCTTTATTTATCTATGAATTATGCTCGTTTAAGTGATTTTCTGATGTGAACCTTATATGGGAGCTATTATGGACCGATCCGAAAAAAAATTCCGTACAATGATTTATGTATATACAAAACATATTCATGTCGAATTTTATCCCGATAGCTTTATTTATCAATAAAATATGTTCATTTAAGTGATTTTCGAAAGTGGACCTTATATGGGAACTATGACCAATTGTGGACCGATACAGATCTAAGTCCATAGTTTTGATTCCTGTTCATATAATGTCAATATGTACAAAATTTTGTGTTGATTCCGATATATTTGAGAAATTTATTAACGATAAATTAATTTCCGGGAATATGTACCTTTGTATGGGGCTATGGGAAATTTTGGATCGATTGTTACAATTTTAAACATAATTAATCTCTAGATGGAAAAAATAGTCTGTGACAAAATTTGTCGAATTATCTTTGATAGTTTCTGAGAAAACTACTCAAGAATTAGGTAAAAAAACTTAATTTTGTTTAGGTAGTCTGAAATTTTTACTCACAACTTTTTACGTTGTGAACCGATTTTGCTGATTTTCAATACCAAACTGCTTAGCAAAACAATGAATATTCCTAGTGAATTTGGTTGATGTCATTTGCTTAGTTTTAACGAGAGCGTGTTTTAACCAGACAGACAGACGGATATAGCTAAATCGACTCAGAATTTCATAAGGACCCAGAATATATATACTTTGTTGGGTCTCAGATGAATATTTTTTGGTATTAAGAAACCTTAATGTTGAATTTCACCTTAATTCCAAAGTTCTTCTAAATGAGGCTTTATATAGGAGTATAGGTCAAACATGGGCCGATCCTCATTAAATTTGGGAAAATGATAATAGTATATTTGACGTAATTATGGCATAAAAAGCCCAAATCGGGAGGTACGGTTGTATGGGGGCTAGGTGAAATAATGGACCGATTTCAACCATTTTCAATAGGCTTCGTCTCTGTGCTAAAAAACATGCTTGGTCCAAATTTCATCAAATTATCTTGAAAATTGCGGCGCACAAAGTTTACATGGACAGACAGCCAGCTGGAAGGACGGACATGTCTTAATCGACTCAAAAAATTATTATGACTCTCGGTATTCTTTAAGGTGGGTGTAGGTCCAATATTTTTGTGTGTTACAAACATCAGCATAAACGTATACATATACCCTCCCCACTATGGTGGGTATAATAACCAAATGATTTATCTATACACAGAACATACTCATGTCTAGTTTAATAGTAAATTATGTGGTATTAAGTGGTTTTCAGAAGTGAACCTACATAGTTGCATAATTTTACAATTTCTGGTAAAAACCTGGAAACATGATAAGTAAAGGAACAAAGCTTTTATTTAAATTCCTCCAAAATTAATTGTGAAATATTAAAAAAAATTTGTTCGTTTACAAAAAATAAAACTATTTCGGGCTATTCAACGGTGTAAAAATGCTCAAAAAAATTAAAAAATGTGTTGTGTGTGTAAGGAAATTGTGTTAATTTAAAAAAAAACTTACCAGCTCCTTTTATGTAATGTTGCACTTTTTTTAATTATATTTATAATTTGCAAACAGCTTTGTTAAAGTATTTTCGCTTTAAAAATCAGACACAAAGCAAAGTGTTGCCCGTTTTACGACCTTTTTAACAATATTTTACACCCTTTTGGTCCAACTTTCTCAACAGCACTATGCTAATACATACAGTGCTGTGCAAAATAATAGACTTATTTTTATTTGTTTATAATATATAAGTTTGTCATTCCGTTTGTAATTTCTGTAATAAAAAGTCCCCTTTAATCGGTTTTTACTTCATCCAGGCTCAACATGCTAAATTTCATGTTTCTAGTTTCAATATTATAGAAACTTTAAAAAGTACTTTTTGAAGAACGAAAAAGTACCAAAAAGTCCGCTTTTATGGGTTCTCGCTTAATCCGGGCCATATATGTTTAATTTCATGTTTCTAGGTTCAATATTGTAGAAATTTCAAAAAGTACCTTTTGAAGAACGAAAAACTACCAAAAAGTCCCCTTTTATAGGTTCTCACTTCATAAACTTAATTTCATGTTTCTAGGTTCAATATTATAGAAATTTCAAAAAGTCCCTTTTGAAGAACGAAAAAGTCCCCATTATAGGTTCTCTCTTAATCCGGGCTCTACATACTTAATTTTATGTTTCTATGTTCAATATTATAGAAATTTAAAAAAGTACTTTTTGAAGAACGAAAAAGTACCAAAAAGTCTGCTTTTATGGGTTCTCACTTAATCCGGGCCATATATGCTTAATTTCATGTTTCTAGGTTCAATATTGTAGAAATTTCAAAATGTACCTTTTGAAGAACGAAAAAGTACCAAAAAGTCCCCTTTTATAAATTCTCACTTAATCCGGACCATACGTTCTTACATGTTTCTAGGTTCAATATTATAGAAATTTCAAAAAGTACCTTTGAAGAATTACTTAATCACTTTATATTTATTAATTAAATATATGAATATCTTATTTACATATATCTTTATTTTATATTTGATTTTTTATATTTTTTTTTTTTAATAAATTTAAGAAAAAACACTAATAAGTGCACACAATTGAACCTTTAATGTGTTCAGTTATTCTCGATATTCTTCTTTTACAAAAAATTCACCGTTATTCCATTTCATCGTTCCAAATTATATGAATGTTACCATGCTTTTTTAATATTCGCATCAGGCATGGATACCATTATTTTGAAATGATAATAACTTTTGTTAATAAATAAAGTCGAGTATTTGACGAATTATTAGTCTGGTAACCCTAATAGGAACAAATGGTATAAAAAAAAATTTTAAAATATTGGAAAAACCGAAATTGTGGCATAAAAAAATTGATCCCGCTACGAAGGTATATTTATATATATATATATATAAAATTAATAAAAGCTTAAAATTTCAATATACCTTCGTAGCGGGATCAATTTTTTTATATAATATTGAACCTAGAAACATATAAGAACGTATGGTCCGGATTAAGTGAGAATTTATAAAAGGGGACTTCTTGGTACTTTTTCGTTCTTCAAAAGGTACTTTTTGAAATTTCTACAATATTGAACCTAGAAACATGAAATTAAGCATATATGGCCCGGATTAAGTGAGAACCCATAAAAGCAGACTTTTTGGTACTTTTTCGTTCTTCAAAAAGTACTTTTTTAAATTTCTATAATATTGAACATAGAAACATAAAATTAAGTATGTAGAGCCCGGATTAAGAGAGAACCTATAATGGGGACTTTTTCGTTCTTCAAAAGGGACTTTTTGAAATTTCTATAATATTGAACCTAGAAACATGAAATTAAGTTTGTGAAGTGAGAACCTATAAAAGGGGACTTTTTGGTAGTTGTAGTAAAAACCGATTAAAGGGGACTTTTTATTATAGAAATTACAAACGGAATGACAAATGACAAACTTATATATTATAAACAAATAAAAATAAGTCTATTATTTTGCACAGCACTGTATGTATTAGCATAGTGCTGTTGAGAAAGTTGGACCAAAAGGGTGTAAAATATTGTTAAAAAGGTCGTAAAACGGGCAACACTTTTGCTTTGTGTCTGATTTTTAAAGCGAAAATACTTTAACAAAGCTGTTTGCAAATTATAAATATAATTAAAAAAAGTGCAACATTACATAAAAGGAGCTGGTAAGTTTTTTTTTAAATTAACACAATTTCCTTACACACACAACACATTTTTTAATTTTTTTGTGCATTTTTACACCGTTGAATAGCCCGAAATAGTTTTATTTTTTGTAAACGAACAAATTTTTTTTAATATTTCACAATTAATTTTGGAGGAATTTAAATAAAAGCTTTGTTCCTTTACTTATCATGTTTCCAGGTTTTTACCAGAAATTGTAAAATTATGCAACTATGTAGGTTCACTTCTGAAAACCACTTAATACCACATAATTTACTATTAAACTAGACATGAGTATGTTCTGTGTATAGATAAATCATTTGGTTATTATACCCACCATAGTGGGGAGGGTATATGTATACGTTTATGCTGATGTTTGTAACACACAAAAATATTGGTCCTACACCCACCTTAAAGTATACCGAGAGTCATAATCATTTTTTGAGTCGATTAAGACATGTCCGTCCTTCCAGCTGGCTGTCTGTCCATGTAAACTTTGTGCGCCGCAATTTTCAAGATAATTTGATGAAATTTGGACCAAGCATGTTTTTTAGCACAAGGACGAAGCGTATTGGAAATGGTTGAAATCGGTCCATTATTTCACCTAGCCCCCATACAACCGTACCTCCCGATTTGGGCTTTTTATGCCATAATTACGTCAAATATACTATTATCTCTCTAAAAATTGGCACAAATAAGTTTTATATAAGTATAAATGACACTGCAGATTTTTGTAATGAATTGCCCTTATTTGACCCTAGACCCCACACAAACCCCCCCTTAAAAAATGTCTGAAACGTCTAAAATTGACTTGTAACCATTTATATCGCAATGAAACTCAACAAAACTAACTGTTATTTAAAAATATATCATTTTCCCAAATTTAATGACGATCGGCCCATGTTTGACCTATACTCCTATATAAAGCCTCATTTAGAAGAACTTTGGAATTAAGGTAAAATTCAACATTAAGGTTTCTTAATACCAAAAAATATTCATCTGAGACCCAACAAAGTATATATATTCTGGGTCCTTATGAAATTCTGAGTCGATTTAGCTATGTCCGTCTGTCTGTCTGGTTAAAACACGCTCTCGTTAAAACTAAGCAAATGACATCAACCAAATTCACTAGGAATATTCATTGTTTTGCTAAGCAGTTTGGTATTGAAAATCAGCAAAATCGGTTCACAACGTAAAAAGTTGTGAGTAAAACTACTAATTCTTGAGTAGTTTTCTCAGAAACTTCGACAAATTTTGTCACAGACTATTTTTTCCATCTAGAGATTAATTATGTTTAAAATTGTAACAATCGATCCAAAATTTCCCATAGCCCCATACAAAGGTACATATTCCCGGAAATTAATTTATCGTTAATAAATTTCTCAAATATATCGGAATCAACACAAAATTTTGTACATATTGACATTATATGAACAGGAATCAAAACTATGGACTTAGATCTGTATCGGTCCACAATTGGTCATAGTTCCCATATAAGGTCCACTTTCGAAAATCACTTAAATGAACATATTTTATTGATAAATAAAGCTATCGGGATAAAATTCGACATGAATATGTTTTGTATATACATAAATCATTGTACGGAATTTTTTTTCGGATCGGTCCATAATAGCTCCCATATAAGGTTCACATCAGAAAATCACTTAAACGAGCATAATTCATAGATAAATAAAGCTATCTGGATAAAATTCGACATGAATGTGTTTTGTGTGTATATGAATTACTCTACGAAATTTGTTCCGGATCAGTCCATAATCGGTCATAGCTCCCATATAAGGTCCACATTCGAAAATCACTCAAATGCGCACAATTCATTGATTAATAAAGCTATCAGGGTAGAACTCGAGGTGAATATGTTTTGTATATAGATATAAATCATTCAGTGAAATTTTTTCCGGATCAGTCCACAATTGGTACTAGCTCCCATATAAGGTCCACATCCTAAAATCACTTAAACAAGCTTAATTCATTGATAAATAAAGCTATCGGGATAAAATTCGGCATGATGTGTATAATATTAATTCTGTGTATAAATATTAATTACTTTACGATTTTTTTTTTCGGATCGGTCCATAATTGGTCATAGCTCCCATATAAGGTCCACATCCGAAAATCACTTAAATGGCATAATTCATTGATAAATAAAGCTAACAGGGTAAAACTCGACGTGAATTTGTTTTGTATATATATAAATCATTCGTGAACATTTTCCACATCGGTCCATAATTGGTTACATTCCATATAAGGAATTTTTTCAGCATCGGTCCATAACTAGCTCCCATATAAGGATAACTTCTGAAAATCACCTAATGCCACATAATTTATTATTAAACGCGTCATGAGTATTGTTTATTCAAAAGCTTTTATGGAATCTGGATGGAGTATAATTAACTTTCTCAGAGCCAATGTTAGATAAACAAAATAAATAAATGTGTTATGTTTATCTCAGGAACAAAACCCCAATTGACAATGCAATGAAATTTAGAAATAAAACAAAAGGCAAAAAATTAGGATTTTGGAAAAAAAAGGTGTTTATTGATGAGTAATATTACCTTAGGCTTTGGATGTTGAAAAAAACAAGAAGAGCAAAAATCTTAGATTAGAACGGAAGCTACATTTTAGACACCTTGGCCAAGTTGACAGTTGGTTTTGGGCGTTATGAGGGAAAGAGATAGCCTCAGTTTTCATAACTTTCAGCCTTTATATAGATTAGAGCAAAGAGGGAAAACTTTGCTCATCACTTATATTAAGGCCAAAAGAATGAAGTAGGTTTTTTGGCATTAACATTGCCGCCCCTTTGCAGGATATGCAAGAGAAAAGATGGAAGGAGTCATCCGGGCCGTGTCCAAGATGTTGCTTCTGTTTAGGAATAGAAAATAAATGGTTATTAGAACAGTTCATTTTAGATAAATATAATTCATTATTTCTTTTTTATAATTGGTTTACAATGTATAATGTAAGTTAGGATATATGATGATATGATATATGATAGTGAAATTCATAAATTATAGAATATATGGATGTTTTATAGTTTGCTTAGAATTCAGCCTAAAAGTGCATTTAATTAATTTACTAGTTCATAACGAGCAGGGTCCATAGATGACCCAGCCAAAAATAGTACTTTACGCCTTAGCATATGATCTTCGGATAAATGTCAGCACCGATTACGATATCAATAGCCGCAGATTCGTAGAATTTTGAGTCTGCGAGGAAAAGGTCTCGAAAGTTCTTTTTATAAGTTTCAGGCAAGGATTGGGTTGGAGTGTGAATCGTTATACGATTGTCAACACGAAATGTACCTTCAATCTTAGAGTTTGAATCGTACCGCGATTTCAAAACAATTGGACAAATTGTCTCTTCCTTTAGAGTATAAGCAGTTAAGTCCAGTTTATCAATCAACCTCTTAGAAATACGACTAATTGGAGTCTAATAAGCAGCGAGCGCGCGAGGTTGTAGATCCAATCTTTACCAGGACTGTGGGGAGAAGGATCAAAGTATTCTGATGTATAATTTGTGTCAACGAGGTTGGTATGGGATTAGACTTAGCTGCTGATGGATTGTTAACGGACGAACTTCGAGCTCTAGAGGAAGTCGACGGACGCGGAACGGGAGATGGTGATCGAGATCGATTTGAAGGCAAAAGGTCTTTAACTAATCTGGGGTTGACATGTAATAGTGTATGGTGAAATCTTCTACAATGCTTACATCCGTGTTTGGAGAAGCAGGTGCCTTTGGAGTGATCGTGTGCTAAACAATTCGTACAATATTTGTTATCACGGACTGCACGGATACGATCGGCCATATTCATGTCTAAAAATTTTCGACATAATCGAAGTGGATGTGGTCGATTACATAGGCGACAGGGAAAGGCTTTGTAGTTTCCAGGGAAATTTCGGGGAGTAGATTTAGATTTAGTGGGAGATATTTTAGGCATGGTGAACTGAAACAAAAGAGTACAAATAAGTCAAAGTGAAAGAAACTGAAATCTATGCGTCGGGTAATAACACAAGTTTAACTACAGGCCTAGTTATTATTCCGCGCTGTGTTAGAACGTCGGCTACGCGAACTCGATTATCCGAACCGGAATAAATTTTAACAATTCGACCAAGTCGCCACGAGTTCGGAGGGAGGTTTTCATCCTTGACAACTACCAAAGAACCTTCTTGAAGGTTCACCTCAGGCCTTTGCCATTTTACACGTTTGTTCATCTCTTTCAGATACTAGTTTTTCCAACGCAGGCAGAAGTTTTGGTGGATTACCTTGAGTCTTTGCCACCGGTTTATTAAGGAAATGGAAGAATCATCTACTTGCGGATCGATGGGTGCTAAAACTGGAGTTCCAATCAGAAAGTGTCCTGGTGTCAGCGCACATAGGTCGGTTGGATCACTTGAAATTGTCGAAATTGGCCTGGAGTTAAGACATGACTCTATTTTGGACAATAAAGTTGTCAACTCCTCAAACGTATACTTGTAGCAGCCAGCTATCTTCCGAAAATGGGCTGAACGACTTTACTCCAGCTTCCCACAGGCCTCCCATATGCGGAGCCCCGGCTGGAATAAAATGCCACGAGATATTTTGGTGAGCATAATCAGCTTCGATGCGTTGTTTGGAAGTTTGAATAAACTCTCTTGCCAGGATTCTAGAAGCGCCTACGAATGTAGTACCGTTATCGGAGTAAAGATTTAGGGGACATCCTCGACGGGAGACTAAACGACTGAAGGCCGCAAGAACGCTTGTGTGGACAAATCTGATGTGGCTTCTAGATGTATCGCCTTCGTGGAGAAACACACAAAACGCAGACGTATCCCTTGTAAATTCTACATGCTCGGCCGGAATAACTTTTGACATCGAATGGTCCTGCAAAGTCTAAGCCAGTATTAGCAAACGGACGGGTTATTTCGGATCTTTCCGGTGGCAAAGCTGCCATTATCTGCTTCTGGCACTTTTTTTATAGATAACGCAAACTTTGCACTTGTTGATAGTAGCTTTAATGAGGTTTTTCGCCTTAGGGATCCAAAATTGTGTTCTTAAAAGTCGCAAGACTAATTGGTTTCCGCCGTGAAGACTGATGTCGTGGACAAATTTGACTAAAAGTCTTGAATAGCTAGAATTGTAGGGTAGGATAAATGGACGTTTTTCGTCGTAGGAAAGTCCTGGTGAAGATTCTAATCGACCACACGATCGGATTATTCCTTCTGCATCGAGAAACGGATTCAAGTTAAAGATCGGACTTGTTTTCGAGATGGTTTGCCTACTAGAAAGGGCTTTGTACTCATTCGGATAGAACGCTTTTTGCCACACGGAAATAAGATAAGTTTTAACAAAACTTATTTCGGATTTAGAGAGTAAAAGTGAAGTTTTATGGAAACTAGAACGATATCGACGATGAGTTCTATAGAAAAACCGATAAGCATATGCCATAACACGCATTGCTCTACTGAAAGAAGAAAATCGTTCGAGAATATCTTCGAAACTAGAAAAGTAGGAGAAGTGTACTTTTATTGCTTTGGCTTCTAAGTTCGTGCTGGGAATATTAGACGTACAGGGGTTTGGCCAATTTGCTTCTGTTTCCTTAAGCCAATGAGGCCCAAACCACCATAACTCATTTTGGATTAAATCTTGCCTCGGCTAGCTAAATCCGATGGATTCGCTTCCGAGCTTACGTGTCTCCAATTCGAACAAGAAACTACTTGAGTAATCTTCGTTACTATGTTCGCGACGAACGTTTGCCAACAACAAGATGGTTTTGCCAGCCAAGCCAGTACAATGGTGGAATCAGTCCAACAGAAAAGGGAATATTGATTGAGATCCAACCGGCTAAGTAGATTGTCTATCATCTCCGCTAAGAGAACTGCACCACAAAGTTCTAATCGCGGAATGGACAACGTTTTGATTGGAGCCACTTTAGTTTTAGAGGAAATAAGATGAGTGGAAATGGAATTGGAATCTACCATTCGGATATATAGTGCTAGTCAACCAGCGGGATCAAATAATTTCGCAATATTGGATAAAACTTGTCTTTTAGTATAATTATCGGTTTCGGGAAATGGCTCAGCCGCGAAAAAAAAGTTATCAGAACACGCATTCCATCGAATACCAAGCATTTTTGCTGAACTGTTGTCCTCTAGTTTAAGGAATTTTTCATGGAGTAGATGGTCTGGTGGAAGATCAACTAGGATTTCTTTGGAATTTGACGTCCACTTTCTCAATGAAAAGCCAGCGGGATCTAAAGCTTGGATGAGTTCATTTCTCGCTTTAATGGATTCCTGTTGCGTATGAAATCCAGCTAAGACATCATCGACATACATGGAGTTCCGAAGAATACTACTAGCAATGGGATAAATTGATTGAACATCATCAGCTAATTGTAATAGTGTCCGAATAGCAAGATAAGGTGCGCAATTAACACCAAATGTGACAGTTTTAAGTTCGTAATCACAAATTGGACTATTCGGATTACTTCGGAACAATATTCGTTAATATGGAATATGATTTTCATCGACCAGAATCTGTCTATACATCTTCTGTATGTCAGCATTGAACACAAATCGATGAAATTTCCATTTTATAATCAAAAGAGTAAGATCATTTTGTAAAATTGGACCAACATGGAGTAAAGAATTTAAACTTTGTCCATTTGACGAAGGAGCCGAGGCATTAAAAACCACACGAACCTTGGTAGAAACGCTATCGAGTTTTATAACAGCGTGATGTGGTAAATAATAAACTCTTGTACTTTCGGATAGGTTAGGAGAAGCGACTTTGAACATGTGATCTAGGGTTTCATACTCCAAAACTACTTTATCATATTCAACTTTGAAATCTGGAGTACGAATCAGTCTAGCTTCGTTTCGAAAGAATTGCGCCATAGCGCTAGACCTGGAGTTGCCTAAGGACAATATTTCTGGAAACTCTTCCTTGAAAGGAAGTGAAACTATATATCGACCTTTGGAATCTCTTTTTGTTGTACGGGTATATAAATCTTCGCAAGCTTAATCGGATGGCGACAGAATGTTCTTCCTTGGAAGATTCTCCACCTCCCAAAAACGTGAAATTTCTCTATCTAAAGAAATTTCACAGAAATTCGAAACTATTTTTCGACTTGGACTACTATTTTGAGAAATTGGACCAGTAAGAATCCATCCAAAGATAGTTTCTTGCGCTAAGAGGGATTCGCAAACATTGTGCTTTACCCCTGAACAAACAACAGAGGGGAAAATATCACCGCCAATAAGAACATCTATCTTTGAAGTGGCATAGAATTTAGGATCAGCTAATGGAATATTAGGAAGATTCGACAATTTTGATTTCGGAACTGATTGAGAAGGAAGATTGCTAGAAAGTTGTGGAACTATAAGTGCCGTAGCGGGAAGAGAAACACTGTCATCTAAGTTTGAACCCAGTACAAAAGAACACTGATGTTGAACAGTTGCTGAAACAGATTGATTTAAGCCTGAAACTTGAGCGCTGGTAGATTGAGATGGGAGCTTGAGAAGGTTGAATAAACGTTCTGAAATAAAGGTACCTTCAGACCCAGAATCAATCAATGCACGCGCTTGGTATTTGGTCCCAAGATGGCAAATGTTTACCCACGCTGTACCCAACAAAACACCCGTTGAATTAGTAGCGAAACAAGATTGTACTCTACTGGAACTAGAACTATCTGTGGACTGTATATGGGGTGCATTAGGCCGAGAATAGGGTAGCGAATTAGGATTAAGATTTGAACTAATAATTGGACTTGGTACTTGAGGAGACGGAGTTTGTTCTTCGATTTCTCTATGTAAAAGAGTATTGTGCTTCTTTTTGCACTTAAAGCCTGTGTGTTTGCTCGTACAATTTCTCACGCTATGAGTTTTCGAGAAACAGTTTATGTACAAACCTTCTTTCTTTATTTCTTCCAGTCTTCGTTGATGATCCATTTTCAAGAATTTGGGACATTTGCGAATCGCATGATTCTCTTTTGGACATATTTGACATTTGGGAATTGTAACTTTGACTTGGAAGGAGTGGACTCGTTTGTTAGAGTTCGAATTGGAATTAGGTTTTGATTTCACATCACTATTTTTGGAAGCATTTGAACTTCGAATTTCAGACACTGACTCTAAGGCTCTGTAGCGATTTGTAAGAAATTTATCTAATTCGGACCATTGGGGAATAGAAGTCTTGTCCTTTAACTCCTGTTACCATAACGTCAAATTATTCTCAGGGAGTTTACTAGTGCAAATAAACACGAAGATTGGATCCCAACTGCTGACATCAATCTGGTAAAGCGATAATACTGTTATACAAGAGTTTATTCCTCTTTGTAAGTTCTTTATTTCTTTACCAGATTCTGAATTCATAGACTGGAGGGTAAAAAGGATTTTCAATTGACCATTTACCAGAACTCTGGTAAATGGTCAATTGAAAATCCGAGAACAAATCTCAAAACGAGAACAAAGATTTCTCCAGGCAATGTCGAAACCCTGGGGAGTAAGTGGACTCTTTTGGACAATTTCTCGAGCTTCGCCTTTTGTTTTCTGTGTTAAGAAAAACAATTTTTCCACGTTACTTGCTCGAGAATTGGAAACGACGGCAGAAAACGTATCCCGGAAAGTTGGCCACGAAGAATAATCACCATTGAATGTCTCTATTTCAATAGGAGGTAGATGGAGACTGCGTGACTCGGAAGGGATTAAGTTTTGGACAAAATCATTTGAAGAACCGGGAGGAGCCGAAATATCGGGGTGTCTCGTCACCTCTTGAGGATTGGGATTTGAACGGAATCTTAAGGAATCGGAAAGCTCAGACAACTTAGCCAAACAATTACAATACGTGGTGTATGTGCTCTTGTATTTCGACTTAACCGATTCTATGTTGATTGGCTCCTCGACATCGCCAGCCTCCTTTTCCGCTTTGGCTAAAAAGTTGTCATAGGCGACCCTAATTCGACACCAGTTGGACTTTAGTTCATATCGATGAACTTTAAGGGTGTGAATCGAATCCACAGGATATTGGTTGGCATTAAGGTCAGCTTCAAACTCTACTACCGTATCAGTTAATCTTATGAATTGGTCTAAAGACATTTTGAAAGATACTAATTGGAATGAAATGAAATCCGTATTAAATCAGCAGTATATTTTGTAAAAAACACAAGAAAATCTTTGAATTCAAAGGTATCAAAGAAACTGTAAATCAATGGGATAAAAAAAACAATAATAGTTTAAAAAAAGTTCAACGTCAATCTCTATAGAACTTCAGATTTTAATTATTGAAGCAATATATAATGAGTGGATACAACTGTAAACACAGACAAATTTGAAAAATGAATTACTATATTTAAATCCCTGGCAAAATAAGACGATATATTGGTTTTCTATCAGCTGTTCAATGTAAATAAACCTTTTACTTATGGGAAATGGCAATATACTTCCAAGAAACTTCCCAACAATCGGTCTGTTCGCGGATACTTCTACTACAAATAGTGTACGCAAACACACTTTTGGGAAATTGCAAGGCACTTCCAAGAAACTTCCCAACAAAAGAAAAAAAAATATTTGAAATATATTATTTTTAACTTTTATGTGGAAAGGAGCAACAAAAGATTGGATGGGAAGAAAAGGAATAAGAATGTGAAAAACGGAAAACAGAATAAAATATAAAATATAGGAATAAAAGATAAAAAAAAATTAATGAAAATATATATTTGTTCAATAACGAAAAGTTGTCACTAATTAATACAAATTTTCAGAAGAAATACTTGAAATTTGTATTGAATTTGTAATAGCATACAAAAGGTTTTTGCTGTTTTGTTATTGAACAGCTATAATATTTTCGTGTGGGATGAAGAACTTTTATATTGAGTATTAAAGTAGTAAATAAGAAAAACAAACGTAAAAGAATGTTGTCCCATTCTTTCTTTTCTCGAAAAATTATTTAAAGTTAGAAATGCAATAAATATAGTGTAAAATAATTACTGCTTTGCAATATTTTCTTTTCTTTTTCTATTTTTCCAGAAATTTATTTCACTCTCTTTTGGGGTATATTATAGAGGAAATTTCCTACTGAGATCAGAAATAAATCAAAATATCCATTCGTTAATTATCTTTAACCAGTTGCTTACTAATAAGTTAGTGAATGAATTAATATTTTAGCAATTTTATAAGGGTTTCTTCTTTCATCTCGTGACAACTTTTTAATAAGTATAAGGATATTTTAACGATATTTACCAATCAATTTTGTAAGAATTTCTCTCCCTTTTCCTTATATGAATTTTCCCTTGTACTTTGGAATAAACCAACATGTATATAATAGAGTTAAAAAAAAAAATAAGGAAATCGCTCGAACACCAAAATAAGACGATATTTTATTAAATATAACAAATTGTAATTTTTTATGAGTTTAGCAATTTAACTTTGTTCATAAATAAATGCACGTTGGTAACACTTGATACAAAATCATTGGAAAATACAAGCGAGTGCACACCGTCATATACATACAAGGTTAAGAGAGGAGTTTTGTAAGTAAAATAGTTAAGAGATTTGAATTAAGTAAAAGCTTTACTTTAACATTTAAGAGATGATCGGAATTAAAGGGAAAGAGAATGTTAGGATTATTGATTTGAGGATAAGATTAAGAGAGAATATTAACAAATTGGTGGTGGGAAAAGTATATAAAAAAAGAACTCAAGAGTACGGACAAATTTTAAGAAGGGATAAATAGAGGATAATGACACGATAACACTCCAGAGTAATTAAAGCTGAAAATGGGGAGAATAATTGCACACATGAATGAAATAAACAAGATTGCGACACCGACAATTCCGTTATTTTAATGTACTCTTTTATTATTTTTTCGTGACGTCAACAGTGCTTGTTTTGCTATGTTTTAAATATAAAATACTTACTTTGCACATGAAATTTTAAAACAAATAGTGAAAAAATAAAAATTAGTAAATTAAAAATTAAAATGCGGTGTGCAGTCAAAAATTGCAATAATAGTAATAATAAAAAATCAAAATAGTGTGCAATAAGTTTTTTTTAACTTTCCTTCAGATCATAGCTTATTAAAGCAATGGATAAGTTTTTGTTGCCGAAATAAAAAAATTAACATTAAAACGTCTAAAATCTGTAGAGAGCATTTCAAAACCGAAGACTTTGAAAACAATTTACAATTGGAAATGGGTTAGTATGAAGCAAATGATTTCTGTAATAAATAGATTAGTCCCTATTATTATTTAATTAAGTTTAATATTTAAATAAGTTAAATATTCCTAATAACATAAAACGTAAAATACATTTTATTTTATTAGAAACAAATAAGTTTTAAACATAATTATTTACTTTTCTATAATAAATCACAATTTTCATATCATACAATCAGTTCTAGGCACTGATGACGTCACTGAGCTTAAGAGTACTTTTTTAAGAGAGCCATGTCGCCATCTGTGTTTATTTCTTTATGAATTGCACATATATCAGACATACGCGAAGAGCAACCATAAGAGCTCTCTGGTTTTTCCTCATTCACACGTACGTACGTCATTCTCTTAATTTTGAAGTTTTTTGATTGAGATACACACAGAGAAATCTCTGGTGTTAAACATGAAGATAGGTTCCTGTTTGCCGAATGTTATTTTTTCTGAGTGAATGAGTTAAATAATGAAAAATTTAAAAATGTTTAATCATCGACACAAATTCCTAAATAAATGTAATATACTATGTTATTTCCTGACATATAAGCCAATTTCCGTGAATGCCCTGATAATAGTTTCATTTAATTGACATTTAGAGCACTCCATATGAGTGCAAAACATCATGGAGGATATTTTTATACACATAACAATCCATTATTTGTTAAATTTCTTAAAATCTTCCATTATTTATTTAGTTTTAACTGCACGAAGTATATTGCAAATGCATTTCCGATGCAATTAACAAAAATAATAGTTTATGCTTTAGTTTTTCCAAAAATATATTCAAACAAAATCCAAAATGTAACGCTTTTTTGTCATTTCATATAGAGTACACTGTAAACTATACAGCACTAGAAAATGTTACAAACTTTTCTTTCAGTGCAAAGAATGCAAAAACAAAAACTGAAGTGGTGTTAGTGAGGCAAGAAAATTTTACGGTCTGCCGATGTCGGACATACATACATATCATACAAGAGAACCCCAAAAACGGAGAGATGTATAATGACCAAAAAAAGAATATTATACCCTACACCGGTATATATCGCACGTCAATCCAAAGAAATATTAAATCCGCACCTTTCAATACAGAACGTTTGCAAAACTTTGTGAACTTACTTTATGTAAATCTTGGATGAAAACCTCCACATCGACACAAATATGATGCTAATTCTCGGACCTTCTTCTAGTAAATTTTTAGATATTTGCTTCGTTTGGATGATGTTATAATTATTATGTTACTTGAAACTTTCTTCTTTACTTTAATTTTCATACAGATATTTCCACTTTGATTTTCATACAAATATTTTCTCAATTTTCTAAATATTTATTTTTGTAACTACACGAGGCAGTTGAAACAAACCACAAGGCAAAAAAAAACTAAGCTGACTTTTATGAACGTTATTCAATGCACTTTTATGACTAAATCACTTTTTAAATAAAACATACCTTTTCCAATATGTAGAGAGACGAAAGGAATGAGTGTAGATTTAGCACAAGATAATCCAATGTTGAAATCTCAGAGAGTTGTTGTTAATTTTTTCCACCCGGTTCGAACTGGACCAAATATTTATTCAAAAGCTTTTATGGAATCTGGATGGAGTATAATTAACTTTCTCAGAGCCAATGTTAGATAAACAAAATAAATAAATGTATTATGTTTATCTCAGGAACAAAACCCCAATTGACAATGCAATGAAATTTAGAAATAAAACAAAAGGCAAGAAATTAGGATTTTGGAAAAAAAGGTGTTTATTGATGAGTAATATTACCTAAGGCTTTGGATGTTGGAAAAAAACAAGAAGAGCAAAAATCTTAGATTAGAACGGAAGCTACATTTTAGACACCTTGGCCAAGTTGACAGTTGGTTTTGGGCGTTATGAGGGAAAGAGATAGCCTCAGTTTTCATAACTTTCAGCCTTTATATAGATTAGAGCAAACAGAGTAAACTTTGCTCATCACTTATATTAAGGCCAAAAGAATGAAGTAGGTTTTTTGGCATTAACAAGTATGTTCTGTGTATAGATAAATCATTTTGATTATTTTTTTTCGAATTAGTCCGTTATTGGTCATAGTTCCCATATAAATTATCGGCAGGATCGGCACATATCTGAAAATCACTTAATACAAATGTTTCTGGGCCTAATCAAAATTAGTTACATACATACATGCATAAATAAGTTACAAAATGATAAATAGTATCTTAATTACGGAAACAAATCATATGCCGGGTTTTACAGTTCTCCATAAGGGAAATAAAGTACTTTTGTACTTAGTATGTATTTTAATACTTAAGTAAAATTTATTTCTTTGGTATAAATTATAAATTCGGCCCTATAACTTTAACCATTTATAACATATTTATATTGGGTTTTAATAAAAAGTAGTTTGCAGGTGGAGGGTATTTAAGATTCGGCAGAGCCAAATATAGCATTCTAACTTGTTTTTTTTTTCGAATTGGTCCATTATTGGTCATAGTTCCTATATAAGTTATCGGCAGGATCGGCACATAATAGGTCAAAGAATATTCGGTCGGTATCTGAAAATCACTTAATACAAATGTTTCTTGTCCTAATCAAAATTAGTTACATACATACATGCATAAATAAGTTACAAAATGATAAATAGTATCTTAATTACGGAAACAAAACATATGCCGGGTTTAACAGTTCTCCATAAAGGAAATAAAGTACTTTAGTACTAAAGTACATACTTAAGTAAAATTTATTTCCTTAGTATAAATTTTTTGTATGCTTGAACGTAAATTTGCAATAATAATTGCTTTACAAAAAGTTGGCGTAAAAAGGGGCGTGGCGTCCTATCCAGATCTTATATAGTTTATAGTTCCTTTCTATAAGTCTCGAATGAAAATTTTGTATAACAATTATATGGAAAAAAGTGAGCATAAGAGGAATCATGATTTTATATAGCCTATTGTTCCACTTAGAATAGAACTATTAATGTTCTAAATTTCATGCAAATCGGTTCAGTAGTTTGGCCGTGAAAGCTTAACAAACAGAGTGTCTCTTTCACATAATTATAGGATAGGATATAGGTAGGGATAGTTTTATAAAAAGTGGGCGTAGAAAGGGGAGTGGCATCAGATCAAGATCTTATATATATAGTCCTTTTCGAGATTATACCTATCGGTATGCAAAATTTCATGTAAATAGTTTTTGTAGTTTAGTTGTACAAAAAGTGGGCGGAAAAAAGGGCGTGGCATCCGACCACGATCTTATATAGCTCATTACTTCTTTTGGGGTTAGACCTATTAGCGGTCCAAATTTCATGTAAATCGGTTAAGTAGTTTTGCCGTGAAAGCGTAACAAACAAACAAACAGTCTGTTTATACCCTACACCACTTTAGTGGGCATGGTATATTGGGTTGGTGCTGATGTTTGTAACGCACAATAATATTGGACCTATACCTTAAAGTATACCAATCGGCTTAGAATCATTTTCTGAGTCGATTTAGCTAAGTCCGTCCGTCTGTCGTCCTTGTAATCAAACTACAGGTCGCAATTTTGAAGATAATTCAATGAAATTTTGTACATGATCTTCTATTGTCACAGGGACGAATCCTATTGAAATTGGTTACGATCGGTCCATTATTTCACCTAGCACCCATACAACTGAACCCCTGAATAGGCCTTGTAATCAAACTACAGATCGCAATTTTGAAGATAATTCAATGAAATTGGCACACGATCTTCTCTGTTACCGAAGACGAAGCCTGTTATAAATGGTTAACATCGGTCCATTATTTCACCTAGCCCCCATACTACTGAACCGGAATAATAGGGCTTTTAAGTTCATAATTATTTTTAATATAATCGTATCTCGACAAAAAGCTGCAAAACCAAGTTATATACTAGCCTTGATGACCCTCATGAATTTTATAATTATAGGGTCTCATCTGACCATAGCACCTATTCAAAGCCCCCTTCAAAATTCGACTTAAATGTCCACAATTTTATTCAACAATAAATGGCTTCAGTATATCTGAGGCAAGGTACAATTCAACTTAAATGCTTTATTATAAAAACTAAATCACATTTTTTTGTAACAGGTGTAGGGTATTATATGTTCGGCCTGGCCCGACTTACTTGTTTATATATACATATTTATAGGATATTATATGTTTTGAAGATGTTATGTGTCGTAGTGTTCTTTCCAAAACATTCATTATAACAGATTTTATGAAAATCGGATTCGTACATTTTTGTATGCTTGATCATAAATTTGGTATAATTATTGTTTTACAAAAAGTTGGCGTAAAAAGGGGCGTGGTGTCCGATCTAGATATTGTATAGTTTATAGTTCCTCCTGAGGTCAGACCTATCGATATACCAAATTTCATGTAAAACGGTACAGTAGTTTTCTGTAAGTCTCGAATGAAAATTTTTCTATTTAAGGCATGAGAAAATTTACACATTTCTTCAAATATTTGATCAATTAAAAAAATATTAATATAAAAGTAGCTGGTGGAGGGTATTTAAGATTCGGCTCAGCCGAATATAGCACTCTAACTTGTTTATTTATATTTTATTTAAAAGACTAGCTATACCCAGTGTGCTTTGCTACCCTAAAAGCAATATAAAATTTAATTCATATAGGCCAAGACCCCATTGAAAGTCCGCCCGTTATTCTCTAAATGTTCACATTAATGTCAAAGATCTTCATGTAGAATTTGAAGATTCTAGCTCTAATAGTTTCTCAGATATACGAATTTTTCTATTTAATTCATATGGGAACTCACAGCCCCCAGATGAAAGTCCGCCCTTTTTTTCTCCAAAATGTTCATATGTATAATAAAGTTCTTCTTGCAATATTTGAAGAATCTTGTTCTATTAGTTTCCCATATAAGCGAAATTTTGTATTAAATTCATATGTGAGGTGCCAAACCCCCCATTGAAAGTCCGCCCGTTATTCTCAGAATGTTTACATGAATGTCAAAGTTCTTCAATTAAAATTTGAAGATTCTAGCTCTAATAGTTTCTCAGATATAATAATTTTCCTATTTAATTTATATGGGGGCTCCAAGCCCCCCATGACGAAAGTCCGCTCTTTTTTCTCCAAAATGTTCAGATGAATATTTAAGTTCTTAGTGCAAAATTTGAAGAATTTAGTTCTATTAGTTTCCCAGATAAACCAATTTTTGTATTTTATTAATATGGGAGGTGCTGCTCCCCTCATGGGTAGTCCGCCAATTTATTTCCCAAGATGTTTACATGGATATTAAAGTTAATCGTGCAAATTTTTAATATTCTAACTGTAATAGTTTCCAAGATAAACGAATTTTTGTATTTAATTGAGCGTAGCCAAGGAGTAATCGAGTTTAAGTTTTGAAGATGAACCCTGCAGATGCGTTGTGGCGGCTCAAAGTAGGGTACCTACGACATGTAAAATTTTTAAACTCGTGCCATTGTTTTTGTTTGTTTCACCCAAATACAATATTTTCTGAAAGCGCTCGACGAGATCTTGAAAAAACATGCTTGGACATACTACTTATCTCTCATAATATCCAAGTTATAGGCATTTAAAAATTTAGTGATACAAAATTTACCATACCTTGGTCCGCCTTTTTTTGAATACATTTACAGATCCAAAAATATACGTTTTTTAATTTAAAAATTCAAAAAATTTTAGATTTTTGCCGTTTTTTTTTGCCAAAAATGTGTTTTAACTCTTTTATTAATAAAATAAAATTTTCTTTAAGAACATATAACATATAACTGCGTCCTTCCGAATATGACCTATTTTTTATCAAAACTTCAACTTTGGGCGACATGTTCTAAAATCAAAAAGCTGGGATCAGAAAACTGAAAGCAGTTTTGGAAACCTCAATATGTTTTCTATTTACTCCAAAAGAATTTTCCCAGCCCTGAAAGAAATGTGGACCCTGTGGGCAAAAAAGTAAAAAATCCCATTTTTGGGATTTTCATTCCTATTTTTGGGAATTGCGGGATGCCCTTTGACCTTTTCAATTCATTTTTTTTGCATTTTCTTATTTGAAATGACAAATTTAAATTGAAAATTTCATTGAGTTTTGTTCATAAATAAAGATTTTGTCATATATTACGTACTTGTTTAATTTCTAAAAATATGATTTATATCAAAATTTTAATAGGATCGCAGATAGCTACAACAATTTAGTCCATATTTATCCCTTAATATCTGTTTTTAGTTAGATATGGAAATTCTCGATTCTTTACAAAAAATTTCAAGCCAATATCTCAATTACATTCAAAAATATGTTCATTTAAACCTGTATGCTTTAATTTCATATTTTAGTATTAAATATGACAGAACATATTTAAATCTTATATTTACCTATTTTCTATTTGTTTGCTTATCCTAATAATTGAAAGGTCCTATTATGCTTAAATTTTCAGAAATTTATAACTATTTTTTACCTAAATTTTTTCGACAGATCATTTCGTTCTGTTTCGTTTATGATCATGTAGGTAAAAATATACAGGTAATGATAATTTCGATTCATTCACTAATAAGAAATATCAATGACTGAATTACAGGTTATAGTAATATAGTCCTTAATGTTAATAGGTAGACAATTCGTAATTTTTTACTTTGGAATATCTGTATCGGAAATGACAAGAATTGGTATATAAGTAAACTTCTCAGATTTTAAGTACCATATTTAATAAATCTACAATGAAGATTACATTAAAGTACGTTTTATGGAGTGTATCTTCAAAAGGGCCAGAAAGAATTGAAGACATTTCAAATTATATAAAAACTATATATAGTAGAAAAGTAGACAAAACAGGCATATCAAAAATTGAAAACTTTTTGATGTAAAAAGTAAGTCTGTGGATGGAAATCAAAAGAAATTTGGATTAAAATTTTGTAGTTGAATGGAAACTACTACGGAAATCTCAACTTACAACACATCAACAGGAGCGCCTTGCAAGTCATACGAAGACTTATGTTCAAGGTCAAAAAAAAGAGGGTCACACAAAAACTTTTTTCAATCTCAAATGAGGAAATTGCTGATACATTTAACGAAATGCTGAAAAAGGAAAACCAACCTATGGATGCCGTACATATTGCAACTATTCTTCCTAATGCATCACCAAAACGACTTAAGCGAATTGTGGAAAGTATACCAACTCCAACATCACAATCAAATTTTACTGAAGAGGAAGCAATAGCGCTTATGTTGGAACTGGTTCTCAGTCGAAATAAGTACTAAATATTAAGGAAAGCTCTGCATGAAAAAGGACACAATATATTACCATCATACAAGGCGATCCAGGAAAAAAACAAACTATCCTACCGTCACCTGTTGCTGTTAATGATGTGGAAGCTTGTATTGATATATCATCTTTGCTCGAAAACACAGCATCAAGAATTGTGTTAGACTTTTCAGAAGACCAACTAAGAAAAATTCATAACTGTGATGTTGTCTTAATGTGTAAGTGGGGATGTGACGGTTTATCAGCACTTCCAGAATACAAACAAGCTTGTGGATGTCGGATATTAGCAGACTACAAAAGTGTATTTATGTCATCATTAGTGCCATTACGAATTCGTTCATATTCCCTTAATCCATCATCGTCAAGCATCGGAAATTCATTTGAAGATATATGGATCAATACAACTCCGGGTTCAAAAAATTTTTGTAGACCCATTGGATTTGAATATATAAAGGAGTCAAAGAAAACAACAAAAGATTTAGTGGAATATTTAAAAGATGAAATAAATGCACTGGAGCCCATTTGCATAAAAATAAAGGAATTCTTTATTAACGTATCATATCAGCTAAGCTTAACAATGATTGATGGAAAGGTCAGCAATGCCATAACAGAAACTTCTTCCTTCTGGAGATGCTCAATATGTAATGAGAAAAAGTCGCAATTCTCAAATATAAACAAAAGCAGAAGTATTAATGAAGAAGTCCTGTCTTTCGGAATTTCACCACTTCATGCCAGAATACGATTTTTGGATTACTTTTTACACATAGCATACGACCTCAAATATAGAAGTGTGCCAAAGAATCTTACTAAATCAACAAAAAATAATGAAAAATTGAAAGAACTGAGAGCTGCGGAAAAGGTTTTTTCGTGATTTTGAAATTACTTCAAAAATAACTGGTATCGACAAGGAGTTGCTTCGAAGAGTTAACACTATTTTAATGGCACTGAATAGTAAACATAAAATTAATGGAAATCGATTTGGGGAATATACATCTGAAATTTCTAAATTACTTGTATCTCTGTATCCATGGAGGGAACTAACACCAACAGTACACAAAGTATTGTGTCATGGTCAAATAATAATTTAATCGAATATTCTTCCACTTGGAGAGTTAACAGAAGAAGCCCAGGAAGCGAGGCAATCACAGAATGAAGATATTTTTAATAGTTTACTTCTATCTTCTGATCCTGTTCATTCAACTATGCGAAAAAGATGGATTTGTTATGAAACTCTATCATCTCAAAACAAGGAAGATTTAAAGGACTTATATTACCTTCTGGATATGTATACCGATATGACAGATTATTTTATAGAAAATAAGTAGTGTTAGGAATTAACTATATAAGTAGGTTGTAAGAATTAGTTGTATTATGTTTAAGATAAACAGTTCAAATAAAAAAAGCTATTATACTAACTGATGATATTGTATTAAATTGTGTTTCATATTTCGGTGGGCGGGAAAGGTGGTTTGTGTGGGGTGATTCAGGTGTTGTTGTGCGTGGCTCATAATAAAATTATAATTTTTTTATTGTATATACAATGTTATAGTCTTTAATAAAATAATTAACTAAATAATTTTTAAAAATGGTCCAAATATTTTATTCAACACCAAATGTATGTTCTGTCATACTTAATACTAAAATATGAAAAAGATGAAATTAAAGGACACAGGTTTAAATGAACATATTTTTGAATGTAATTGAGATATTGGCTTAAAATTTTTTGTAAAGGGTCGAGAATTTCCATATCTAACTAAAAAATGATATTAAGGGATAAATATGGACTAAATTGTTGTAGCTATCTGCGACCCTATTAAAATTTTGATATAAATCATAGTCTTAGAAATTTAACAAATACGTAATATAAGACAAAATCTTTATTTATGAACAAAACTCAATGAAATTTTCAACGCTTGTTAAATTTGTCATTGAAAAATTGAAAAGGTCAAAGGGCATTCCGCAATTCCCAAAAATAGGAATGAAAATCCCAAAAATGGGATTTTTTACTTTTTTGCCCATAGGGTCCACATTTCTTTCAGGGCTGGGAAAATACTTTTGGAGTAAATAGAAAACATATTGAGGTTTCCAAAACTGCTTTCAGTTTTCTGATCCCAGCTTTGGGATTTTAGAACATGTCGCCCAAAGTTGAAGTTTTGATAAAAAATAGGTCATATTCGGAAGGACGCAATGGCAACATTTTCAAAAAATATTTTCAAAAAATAGGACGCCAAAGCGTTCTGTGTAAAGATACCTTTTAGATAACTATAAAATTGTTATATGTTCTTAAAGAAAATTTTATTTTACTAATAAAAGAGTTAAGACACATTTTTGGCAAAAAAACGGCAAAAATCTAAAATTTTTTGAATTTTTAAATTAAAAAACGTATATTTTTGGATCTGTAAATGATATTGATCTGAAATTTTTTTGTATATTATTGGAAATTTTGTTGTCTAACTAACAAGAATTGAGTCCATTTGGTCCAAAATTACGCCCGGTATTCAAAAAAAGGCGGACCAAGGTATGGTAAATTTTGTATCACTAAATTTTTAAATGCCTATAACTCGGATATTATAAGAGATAAGTAGTATGTTTTTTCAAGATCTCGTCGAGCGCTTTCAGAAAATATAAAAATCTTTGTATTTGGATGAAAAACAAAAAAATGACACGAGTTTAAAAATTTTAATGTCGTAGGTACCCTACTTTGAGCCGCCACAGCGCCGTCCCTGGGGCATCTGCGGGGTTCATCTTCAAAACTTAAACTCGAATACTCAGTGTGACCAGGTCTAAAGAAATGTTGCTGCTAAATCCCATCCAAAATAATGCTAGAAAAAATGCTAAATTGATTTTAAAAAGCCAAAAAAATGCTAAAATTTTTTAAGTGTTTTCATGAACAATTCATATTAATTTGTAACTGAAATTCATTGTAACTTATAACAACTAAGAAAGTATATTCTGCCGTGGTTGACCATATGAGTATAAAATTTGATTTATTTTTCGTAATAAAGCATTTTTGTTGAATTGAACCTTGGTTCCGATATATTTAAACTAATTTTCTGAGAAAGGCTTTATACATTTGTATATGTATGGGGGCTAGGTAAAATAAAGGACGGACTTTAACCATTTTTAAAAGGTTTTGTCATTGGACCAAAAAGCATACGTGCTTATTGTTTTGAAGATTTCAACCTCTACCAGACGGTCAGACTTACATGGCTTAATCGATTCAGAAAATGATTCTTAACCGATTAGTATACTCAAACGTAGTATAGTGGAGTAGGGTAAAAAATTAAGTTCCGTGGTATTAAGATAAACAGAAATGCTAAAAATTATTTCAAATTTTTTGTAAATTTAGCAATATGTAATGTCTCTAACTTTAAAATATTTCTGAATGCAAAAATTACATTAAAACTCTATTAATTACACTAGTTGCTCATGGTATAAAACCTATATGTGTTTTCGGAAGGAAAAGTATAATATTTCTAGTTTTACTTTTTTTATATAAACAATTTTATTTGTCTTCCTCAAAATACTTTAAAAATGGTTTTAATGTCACAAAAATATTGAAAATTCCGTTGAAATAATTTTAAATCTCGGTGAATACTTGTACCAAATTTTATATGATCAGGTTTATAACTAATACTTCCAAGATCAGGTTTATAACTAATACTTCCAAGATTTTTTCGGAAAAATATATATGAGAATGTATGAAATGAATTGAGAGATATATTCAAATCTGTAAGTTTGTAATTCTGGAATAAATTGTCAATAATATTTTCATATTTCTTGTTGCTTGTGTTTGGATAGACATTTAATTCTGATTTTTTCCGGTTAAACCTATTTCCAATATAAATCTTTTTTGCAAAAATTTGTCTTTTTTTTTGTTTATATACTAAAATTGCAAAAAAAGCTAAAAATGCTAAAAATATTTTATAAAAATGCTAAATAAAATGCCAAATGCTAAATTAAAATTTTACAGCTAAATCAAAATAAAAAATGCTAAATCTAGCTGCAAAAATGCCAAAATGGTCACACTGCGAATACTCCTTGGCTACGCTCACGCCAAATTTTATACCGATCGGATCAGCCGTTTAGAAATGCCAGATTTATTTCCAAAAAATTTCGATTCTGCCCCACTGTGCTATGTTAATGTTAATGCAATAAACTTTCATTAACATTAATTTTTTTTAATGTTGAAAAAATTGTTAATGCATTAACATATTTAATGCACTTATCCCAGGTCTGTCTAATAGTTTGTATTGCTAGTCCGCCAATTTATTACCCAAATATTCACATTTATGCCAAAGTTATTCGTGCAAAATTTGAGTATTTCAGCTCTAATAGTTTCTGAGATATACAAATTTTTGCATTTAATTCATATGGGAGGTGCCTCGCCCCCTATTGCTAGTCCGCCTATTTTTTGTCCTAAATATTCATGTTGTTAATAAAGTAGCTCCGAAAAATTTTAGAACTCTAACTGTTATATTTTCTCAGATATACTAATTTAAGATTTTATTTATGTTCATATGGATGTCAAAGTTGTCCATACAAAATCTGAGGAGCTGTTGCAGTTTCTGAGATATGCAACTTTTAATTATTATTTTGGATGTAGGCGAGGCACCTCGCCCACTTAAAATTTCTAAATAAAAAGTAGCCTATAGTTCCTTCCAGACATACAGGAAGGCACTGTGAAAATTTCAAGAAAATCGGTCCAGCAGTTTAGCCGTCTATAGACTTCAAACAAACAAACAAACCCACAAACAAATAAACACACATTCATTTTTATATATATAGATGCCGACTACTGGGTGATGCCGACATTAGGTGCATTTACTCTATACCCTTCTCACGAAGATGAAGGGTATAAAAAGAAACAAATTAAAAAAAGCAACTGGTTCAATTTTTTGTTAGTGTGTTTTGATTTTTTTAGATTTTACCTACAATGTAAGTCATTAAAAAAGTAGTTCATAGTCGCCTAGTAAGCGAAGTTTTTCCTGGGTAGGGAGGAAAAAAGTACCAAAAAACTGGAAATATTATTTTATTCAAACACATTGAGTCAATTTAGATAAAAATTTTAGATGTAGAAACTCTAACTATGCTAATGGGGTGTTATTCGGAACCCCGGTACCAAGTGATATTTTTTGCTAATTTTTCATTCTCCAACTGGTACTTTTTGAGTTTTCTATCGTACTTTTTCGTTCTTCACTTTTTTGAGTTTTCTTTAAAATTAAACCTAGAAACATGAAATTAAGCATGTAGAGCCTGGAGTAAATGAGAATCTACAAAAGGGGACTTTTTGATTCTTTATGGTACTTCGACTGGTTCTTTTTTAATTTTGAACCTACAAACATAAAATTAAGCATGTAGGACGCGTAGTAAGTGAGAACATACAAAAGGGGACTTTTTAGTACTTTTTCGTTCTTCAAAAGGTACTTTTTGTGTTTTTTATAATATTGATTCTAGAAACATGAAATTAAGCATGTGCAGCCCAAAGTTAATGAGAATCTATTAAAGGGGAATTTTTCGTTCTTTAAAGGTACTTTTGAATTTTCGATAATAATGAACTTAGAAACATAAAATTATGCATGTAGAACCAGAAGTAAATGAGAACCTATAAAAAACGGACTTTTAGATACTTTTTTAACTGGTACTTTTTATTATAATATTGAACTTAAACATGAAATTAAGCATATAGACCTCGGAGTAAATAAGAACTTGGACATTTTGGTAATTTTTCGTTCTTCATCTGGTACTTTTTGAGTTTTCTATTGGTACTTTTTCGTTAATTAACTGGTACTTTTAAAATTTTCTATAATATTGAACTAAGGAATATTAAAAAATTAAATAAAAGAGCTCTATTGGTACTTTTTCAAAATTCCGATCGGCCCATAATTGGTCATAGCTCCCGTACAAGGTACTCTCCAGAAAATCACTTAAACGCAAATAACTCATTGCTAAATTAAGATATTCATATAAAATTTGGTACAAGTATTGCTCTTATATACAGAAATATTACTATGGGATTTCCCCTTTTTTCCATAATTGGTCATTGCTCCCATACAAGGTCCCCAACCGAAAATCATTTAAACGCATATAACTCATTTCTAAATTAAAATATCCATACAAAATTTGGTACAAGTATTGCTCCTATACACAGAAATGTTACTGTGTTCCGATCGGTCCATAATTGGTCACAGCTCCCATTCAAGGTCCCCTCCCGAAAATTACTTAAACGCAAATAACTCATAATTGGTCATTGCTCCCATACAAGGTCTCCAACCGAAAATCATTTAAACGCACATAACTCATTACCAAATATTGATATCCATTAATTTAGCACAAAATTTTGTCTTTATATACATTAATGTTACTGTGGAATTTTTTTAGGAACGGACCATAATTGGTCATAGCTCCCATACAAGCTCCTCGTATGAAAATCTCTTAAACGCACATTACTCATTACCAAATAAAGCTATTGATACAAAATTTGGCACAAATATTATATTTCTCTACATAATTTCACTATTAAATAATATTTTTTTTTAAAATACAAACAATTTGCACGAAATTGTATTTATTTATTAATTTTCAAATCAAATTTTGTTTACGTACTGAATGGGGTGACCATATTTCTAAATCAAATATTATTTAATTTCAAAAATTAATCAATGTTAATAAAAATTGTGTTAATTTAATAAAATGTAACTTTATTTAGAAAAAACAAAAAATCTAAAATTAAAATCGATAACTCTAAAACAATTTATTCGTCGTTCGTCTCTGTATGAAATAGAAATAAACCTATTCGTTATGTACGACGAATTTCGTCATATGCACGATTGTGCGTATTTTCATACACTTTAGTTCTATATCTGACGACCAATTGTGCGTATGGCATAAATAATTTTTTACGATCGGTCTATCATTGGTCATATCTTGTCCTGCACCGAAAATTACTTTAACCGTATTTAACTAGTTGCATTATCAATTTGTTTAGAACAATATTATATATTTTGAATTTCCTTAAATTCTTCACACACACGCATACATGCAAATTATTAAATATCGCTAAAACATATCTTAGGGCGCTATAAAAATATACAAGAAAATGGCGTTTGTAATGTTCAATAAATCTTGCAATTGTAACAGATTTAAGCTGTTTAAATTTTGGGGTTTTTCTATTTAAGACATGAGAAAACTTACATATTTCTACAAATATTTAATCAATTAAAAAAATATTAAAAAAAATGACTTTAACTCTCAGTACTGCCTTAAAAGTACGGATACAGCGATGACACTTGACGTACAAGCCAAAATCTCTGTACCAAATTTTTTGAGGATCGGTTCATAATTGACCCTAAACCTAACATAAGGTCATTAATGGCTTAAAAATACGAGTATAGTGATGAAATTCGACATACATAAATAAGTTTGTGACAAGTCAAAATCTCTCTGCTGAATTTTATGAGGATTGGTCCATTATTGAACCCTTAAAAAGAGATTTTCATACATGTTTTTTGGTTCAATATTGAAAATCTGCGAAACTCCCTTTCAATAAGGACTCTATAAGTTTGACTTTATGATTCTAGTCTCAATATTACAGCAAATTTAAAAAACAGTTTAAGAACGGGCAAGTGTCCTTGTATCTGACCTACTATCCAATAGTACTAACCTTAGTGCAAATTTCGTCAAAATCGATTTTTTGAGTTAGGTCACTTGACATTAAATTCCCCATATATGTATTTCTTAATGGCCGATAGTTGGACACCACAGAATTGGTCTATGTTCAGAGTAGCCATTCTTGTCCCAACTTTCGCCAAAGTATCAGCAATGTTGTTGCCGTTTGTGTCCCCGTGTCCTTTGACCTAAACAAAGGAGAGACGCCCGGCATTCTTGGACAATTCTTGATGTATGGCGGCTTGACTATCTGTATAGATTCTGATATCTCTGTTTTATATCCAGATTACTGATCTCTTTGCCTCGTTAAATAATCTACAACACATCCTACGAGTTTTCGCAATTTCGGGATCCCACCAAATTTACATGCTCTCTTTGTGGCTACACTTAGAGAGCTAGTAATCCAATTTACGGCTAACTCAATGTCATCTCTATTCTCTATACTAGAAACAGGAGGAAGAATATTTGCTAAGGTCACTTTGTGTACATAAATTGGAAATACTTTTGAAACGACATACTATACCTTTGAAATGATCAGAAATTAAAATCGTAAGAATTATTTGAAAAAGGTCAGAACCATCAGATACATTTTATTGTTTCGCTTATGTTTAATAATAATAATTATAATATATATGTATGTACATATTCAGTAAGTACTAAGTGTACGAATATTGAACTATATCTATACTCGTATGCGTATATGTTGTTGTATATATAGATTTATTATATATATATATTTAAAAAAATATGTATATATATACTTCAGATACATATACATATGTATATATGTATAAACATATTTCCATTTATTTTTTTTTTCGTTGAGTTCCTAAAATTTATTTTATCTGAGAAACAAAGTGTCTATGTTAGCGTTTCGGTCCATGGGGTACTAACTAATCAGCAGTTGTGTCAAAAATTATAAATAAATAAATAAAACACATTTCGATCCTGCTTCTTCCGCTCTCTCTTTCTAAAAAGGGTAATAACAAATCTAATGTTAAACAAAAAATGTATATTGAGAATCTTTTTAAACAGTCCTGCTGTCAAACATTCTGATAATTAATTGTTTCCTTATTTTGTCATTTAGAACATTCGACACTGGACTCTTTAAACTTCTTTGCCTAAAGTTTTGAAGATAATTAAAGTTCTCGGGGATCAAATACAAAATAAAAAAACGTATAAACGGCATAAATTTCATATTTGATTCTTCTCCATATCCTATCCGTGGTTGTTGCAGTTTTTGTTTTTCTAGCCAATATTCATAAATTGGATAATTGTGCGTGAAGCTTAACTATTGTTTTATAAGTTGAAACAATTTGTGTTATTGTTGTTGGTGCTGTCGTAACGTTCTAGAACATAAATCGATATTATTATTGGTGTTATTCTGATGATCGTTGTTGGTGAGGTGTTGAGGAGGGTGGTGGTGATGATGCAGATAGTGATGATGGTGATGATACTGGGCATGTATCTGTTGTGACAGTCGCTGATCCACAGACTTGGACGTAGATGGTTCGAAGGTTTTTGTAAATCCCTGTTCCAAGGACTCATCGAGATCATTTGCATGGGATGACAGATGCTGCTGATTAGAGCTAGTCAACATTAAGGGAGATGATGATGTACGCTCGTCATAAATACTTGAATTGATTTGATGTGAATGTGTTGGTGCATCGCTGTTAGCTATGCTGGCCGCGGCTTCCAAAGCTACAGCAGCTGCAGCAACAGCTACTGATGCTGCTGCCGAAGCACTCGTACTACTTATATCAAGGTTTGCACTGCAGGATGAAGGGACAACAATCGACGGTGTTGCTGTGATAGGGCTGTTGCTGTGAGACACACCAGCAGCCTTTGTGAGCAATTGTGGTGTCAAGTCAAAGAACGTAGATCACTGAAGACGCGGCCAATAATTCGCTCCCGCCAAATCACTGCTACTTTGTGTTGCTATTTGTACTGGTACAGACACTCCAGCGGAAATAACGCCTGCAAATGTATGGTTATCTGAAAATTAATTAAAAATAGAAAAATAAAAAACTGTTTAAAAGAAAATTATTTATTATTTCTAAAAAATTAGTATTATTGTGCCAGCATGCTGATGTTGTGTATGGGCCTTTTTACGTTCATTTATGGTCAAGGTAGAGAAAAGGTTTCTTTATTAAAGATCCATGTTTCTAAAATTTGTTGCGATTGCAGAGGGGTGAGCTGAGTATGTAGCTAAGTTTACGGGAAAATAATATGAGAAAGTTGGACTTCTTCGATGTTGTTGCGGAATGCGTTATCTGCATTATATATGACTTGAACTCTTCGCGAAAGTTCTGTGTTTTTGGAACTTAAATTTTAATTTTAAAATACATACGAATTATTTTACTGAGTGCTGGTTTAACATATTGAACACAAATAGAGATCACCTCTGTTTCGGAAATATATTATGTTAGTCCTTTCAAACGATAACACGTTTGCTTACAATTTGACAAACTTAAATTTGCTATAATCTTATCATTGGGATACCAGTATCACTTATTTAATTGTAAGGCAGATCATTATCCGTCTGAAAAAAAACCTTTATTTCAGTACATATGTATACAGGAAATACAAATTTCAAATCACGTAATATTGATACAATAAATTTGTAAGGCCTAGCTTTGTCATGATAAACAACCGAAAAATTAAATTCAAAAAGTCACCAACAAATCTGGGATTATTGAACAAAAATTGTGTATTTTAGTATTTATAAAAAATTTGTAGATATTTTTAGTATTTTGTATTATTCATAGTTTTTTCGTACGTCTTCGCGGACCCTCTAGGAGCTTGCTACGGAACACAAGGTGTCCGCGGACCCCCATTTGGGAACCGTTGTTTTAAGCAACATAAGCAAAACAATTGCAAAATTATATAAAAAGAACATCTGTAACTTACCTGAATTATTTGCTCCAGCACTTGAACTGCTACCATAAACACTATGCTGGGGAGTCTGCTGATGGGCCGTTGATGGGTTACATGAGTTTCGCGTATGAGCAGCGTATGGTGAGCTAAGAGAAAGCGGATCATGAAACATATACGTGTAACTTTCACGTTGTTGTAAACATGGCGATGGCATTGAACTTAGCGATGATGTCATGGAGCTAAAAATTAATAAATTTTACTAAATAATAGCTTTTACTATTTGAAAACAGAATTATAATAAACAATTCGCTACACAAATAGCATTTATTATAATTTGGAACAAATCCGAAATAAATCTGTTTTTAAAATTCAGAACTATTTCTTAAAATTCCAGCCATTGTACTGTCTGAAATTGTATCTTTGTAGGATCAAGTTCGGGTTTCTCATTCCATAAAGCAATTTCAATTAATTACCGTTTAGACCATAGTCATGACCTACCACTTACTTGTAAGTTTCTGCCATTGTTGCAATTGGCTGGGAAATCGGTGAATACATTGAATTAAAGCCAGAGTTCAATGATAACCTGGATGTGACTGTTTGTAAAGGCGGACTAACAGAATTAACATGGCCAACGCCAGCGTTACCGCCACTGTTTTCCGGTATATTAGGTGCTCCGTTTGTACTATTTGTAGGTACACTTGATGACGCTGCCGTTGTTGGTGCTGAATCGTTTGTCGTGTTACTACTATTTGAATTGGGTGTATGACTAGATGTATTGCTTTCGACTAAAGATGTTGCATTATTAACGCTGCTTATAACAGAGTTGGTACCTGTTGGGTTTGTGGCACTTGTTCTACCACTATGACCGATGTTGTCGGCCGAACGTCGCTGAGTTCTCAACTTTTCTTCTCTACGCCATTTGGCACGTCTATTTGAAAACCACACCTATTTTTTTGATAAATATAATGATTTGCATTCTTAGATTATGATATATTATATGACTGATTAAATAATAAAAATTGTAAATCAAATAAAATTAATAAGATTTGTAATATAAAAAAGAAAACAGTTAAATAGTGGGACAAAGCGCCTTTTTGTACGTCATAACAAAATTTTAAGCCTAGATATGTTTGCAAATGTTTAAAACCATTAAGCATATAATTCAATACATTTCAGTAATTCCTTATGTACATCACACTGAAATATTACATATTACTTAAGGAATCTTATTAATTTTGTTCTTTTCAAGAAATTTTTTTAGTTTTGAAAAATTTTACAAAAAGATTTTATGTTTTTTTATAAGATTCATGAATGTGCTAGTACGAATTTTTGTTCAAATTGGATAATGCTTACTTGGTTTAGTCTGTGGCCATTATTTTAACAGCATCTCCAAAACTTCATTTCCAAAAATTTTGTTAAATGAATTTAAAAAGAAATTCAGTTTTCTATGCTGGATGTTATAAGGTCACGATCGGCAACGTCTATACACTGTGACAGGGATGGCAAATTTGGTACGATGGTACTTTTTTTGATACTATTTGATGTTCAAAAGTACCGTGGTACTTCCGAGTCTTATTTGATACTTTCAGGGCCAATATCTCAACCTCCGGTTATCGTTTAACAGGTGGATATACTGCCGGTAAAATGATTTTTGTATGTAAAATGTCAATTTATCGTTATGATAAAACATAATCAGACAAGTTCAAATTTGAAATTCTAAGAATGTTTTGAAATCTAGTTTTAAAAGACACTTTTTAGAAGTATGTTTTGCAAATAACCTATGCAGCTTACTTCGAATTTTTATCTTGATTGACATTATATGAATAATTCCATTGTTAATATTATATGAGAAAATTACCAAAAATTTCAATTTTGAAAAAATATTTGACTTTAAAACTAATTATTTCCAAATGATAGAAGATCGAAGGACTCAATTTCTATCTAATATAAAACGATATGTTTTGAAATTAAGAATTCAACCATAGATAATAAGAGAAATTTTTGGTGAAAATTATTTGGACTTTAAAGCAAATTATTGTTTCATGTCATGAATGGTCTTATGTATGGTCTCATGTGTAGAATTTGATATGACTATTGATTTTTTAACAAATGAACACCTATGTACATCGAATTTTAATTTAATAATATGTATATTAGGGTGGCCCCAAAATGGAAATTGCTGATGTTCCCACCGAAAAGGAAATTTTTTTTCATTCTAAGATACCATTTCTCAAAATTTTTGTCCTGACGTCAATATTTGGTGAGCTGGATCAAAGGATAAAAAGGTCCTTTTTAGGGTTTTTATGTTATTTTTTTCAAATTTTTGACAAATAAACCTTATGCAAATTTAGTATCATATGAAAGGTCCTTGGGAGACGATTTCAATGACATACACAAATTTGTATACAACACCAGAATGATTACAAATGTCGTAATTTTTCGGAAAAATTTTAAGTGTTTCATATTTTTACATAGAAATACATATACAATGTAATTAATTGAAATTATTATATTATAAACCTCACCTCACCTAAATTTCACCGAAATGTTTTTTTCTGTTTTTCTTTATGTTTTGTATTTTATCTTAATATTTTAAACTCTATTTTGTCCCAGGTATTCTGTTAGCTATATTTATCATACTTAATATGTACATCAGCATAATTTCATTAGCTTTACAATGGTATATAACACTTTATGGTTTCATTCTATTATCAATCAAATTTTTCAGTTTAACTAACATAGTAACACAATTTATCCTAAATATCTACTTGTTTGTTACGCTTGCTTTGTAAATATAAAATAAATATAAATATAAATAAATAAGTTGAATTTCTAAATTCATCCTTGAGTAGCGCCAAATGTGAATTTGGCCTGAATTTCTTTAAGACAGGATTTATTAAAATATAACAAATTGTATCATGACTGATTTTAATATACATATGTACGAAGTACAATAACGGGGTAATATTTTTATGGTAGCTATATGATACCATGGACATGGAAGTTCATCAAATTATATCTAAAAGGTTAACATTGAGGGACGGGCAAAGATTCATTATATCAATATTTGTATATTAGGGTGATCGATTCAGTTTTTCAATCGGTCTTAAAACCGGTTTTTCTGATTTATCAGTGTCGGTTTTTTCTAAATGTTGATTTTTTCGAATATCGAATAACCCGGTTTTTTAACTTTTTAAAGCCGGTTTCGAATACTTTTATTTGCTTTGTATTCAAAGATTACTTCAATTAAATTTTGAAATTAATAATAATACAGCCTGTCTAAATTTTAAAATATTCGAGTCAAGAAACTAGAGTATATTTTTCTAAAGCACCTTTAGTTAAACTTTTTTGATTTTCCTTATTAATTAAAAAAATTTATTTGTAAAATTGATTGGAATAACTGTTGGATAAAATTTTATCAATCTTAAGATTATATTCCAATTACAATAATTAATTTGTCGCCGAAATATTATAGCAGTGTTGGAATACCTATGAAAATTTACTAAACAGGGACTTTAGAATAAACTAGGATTATGATTCTTCCCAATTTTTTACATTAAAGAAATAATGTTTATTTTAAAAAATCAGTTCGGGTCATAATTTTTTCTCAAATTAAACTAGATGTTTTTATGTATAATAAAAAACAGTTTTCTCTGAATTTGAAAAATATCAACCGGTTTTTTTCAAATGTCAACTATTCGAACTACTCCAGAACCGGTTTTTGGAAAATGTCGAATAATCGATCACCCTAAAGTATATATAATACCTTTTCTACTTCTGTTGTTAATTATTTAAAAATGTCTAAATATGTGAAGGTGTATTTAAAAAATTAACAACTTTCAGCAAAAAAAAAAATATGTTTTAGTACTCTAAGATCCAAGAAAGTACCCTCTGCAATATTTTTTGATACTGAAACAAAATCTCATTTTCCATCCCTGTGTATTATGTTCGTTACCATAGTTGCTAGATGATTTGGGTGCAAAATCGTCAAATTACGAGGAAAAAATCGTCAAAATTGATTTTTGAAAATCGTCTTTAAATCGTAATATCGTAATACGAGTTTAGTGATAAAATTTAACACACATAAGTTTCATATGATCCAAAATCTCCCTAACTAATTTTATGTTGATCGGTCCATAATTGACCCTACCCCCATATAAGGTCCCCTTCAGAATAAGACTTTAACGCTCATTACTGGCTTTAAAATACGAGTATAGTGATGAAATTCGACAAGTTTCAATGAAGCCAAAATCTCTCTATCAAACTTTATGTGGATCGGTCCATAATTGACCCTACTCCCCATATTAATTAATTAAACGATCATTGCGGGCTTAAAAATACAGAATACAGAAAAGCGATGAAATTCGACATTTGGTAGAGAGTTAAAACCTCTCCTCCTCAGTTAATTTGATGAGTAATATCACCCTGATATTTATAGGGGAGCATTCCTTTTAAGGCATACGGTTTGATGGTGGGTATATCAGATTCGGCACAGCCGAATATAACACTCTCACTTGTTTATTAATTAGTTTAACTATCCAGACGTTTTTATCAATTTCGATTGATTTCATTTATCATTATCTGCTTAATTTAACAATTATACTTCAAAACACATTATATTGAGTCCTTGTAAACTACATACATATGTGATATGATATATGGTAAATACGAATATGAGATATTTTTTTTTTATTTAACTTTTTTACATGTTTTTCATGAATTTTTTTTAATATATTTATTGAAAATTACATACATATGTGATATGATATATAGTAAATACGAATATGAGATATTTTTTTATTTAACTTTTTTACATGTTTTTCATGATTTTTTTTTTAATATATTTATTGAACATTTTTTTCATAATTTTTATTTATATTAAAAAAATTTAAGAATTTTTTTTTTCAATCAGTGTTAGTCAGGAATGTTATTTCCGGAATAACATCACTTCCAAGATACTTGAATCTAACTTAGACGAATGCCTGATAGTGGCATAGAAAATGCTCCAGAGTTTCAAGTTTGTATAGTATGCTCGTAATTCTGTGCGTCCACTCAGTATACGTACAATCATACTAACCTCGTCTTGCTCTCATCAGGGTCACCCCATAGGATCTTTGTGATTCTACCCACCGTTTCATTATTCCAACAGGTCTTATGGGATTCTCTCATCCATATTTTTAATTCAGCTTTTGTTGCCGCTAACGGTTTTGCGTTCGTCAGGTTAACTACCTCGAGCTCCCTTCCCTTTAAAGCTATTACATTCGCCCTTTCGTTGCCGACTAATTTAAAAACTTGTATAAAAATCCTTTATTAAAAAATCGTCAAATTTAGAGGTAAAATCTTCAAATCGTCATCAGGCTATTTTTTACACTGAAAATCGTCAAAATGATGATAAATCGTCAAATCTGGCAACAGTGGTCGTTACTAAATTTTAAATTGCAACCATGCTTTGTTTATTTTCACGTTCTAAAATATAGAAGACGCAAAGTATTGTTTTTAGTAAGTCAGCTGTTTGTGTAATTTTAGCAAATAATTTCAACAAGCATCAACTTTAAAACTGATGAGCTGATTGCCATTTCGCTGCGTTTTTAATACTTGTCGATAACGTTTTGAAACAGTATGCATTGTCAATGTTTTGTACTGCGGCGTTATGAAACGCTATACTTTGTTCGTATATATATATTTTTGGACGTCAGCCTTATTGTACCCTTTTTATATATTTTTAACCCCTCCACCACCATCAGTGGTGATAGATGGTATATATAACTTTGTCATTCCGTGTGTAACATCAAGAAATATTCATATGAGACCCAGCAAAGTATATATATATTCTGGATCCTTATGAAATTCTGAGTCGATTATGCTATGTCCGTCTGTCTGTGTACAACACGTTAAAACGAAGCAATGGAAATTCACGAAATTCACTCAAAACATTCACATATGGCTTTATAAACAAGGATCAACTATGTCGAAAATCGGACCATAATTTAGCATACCAACCATAGAATAGGTCTAAAAAAGTGTTAGTAAATTGTTTAAAGTAGAAACTTTACGAGAAGACTGGGTTTGAACCTAGAGCCTTACAGTCGCAGTTTCCACGTCCTAACCACTGCACCATTAATTACTCTTGCTATTGTCTGTTAATTGGTGGTTTTTACATAAAAATACAATTTTCACTCTTAACGCGTGATCAAAAAAAAAAAAATGTACATATTGAGAAAACGTAACTGTTTAATTTGTTATGCAATTCAGCAAGATTAGCGTTGACAAAAATATATTCAGCAAATGTTTTTTTTTTGTACACAAAGGTTTTTATATTATAAACATTAGTTATTAAAATGAACAACCAACCAACAACCAGGGCTGCGGGGTTGGGGTAGAACAGTAGAATGAGAAGTGGAACGTCAGTGGTTCGAATTTTGGTCAAGTCATTCCTTTTATTAAAAAGATTTAATTTTTTTAAGAAACAAAATTAATTGTCGCAAATTTATAAGTACTTTTGTAATTCCCCTTCAAAAAATTGGATTTCTGAAACGAAAACTTCTGTATCTTTACACCTCCACCACCATCGCTGGAGCAGGTTTCTTATTCTGAGTGTAACACTGAGAAATATTAATCTTAGACCCAACATATGAATTTTGGGGGTCCTTATGAAATTTTCAGTCGATTTAGCTATGTCCGTTTGAATAAATAGTGTTTAAATTTAGAGAATCAAATTAAATCTCTAACGTATTTTTTCCATACATGGGCTAAATCAGAAATCGCACTTCAATTTGCAAAATAATTAGGTACTACCCAGCAAATAATAGAACGAAGTTTTTCCAAAAGAATAAAATTTTTCTGTGGAAGTGATGTTAAATAACTTCCGAAGAAGCGAAAATAATTATATTTTTTCAATACTGAAGTTATATTTTTTTGAGTTACATTTTTATGACTTAAAACATATTATTTTTGGCCTTTTGGGTTAAATGTGTCTATTTCTCTTATTAATGTTAATATTATTTATGTAAAATTTGTTATATTCTATAATATGTACTACAATTTCAATTCCAAATAACTTCCAAAAAAATTACATAAAAATTACTTCTTGAGAATGACTTCAAAAGTAGTGAAATTGGAACCAAATAAAAAGAACATCGTTCCTATACAAGTCTGTGTCAAAATCACCACTTCTACTCTAAAACATTTTAGTGTTTAATTTCATTTTCATTGGATATTCTAAATACATTGATTTTCTTTTAAATATTAAAATTAGTACGAAAATCTTCTTTTGAAGAATCATCAAATTTATCGTCAACAGGCCAGTTTTGATAGTGAAAATCGTCAAAATGACGATAAATCGTCAAAACTGGCAACAGTCCGCACACGCACAGAAAACACAATTTAGTCTCATATGAGCTGTCACAGAAGAAGGTAGTGCTGTCGCTCGTTTCTTGCTTTTGCAATGAAAGTAAACGAAAATATATTAATGTAGAGATGGATAATTATTGCTGTACTTTTGTAGCATCTATACAACATATATATATAAAGAAGTTTTTTGAATTATAAACTATATATATATATATATATATATATATATATATATATATATATATATATATATATATATATATATATATATATATATATATATATATATATATATATATATATATATATATATATGTATATATATATTTAATTAAAAACACAGTTAAAAGGTCATATTTCTCTTTTGGCTACTTTTAAACTAAAAAATATTTGTTCTGTTTTAGATTAATATTATTTTTTCAGTACCTGCGATGTGAAGTTGAAGGATTTCGGGAAAAATTGCCAACAATTAGTAAATATTATATTATTACAAATTGTTGCTTAATTTTGATCAAGTAACTTTAGATTATTATTTTTCAGTCCATAGAAAGTTATATCTGATCAAATTTCTCAAATTAAGAATCATTTACCGTTTTAAAAAATTATTAATATTTTATGTTCTTGAAGAAACAAGGGCATGAGGTTGTTAATTTTTTAAGGACATTGATGAAACTTCTTAGAAGTTATTTGTAGTAAATACAAATCATACGTTAAGCCAAATACTGGTCATATATACATTATTTTTTACGAAAACTAATTTTACAAAATTTCTATTTCAAAGTGTTTTTATTGCTTAAAAAGATGGTGTCGAATTGACCTCAAGTACGACAGAAGAATTTTTAAAGAAATTTGATTCCTCGATTTCTTGATATATGTTCGTGTATTTCGTCAAAATGAGTATCAAATATACAAAAACTTGACCGGTTTTAAAGGGTTAATGATTTTTAATTTCGGAAATTTGTTCAGAAATAACTTTCTATGGACTCGGAAATAATAATTTCAATTTACTTTATCAAAATTAAGCAACAATTTGTAATAGTATTATTTTTACTTATTTATTGATTAATGGTCTTTTCCCGAAATCTTTGAACTTCACATCGCAGGTACGGAAAACTATAAGAGGTATTGAGCTCATTATATTTGTGTTTAATTCTTATATATTTCCCTTATAACATCAAGTATATAAAACTTTACAAAGTTTGAAAGTGTAGTTTTAGAAATGCTGTTAAAATAATGGCCCTTTTTATATATGAATTTTTTATGAATCTTGTAAAGGTAAACACAATATTTTTTTGTAAAATTTTTCAAAACTAAAAAAAAATTTCTTACATTAATTTCGCGGGAAATTGTAATAACTCAAATATTTATAACCAATTTTGAGTTTTTCGATCTGTTTAGAAATACAATTTAGTAGACATACCGTATTTCTATTAAATGTTGCAACAATTAGTACTTAAAGTATTGAAAAATCTTCAAAAAGTGTAATTTTTTCCCTTATAAACGCATTTACAAACTTTGGCGGCGATAAGCGTGCTCTTACATACCTTCAAAGTAATTGAATAATATTTTACAGTTTTCCATTTGACGTTAAGCTACAACATAATTACACTATTATTATTTGCGACTCATACATACATACATACATACATACATACATACATACATACATACATACATACATACATACATACATACATACATACATACATACATACATACATACATACATACATACATACATACATACATACATACATACATACATACATACATACATACATACATACATACATACATACATACATACATACATACATACATACATACATACATACATACATACATACATACATACATACATACATACAAACATACATACATACATACATACATGTACTACATAAATAAAATTTGTATATATAATTCTTCATTATTAGGCTTAAAACTTTATTATCATATGTATCACAATTTACTAATAAAACAAGTGGCGCATAATAAGTGTTGTCATATAAAAATATATATAAATATAAAAAAATTAATTGACACAAAAATCAGAAAAAAAAATAAACTTAATTGAAAAATTAAATTAAAAATATACTTTCACACAATTACTTTAAGGAATTCTTTGGAATGTAGAGCCAACAATTTCCATTTTTTTAGATGCTGGATAGTGTTAAATCGAATATTTCGTATTAGGTATTGTCTTTGAAATTACAATAAATTTTTTAAATTAATTAAATTTGGCATCAACAAAATTTTTTTTTTATTGTCACGTTTAAATGGTTTTGAGCCTTGTTCTTTTTTCAATTGGACCGACATTCTTCTTATTTGTGAAAATATCATTCCTCCATCACATATCGTTCAGAATCTATTATTACAACAGAAGTACATTCATACTAACTTGACGTGATGGCAAATTTTACCCCTTTTATTTTTTTTGGAAAAACATCAACTACAAGATAATTTTATTATAACTAATTGTTTCTTAAATATAAGAGACAACATTTTGAAATTAAAATAATACAAAATTTTTTTTTTTATTATTCAGTTTTATAAAATAATATTTCATTTGAATCGAATTTTTGGGACAATTGCCAGAAAGTGACAATAATAATACCAATAATGATTCGGGAACAGTTAATCATATTTACTTGAAATCCTTTTAAGAAATGTTGGGAATTAAACAATACCAAAAAATTCTCAAATTCCTAAAGAAAAGTGTAATTAAATTTCTTACTATTTATGTACTGACAAGTTGTCAATTGGTATCGATAGAAAAATCCTCCCCTCAACTCTAAAATAATTATGAATAGGAGAATTATATAAAAAAATTTTAATTTCTGATTTGTTTTATAATCTTTCTCGATACATTACTCGTATTTAATTTCCTTGAACATAAAGTGCAGATAGAAACAAAACAACCGAAACTAAAAAGAAAACAAATAAAAGACAAACCTGAATACGTGCCTCTGGTAAACCTATTTTTTCTGCCAGCCTTTCTCTAGCAAACACGTCAGGATAATGGGTCCTCTCGAATTCTAAGAAAAAATAAAATATTAACAGTAAAAATTAATAAATTAATAAATAAATTATAACAAATATTCTAAATATGTTATATATATAAGTAGAAGCATACGATTGGCTCAAAATTTCTTACTTAGGTTATGATCTAATTTTTTAATATAACTATAAAGTAACTCAGAATTAAGAACTATATTGTTAGAAATATCAAAAATCAAATGCTTTTCATTAAACAAAGGATACATGAAGCTTCTGAGCTGGTGTACCATAAGAGTAAAGTGTTATAAAAAAGACCCCTAAAATTTACACAGGCCAATTAAATAAAAAAAACTAACGCAATTCTTGGGCTTTATTTGACACGTTTTAAAAGCTCAAGTCCAATCGACCTTTAAATAAAGGTTTAACCTTTATTATATATTCTCCCTTTTTCGAGATATAATTACCCTAAAAATAATGTATGATTTGGACTCTGGGTTAAAATGGTTGGCCGGTGTTATCAATATTATACTACAAGTAAAGCCATATCATTATAGGAATATATTTTAATAGTTTCTGTTCTTCAAAATTTTACTTATAGTCAAGATTTTTTAGTTGGCATATTTTTCGAATAAAAAATATAGCATTTAAATAAATCTTTAATCTTGACATTTTTACAGAAAAAATATAATAATTGAAAGGGCAATCAATATATAAAAAGAGTAAAAGGTCTAAAACAATCCTGTTTAAAAAACTTGAATTTTAAATTACTTAGGATAGTATTACATTAAATGTACGATATCTGTTTAAACAAAAATAATAAGTATACCTTTCTCCAAACTATCGATTTGTTCGTTGGTAAATGATGTCCGATTACGCTGTAATTTACGTTTTAAACGCAAACGCATTTGAGAGTCTTCGTCGCCGGAAGAATTATGATCGGAGTTTCCATCTGAGGTACTTTCATGCGAATTAGCATGGGATAGATCTCCCGAAAATACATCTGCAATAATAACGAGAGAAATAAAATAAATAAGGGCAAAAATATATTTATTAAAATAATATAAAAATTTAGTTTACATCCACTCTCAACCTTACCCTATCTTGAAGAAGAAAAATAAAACGAAAGAGAAGGGTACGTAAATGCGGAAAGACTTTCAGATTGAAAATATTTGTCGAAAATTACAACTTTTTTAAATTTAAGTTAACTTTATAGACGGTTAAACGGCTGAACCAATTTCCTTGAAATTTTCACAGTGTCTTCCTGTATGTCTGGAAGGCTACTTTTTATTTCGAAATTTCAAGTGGGAGGGGTGCCACGCCCACATACAAACTTAGTACTAAAAGTCGCATATCTCAGAAAGTACAACATTAACATTTGGTACCTTCCATATGAAGAAAATATTAAATAAGTATATCTGAGAAAATATAACAGATAGAGTTCTCAAATTTTGTCGGAACCACATTAGTGTCAATGTGATTATTTAAGGAAAAAGAGGCGGACTAGAAGTAGGGGGCGTGGCACCTCCCATAAGAATTAAATACAAAAACTCGCTTATCTGGGAAACTATTAGAGTTAAAATCATAAAATTTTGCACGAAGAACTTTAACATCCATGTGAACATTTTGGGTAATAAATTGGCGTAAAATATACAAAAATTCGTTTATCTGGGAAACTAGAGCTAGCTTCTTAAAATTTTGCACGAAGAACTTTAATATTTATCTGAAAATTTTGAGGGAAAAGGGCGGACTTTCATTAGGGGGGCTTGGAACCCCCTCCCATATGAATAAAATGGAAATTTTCGTATATCTGAGAAACTATTAGAGCTAAAATCCTTAAATCCTTTGACATTAATGTCAACATTTGGGTAATAAATTGACGGACTAGCAAATTGGAACCTCCCATATGAATTAAATATAAAAATTCATATATCTGAGAAACTATTATTATTTATCTGAAAACTATTATAGTTAGAATTTTCAAAATCGTAAAATGTTTTTTTATTTACATTGCTTTAAGGGTAGCAAAGCACACTGGGTATTTCTATAAATAATGAGATATGCATGAATTGTACCTGATTATGAGCAATAAACGAATTTATCTAAAGTCAATTCATACATAGCGAATTTTCAGAAAATATATTAAAAAACAAGTAGGAATGTAAAGTGGGGCAATAACGACACTCTACAACAGTAGGTATCAAATGGTATTTGTGAAATGATATAACATTTATATTAATATTAATTCTGAAATTTTTCCAATATGTTGACAACAAAGAGTTTTCTAAAAGAGGGGTTATATGGGGGCAAAGGTAAATATGGTTGATGGATTTATGCAGAATTTAGTGAATTTTGAACTTCAACTCATTTTACGAAGTGGAAGAGGACTATGGTGTGACCCTAGCGACCATAGTCCTCTTCCCAATGAGGACCGATCATTACCAAAATTATTAACTAATTTTAGAAAATAGAAAGAATTTCGAACATTTCGAAGGAGTTCATGTGCAATAACTAGGAATTTGCGAAATTTGTATTTTAATTCGAAGTTCCTTAGTTAGTCGAATGGTTTTTATTTATTAATATTTGTATGTATATTGATTAAACAAACTTTTAAAGAAAATAACAAATGTTTTGTGCAGGTCGCGTATTGAAATTTGGCATATACACTTATTTTGAACCAAATATTTAGCTTATTAAGACTGGTTAAAATCAGGACTTGAATTTTTCTAGACCTAAACAATTGATCGCATCGTATATGACTTCTTCATTCATATATATCGGAAGGCATTACTAGTTTATGTATAAGCCAAAATTACGATGTGAAATTTAGAAATGATCGACCCATATTTCGTTATTACGATAATTAGACAAATGTTGATTATCTCATAAACTAAACACAATATCGACAAACTGGAAAAAGTACCGCAAAAATACATACATGTTGGGTCAAAATAATAATATTCGTGAAGTTATATTTAAAATTAAATTAAAATACACTATTTCATGTAGAACAAAGGAAATGCAACAGCCATTTTTACACATGTAAAAAATCGATGTAGGAGAATCTAGAGACAGAAATTCCGTAATGATCCTAATGCACTTTCACTTTTGCAGCATTATTAAATTTTTCCATATAATCAATGATTCATGCACGATTTCCAATTTTGCTGTTTCTGCTCATCTTTGTTATCATTAATCAAAAATGGAAAGGTATGATATCGCAAAATCGGGAAACATTTTGTTTTTGAAACAAAACCTAATTTATACTTACTCCAAACCCCTATGGTTCAGTTGACTTTTGAATGTTGAAAAATAACTTTCTTTAATCTTTCCAATATATGTACATTAGGGTGGCCCCGTTTTTATGGATGAAAAATAAGGTGTCGATGTTCCCAACTAAAATTAAAGTTTAATTGATTATAAGATTTCTCAAAAATTTTGCCCTGGGGTCAAAGGATAAAAATGTCCTTTTTTGAGGTTTTTATGATTTTTTCATATTTCTTCCAAAGGAAAGATACAAAATTTTGGTATCATAAGAAAGGTCCTTGATTTTAATTTTTCAGATTTTTAACATTTTAACACATACGAATTTAATATAATTAGTTGAAATTAATACACAATAATCCTCAATAAAATCTACCGGTTTTTTGCGTTTTTGAAAATTCAATCTAGATCAAAATTTATTTTACTTTATAGACGTCTATGTATGCTACCAAAACATTGCGAAATAATGTAAACAATAATATAGAAACCGTTATTTACAAAGCAAGCATATCAAATAAGTAGATGTTTGGGATAAATTGTGTTAATATTTTAGTTAAACTGAAAAATTTGATCGATAATAGAATGAAACCATAAAGTGTTATATACCATTGTAAAGCTAATGAAATTACGCATATGCTGATGTACATATTATGTACGTTAGATAAATATACCTATCAGAAAACCTTTGACAAATTAGAGTTTATGATATTAAAATGAAATACAAAATATAAAGAATTTCGAAAAAAAAAAAAAACATTTCGGTGAAATTGTTTGAGGTTTATAATAATTTCAATTAATTACATTTATAATTCCATGTAAAAATTTGAAAAACTTAAAAATTTTCCGAAAACTTACGACATTTGTAATAATTTTGGAGTTGTATACAAATTTGTGTTATGTCATTGAAATCGTCTCTCAAAGACCTTTCATATGATACTAAATTTGCATATGGTTTATTTGCCAGAAAGAAAAATCATAAAAACCTTAAAATAGGACCTTTATATCCTTTGATTCAGCTCACCAAATATTGACGTCAGGAATAAAATCTTGACAAATGGTATCTTATAATGAACTAAATTTTTATTTTCGGTGGGAACATCAGCAACTTCCATTTTGGGGCCACCCTAATGTACATAATTTTTTTTATTTTTTACCAAATGTGGTGTTCTCTTGAACCATTGAACCTTTAACTACAAAGTTGCAGTATAAGATATTTCTGTTAAATGGTGTTAAATATAAGCACAATCGGATCAGACCTGGGATAAATGCATTAAGTATGTTAATGCATTGACAATTTTTTCACCATTAAAAAAAAAAATAAACTTGCATTAACATTAACATGGGTACATTTAATGCATTAAATTTGCATTAATATTAAATATTTTTGAATTTAATGCATTAATTTTACATTAACATTAAATATTTTTGAAACTAATGCATTAATTTTCCATTAACATTAAATCATATGTAATAAAATTAATGCATAAATTTTACATTAACATTAATGTATATAATAATTTATACAAATAAAAATACAGCGCCAAAGACCTCGATCTAACTAAATTCAAGTAAAATTCAATGTGTTAAAGTCCTTTCTAATTAGTCCCATACTCGATAATATATGTCGGAAGAATAGTATCACTTCCCACGTATTCTTTTTTGTTTATTTTGTCACACTGTGCAATCTTATACAACCTTAAATGTAAATATCATATTTAAAACTCACAAGTTTGAATGGAATATAAGAAGTTTTAGAAAGGACTTTAACCCATTAAATTTTAATTGTATTTATTTAGATCGAGGTCTTTGGCGCTGTATTTTTATTTATGTTTATCAATTTTATATATGTATATTAATGTTAACGGAAAATTAATGCATTATTTTTATTACATAATTAATGTTAATATAAATTAATGCATTAATTTCAGAAATATTTATTGTTAATGCAAAATTAATGCATTAATTTATTAAAATATGTATGTATGTATGTATGTATGTATGTATGTATGTATGTATGTATGTATGTATGTATGTATGTATGTATGTATGTATGTATGTATGTATGTATGTATGTATGTATGTATGTATGTATGTATGTATGTATGTATGTATGTATGTATGTATGTATGTATGTATGTATGTATGTATGTATGTATGTATGTATGTATGTATGTATGTATGTATGTATGTATGTATGTATGTATGTATGTATGTATGTATGTATGTATGTATGTATGTATGTATGTATGTATGTATGTATGTATGTTGTATGTATGTATGTATGTATGTATGTATGTTGTATGTATGTATGTATGTATGTATGTATGTATGTATGTATGTATGTATGTATGTATGTATGTATGTATGTATTTAGTATGTATGTGTATGTATGTAGTATGTATGTATGTATGTATGTATGTATGTATGTATGTATGTATGTATGTATGATGTATGTATGTATGTATGTATGTATGTATGTATGTATGTATGTATGTATGTATGTATGTATGTATGTATGTATGTATGTATGTATGTATTTATGTATGTATGTATGTATGTATGTATGTATGTGTGTATGCATTGCATGTATGTATGTATGTATGTATGTATGTATGTACGTATTTTTTTATGTATGTACATGATACATGGTACTTCCAATATTCCAAACCTTATGTCTGCATTTAATGTTCAATGTGACCATCACTTTGCAACAAAAGAACCCATCCTAATACAAATTAAACATTTACATTTGTATGTATGCATTTTTTTTTGTTGCGCAACAAACCAGTCAGAACAGCCCAACAAAACAGTCAGCCAACCAAAATTATGAGGTTTGACTATGAAAGGTATGACCCGAGGCGTTGTTTGGTTGTATATTGCAAGACACACCCTAAAATGTAACCAATTATATGAAATATTTTTATTCAGTGCGTGCGACAGGGATGGCAATAGTGTGCATTTCCTAAATAGTTGTATATTTTGAAGTCATATAGGTACATACATATGTAGGTACATGTGCGTATGTTGAGGTACGTGGGACATTTATTCAGTATTAAAATCAATAAAATGAGGCAAATTTTTGCTGAAAACTTTTTTATGGTTTTTTTCAAGTATATTTACCAACTAAACATTTATAAATCCACCAGCAGGCCACTTTTTATTAAAATTTTTAGATAACTTGACACAATTTTTGTTTCCGTTGTAAGGGTACTAACATTTATGCATATGTGGAACTAATTTTGATTAGGTCCAGAAAAATTTATATTAATAGGCCAGCTCGAAAACATTTTAATAGAATGATTTATCTATACACAGAATTTTATCTGGATATAATCATTTAATAAAGAATTAAGTGGTATTAAGTGATTATCAGAAGTAAAATTCCGCATAACGAAAATACACATTTATGTCGAATTTTATCCCGATAACTTTGATTGTCAATGTGCGTTTAAGTAATTTTCGGTAATGGTCCTTATATGGGAGTTGTGACCAATTATGGACCGATCAGGAAAAAATTTCGTATAATAATTTATATGCCAAAAAATCAAGTCGAATTTTACTCCAATACATAGCTATGACCAATTGTGGACCGACTGAGATCTACGTTGGTAGTGTTATTTCCGTTAATCTTATATTTGCATGTACACCTTGGTATGGGGGCTATGGGAAATATTGGATTAATTGTTATGAGTTTGAACATACTTGATCCCTGGCAGAAAATAATAATATTTGACAAAATTCCTCGAAATATCTTTGGTAATTTCTGAAAAAACTACATAAGAATTGGAATAAAAACGTTATTTTTTTTTGAAGTAGTCTGAAATTTTAACTTATAACTTTTTACTTTTACTTTACGTGAACCGATTTGACTGATTTTCAATACCAAACTGTACCGGATAATAAAGAATGTTATGGGTGAATTTCGTGAAATTCTATTCCTTCGTTTTAACGTGAGCGTGTTTTACACAGACGGGCATAGCTAAATCGACTCAGAATTTCATAAGGATCAAGAATATATATACTTTGTTGTCTCAGATGAATATTTCTTGGTGTTACATACGGAATGACAAAGTTATATATACCCTCTGTCACCACTGATGGTGGTGGAGCGTATAAAAATATTTAACTTTTTATATATTTTAACAATATTTATAGGTTATGGCAATTTTTTTAATAAATTTAAGAAATTTATGTTGTCAATTAAAATACTTTAAAATATCATAATTTTTTAATTTTCATTCTCTTGTGTGGAAGCAACCCAACAAAAATGCCATGTACTTCCAAAAAATTACATTTTTCACCACTTCAAAAGTTGCACTCATTCTATCCGGACAAAATTTCATATCAGCGCATTTGTGAATCTTAGAAAGAAGATTCGATTTTTTAGAAGCCTACTATATATTCCGCCTATTTCAATGTAACTAAAAAGGTTGAATATTGTTGAAAAAATCTTAGTTTAACAGCTAAACATTTTAAAATATTCGACACCCTGCCAACAAATGGGAGTTCAATTTTGGATACATAAACTAAATCGCCACTCAACTTTATGTTTCTCAGTGCTACATTACTTTTGAATTTTGATCATATTTATGTTAAATTTCAGCTCGTATCAATATACCAAAAATAAACTTAAATGATAATAAACAGATAAATAAAACTGTATACAAAGAACACTTTTTTATATACTAACAAGATATACTAACAAGATAACTTTATAACTTTATACATACATAATTATATTTGCTCCCAAATTTTATAAAAAGATTTGACTAAAACTTAACACTGGTAAGTTTTAGGCACTAATAAACAAAATAAGACTCATCTGAGCAAAATCGACAACAAATCGTTCTGTTTGTCACAAAGAAGAATATGTACATACATACATATGAACCCAGCAAAAAAAGAACTTCCAAAGAAGCGAAAGAGAAGTAGAATTTACTCCATGGAAGTACTGAAAAAGACCTGAAGAAGTAATGATTTCAACACAGGCTTGTTATAGGGGGGATGTCCTTTTTATTTGATTCCAAATTCACTACTTATGAAGTCATTCTCAAGAAGAATTTTAATGCTCTTTTTTTGGAATTATTCGGAAGTGAAATTGTAGTATTATAGAATACAACTAATTTGACTTAAATAATATTAATATTAATTAGGGTAATAGAAACATTTAATACAAAAGCCCAAATACAATATCTCATAAAAATGTAAGAACAAAAAATATATCTTCAACATTGAAAAAATATAATTATTTTCACTCCTTCGGAAGTCTTTAAACATCACTTTCTCAGAAGGTAAAAAATTCAATTAGTGCTATTTTTGAAATGGTGAAAAATGTTATTCTTATGGAAGTACTTCGTTTTATTTTTGCTGGGGATATGTATGCACCCCCCTAAAATGTTTCATTTTGTTAGATTTTAAGATTGTCAGAGAATTAGCACGATGGAAAGATGTTAACACGTACCACTGGGGCCTAAAAGTTTTCAAAATCTAGATTTTTTTTTGCAGTTTGCCGACCCATATCTCTAGAACAGTTTAACATATTTGGCCGTGTAATACATCAAATTGAAGCGGATACTATTTATAATATTTTATATACAATCAAAATACGTAAGTAGTACTGGATTCGAGATAATGAAGCCACTGTCCCTAAAACCGTAGCTATATACCCCTTGGAGCGAAGATGGGACCTATGTGAAAACGACAGTTTCCTTTCTATATTATCAATTTTTTGAATGGAAACATTTATGTATTTAAAAAAATGAAGTGTAATAGATGTCATTTTAATTTTATTCTTATTTAAATTTATTCAAGTGATTGACATAATGTGTTTTTTTTTTGCTCGTCCTTTGTGAGTAATTGGTTGAAATCTGTTATGAACTAGCTTAACTCCAACAACTTTCAAGTTGTTTACCATCCTTTTCCCTCCTGGTAGTTGAGGTTCTGCGAAGTTGAAGGATATTTATCCAGAAATTCGGTGTTAATGTTAAATCTCTTGAACAACAGGTAAGCCTCACTTTTAATTAGGGCTGAGAGACCTTTTTCTAGGAATTTCGGCAGTTGTAATTTTAGTTTGGGTCGCTTATTTCTGGAGATCTCCTCATTTTCTTCTGCTTGTTTGTCCCGACAGTGCCAATAAGCCAAATGATTTATCATTTTGTTAATTCCTTTTTCTGATATTGTTTTGTCAATGCTTTCTTGTTTTGCCGCTAAACACACTCTTGGAGCGTTCAACCTGGCTTTACAGTAGTCTCGGACGATGAAAGCACAAAGTGCTTCTAGGGCCTCTAGTTTTTGGGAAGTCTGCTTAAACTGGCCACGGAAGAGTTGTATTTTCAGACAATAAATAGGTTTTGCCATTCACCGGGCATGGTGTACTGGAGACGTGAAGCGCACATCTTTTCCGTCAAGATGGCCAAGATATATCAATGCCAACTGTGAAAGTAGTAGTATCTTGCTGGAATTTACAGTTTTTCTTTGATATTCTCTACATCTTCTTTGGGCAGTAGTTCCAACACTTTTTCCTACATCGAACTTGGTAAAACCATCCTAATGTACATAGATCAGAGGAGCGCAAGATTGCCATTACATAGCAAGCGTGATAGGGTAAGAAAATTCTGCTGACGCTAAGTTTTTTACGCATACACTATAGGTTTAATTCTTCTTCTTTTTATAATGAGCAATATCAGTTGGTTTGCTCTCAACTTGAAAAACAATATCAAATCAGTTGCTGATCATCACTTGTCGAAGCAAGGTCTGTACGCGACGTTTTTAAAATACACACAGAAATACAACACAAAATTTTGAGAAAGCCGAATTAATGTAGGAGAACATGAGAGAACAGTTGATAGTTTTTTATATATAGACTTTGATATACGCTGGCTGTCAAATCCATAATAAATATTGACAGTTAGCATATGCTTTATAGTTTATAGTCATTTTATTAGTATACTTTTATTTGAATTGAATTCTGTTCTCTGCGGCTTACCAACCAATAAAACTATGGTAGTCTATGGTAGTATGTGTTGAGCAACACGGACTAGTAAGACATACATACTACTACATACATACATACATTACATACATACATACAGACATACAGACAGACAACATACATACATACATACAGACAGACATACATACATACATACCTACATACATACATACAGACATACAGACATACATACATACATACATACATACATACATACATTACAAGGACATACATACATAATAATGACATACATACATACATACATACATACATACATACATACATACATACATACAATACATACATACATACATACATACATACATACATACATAACATACATACATACATACATACATACATACATACGATTGTATGCGACGTTCGTACCCCTTCAGAGTGGTATAGATTTGGTAAAAATTGGAGTACTTGGAATACAATATTGACATTCTGCTCCGTTCTGAGAATACTATATTTGCAAAAGGAATCATCCCATTCGGAATCTTGTTTTCCAAAATATATATTAAAATATGGCGATATCATACGTGACGAAAAACGAAAATGTTTTTGAAGTACATACATGTAAATATTTACGAAAATCTGCGAATTCTGTAGGTGTATCTACATATTTTCCATTCGTAATCCATAATTTTTATATAAAAAAAATAATATAATTTTATAATGAACATTTATGAATATCGTACGTGACACATCGGATGTGACAGATTTTTCTCCTGAATTTTTTTGGGTTATAAAACATATATTTTGGAAATATATGCACACACACACCTCAACAAATAAAAAGGAGTAGGAAGGTGCAGTCGGACGGACATGGCCATCCTATATATGTATATGTTTAAGCAATTTATAGATAAATTAAAAAACAGAAGTTTTATGGCGACTAGGGTCAAATATGGACCGATCCTTATAAAATTTTGGGGTGGGATTTTTATTCATATAAAACTTATTTGTGCCAAATTTTATTATAATACTAGTGCTTATAAGTGAGTTACGGACGTTTAAGTGTTTTTCAGAAATTAAACTTTGAATGGAACTAGGGTCAAATGAGGTCCAATCGTTATGAAAATCGTCATAATGGTTTAGGCTTATATACATTATAGATATGCCGATTTTGGAAGGAATAGTATTACAATTAACAGAATTATGAGCTAAAAAGTGATATTTGCGGGTCCGTTTGTATGGGGGCGAGGTGTAAAAATAGACCGATTTCAAAAATTTTCAACAGTTTTCGTCTTTGGTGCTACAAAAGATCATGTACCAATTTTTGTTGAATTATCTTCAAAAATGCAAAAGTTATATTTTTTCAGTCGTGGTTTACCTTTTCATGGAATTGCCCATGTGTATCTGCAAGTAATCACTAGGTTTATAATTATTTTTGGGAGGTAAAATACCACAGCACTATTTTGCTCTTCATTTTGTGATGAACGCAGAGCAAGTAACATCGTGTGTGCGTACACACAAAAAAAGGACTGTAATGTCAAGAAAGTTTGAGTTTGATTCAAATAGTTTTTACATTCGGATTATGCCCAACATCTTTTGATTTTGATTCAAATAAAATTTACATTCTGAATGTGTCCAACAACAATTTCTGCATTTGCGACAAAAGTATATTGAACTGTTGAGGCAACAATTTTTGCAATTGGGGCAAAAGTATATTGAACTGTTGAGACAACAATTTTTACAGTTGCGACAACAGCAACTTAACCGTTGGGGCAACAAATATGACATTTTAGGCAACATTTTTAACTTTGCCTCTACAATGAATTTAAACTTTAGGACAATAGAAACAGACTTGTAAGTACAAATGAAAAATGTTGTTGGGCACAATCCGAATGTAAATTTTATTTGAATCAAAATCAAATTATCTTAGCATTACAGTCTTTTTTTGTGTGTAGAAGAACTATAGGCATGAAATGGCGTCTTGGTCCTACTATGACACATTGGTTTTATAAAAGTGTAATTAGACCAATTCTAGCTTAGGCTTCAATAATCTGGTTGACTTCTGTGGACAAAAAGTGTAATATCAAACTACAACAGTGGTGCCATAAGTACAATAAACCAAGGATCTAAAAACGTTGCTAGATATTCCATTCATTAAAAATATTTAGAATATGAGGCGGCACTAACAACCGAACAGCTCATAACTTTAGGCGAACTGGCCAAAAGCGGTTATAGGACACGTCATCAATGTATACTGGACACATTGAAATCATTGGACGTGCCTGATCGCATATCAGACACAGAAACTTTGGAACACTGATCCCAGAAATAATGTCTTGGTCAATCGGAACATTTCTCACGAACACTGATTGAGAAATTCTTAGGAATTACGTCCAGGAAGCTTAATTTCTGAACATTGAAAGATAATACATTCAGTGGACAACAAACATTTTTCTTCCATGAAAAGCAGCGAACAACAGGCCCGATAGTGGCCACGGTGTATTTTTCGGATTTGATGTAGTATACATACATCCTCCTATCAATCTAATCCTAAGCTAAGTATTAGATTTATTATCGATTTTATTGCCCCTATTTTCCCATATAAGAGATCTTTAAGAAAATCAGTTTTTGAACATCTTGGTTTAAGAAAAACATCAGTAACTTTGTCAATAAAAACCAAATTGCGTTTTACCCAGAATAGACATAATTTTCTAATACATTAATAAATAGTACGGTTCTTATATAAAACAGTTTGTAAAAATGTCAAAACAGGTTAAGGTGGAAGTACACAACACGCGTTGAGGCGGCAACGCGTTTTACGCTTTTCAAACTTTTCGCGCTTTACAAGCTGCAAGTTACACACCACGCATCATTTTGATCTTTATTTTAAAGTTTTTTAAGACTTTTACTGTTTTTAAAAATCAAAATTTTAAGATTTTGTTTATTTTTTAATATTTTTTTTTCATTGTTGGTGAAATTTATTTCATTTCAGTTTATTCTTATTCTACACAAAACAAAATACAACCCTGATCAGCTGCCGACGCGTCAAAAGTTGAACTTTTGACGTTACAAACTACAGTGTGTAACTTGTTAAATGAAAATATACTATTTCAACTTTTTTTGACGCGTGTTGTGTACTTTCACCTTTAGTTAAACATCGTATATATTTATAATTATAAAGGCCTCAGCTTCCACTTTTAAATCCGTTTATTCGTCGTATAATCGAATAATTTTTAAAATTTAATCGACTACTCGAATGAAAAAATATAGTACATTTTTATTAGAATAATTTAAAACACGAATAATTGACAACCCTAGTTTATACTGTATGTATTTAATTTCTATAAGTCTGTATATCATTATAAAATTACCCTTATTTTTGTTTTGTTGTTGATTTTGTTTATGTATTTTTCTTTCTTTATTTTTTTGATGATTGTGTGAATGGTTGGATGAATTTCATGGACAATTTATCAATGACATACTAACAAATCTATACACTTTGTTGGCCAAACATTTGATGACAGTTATGATATGTTTTTCTATGTTCTCCTCTCTTCTGTTCAATTCAATTTAGTTCAGTTTTGTTCGTTCTGTTTATTTTCATTTCGTTTCATTTTCTACTGCTGCTGTTGTTGTTACTGTTATTGTTTTGTTTACGACATTTTTGTTCTTGTCATTTATAGTAATTAAGTATCTAAATAAGTGAATGAAATGGATGGCCTTTAATAATAACGATGTAAATCGAAGTCATCAAATTAACTTCCCATATATTACTGATACATATTATGTAGTGTGTGTGTCGCAGCAAAACGACTACTACCATAACATTAGGGGGTTATGTTATAACTAACTGGATTTCTGCACATGTGAAATTGTAAATCGTATCCCGATACCAACATAATATTAGGAGGATTTTTATGTGGGGTCTTGATAAAATAACTAAAATTTTTTAACAACTTGCTAGTTTCAAAGGTTTACCAATAACAAACTGGATACCAGAAAAAGGTCTGTCAACAAGATCAAGTACACATTAAAATTCTTTGAATTTTTATTAAAAATTCTCACTCGATTTTGCACAAATGAAGAATATATATATTTATCATTTTTATTTTTTTTCATATACATATATGTATATACAATATTATTTTGTGACAATAGATACAAATGTTATACAATTTGAGAAAATTAAATAATAAACGTATAAACGAAATCCACCCTAATGTAGAATATTTGCAACATCTGTGAAAATAATGTGTTTTTGAATTTGTGCGTGTGTTATGATACTCTACTCGTAATAATTGGCTACTGGCAGTGTCATTAAGGAGAAAATTTGACCATTCATTCATTAAATACAACCGAAACAATGTTAAACAAATAAAAACAAAACACAAAATAATTTTGGGGTCATAGTTCAATGCAAGTCTTTCATTTGTTATTTATTGTCTGTCTTTAAATAAAGTTGTTATTTTATTTGTTACAACTTTAACGTAAAGAAATCAACTTCCAAGGGCTGAAAGTGAAAGAAATATCTTCGAAATTCAATTGTAACTTTGATTGAAATCAAATGTCAGATGTTTATTAGTATTGTACATACAGAAATCTTTTTATTTTAGGATACACATAGCCCGAATTAGAAATTTCCAACATTTGCAAATTACTCAATTATTAAGTTTTATTACAGTTGGTTCGAATCCAGTTTAAGTGTTTGAAAAATTCAAATAGAAATGAAAACAAGTGAGAGTGCTATATTCGGCTATGCCGAATCTTCAATACCCTCCACCTGCAAGCTACTTTTTATTAAAACCCATTTAACTATCTAATTTTAAAATAACTTGACAAAATGTTTGTTTCCGTAGTGAGGGCACTAACATTTATGCATACGTGGAACTAATTTTGATTAGGTTCATAAAATGTTATATTAATAGGCCAGTTGCAAACATTTTAATATAATGATTTAAACACGAATAATTAACAACCCTAGTATATAAGATTCGTCGTAGTCGAATACAATGAATAACAATTTTAAAAATCCAGCTTTTTCAAAATATTTTCTTCAAAATCCAGCTTTTAAATGCATTTTATTTTATGAAAATATCGCTTTCTGTTTTAGAGTTACAAAGAAATTTCGGAATAAAATCACAATTCCCGAAAAATAAAAACGCCTATACATATGTACATAAAATCAAAAAAAAAAAAAAAGGAAAAATATTTTACTAAACAATTTTTGAAAAAGGATGCTTTTTAATGTATTTTTACTGATTTGTTAAAAAAAAGATTAAAATATATTAAAATTACGGCCCCCTGAATTAAACCACTTTAAGTGCCATCGAACACACTGTGCACTTTTTGTATGTCCGTTTGGCTGTTCATGTAATCCTTGTGCGCAATGTACAGGGGGAATTTTCGAAATAACTTGATGAATCTTCATATAGTCCCAAGTAAACGGAATTTTAAAGAACATATTTATGTTGAACGTCCATAATTCACATACATAATAAAAAAACTTCTTCAATAAGCTTTGTCCTGTTTTGTATGTTTTTGAACTAACCCATCAATTTTACTATGTATCTCAGATCCAGTACAAAAGTGACACAACAACGTGGGGTTTTAAGTGATTTTTGAAGATACTGAAAAGTTATAATAATTATTATTTGATATAAAATAATTATTAAAGCATAAAATTTTGGTGCTTTAGAACATTAATTTAACACAATGATAATTGCTTAAAAATGCTTTCTAGTCGTAGCATAAAAAAATATATAAACTTTTAACGTCTGCAAGTGAAATCTTTAAAATTTCAAGAAAATCAGTCCAGACTTATTTTTTACTAATTAAGTATATTAAAATTGGTACATATTTCCAAAAGTTTGAGCCGATGCACAATGCTTTGTTCCCATATAGCGAATCGGCTAGTATTATGAAATTTGGTATGTTAGTGTCTGATATACACTATCAAAATTAAGAAAAATTTTAATTTTCCAAAAAATCGGTGCAAGGACACGCCCACCTCCCATATAGCTTAAAAGATGAAAACGCCTTTGCATCTACATTTTTCATCAGAATGGAGTGTGTGTGTTTGCTAGTATATTTAATCAAAATCCTGAATTTCTAAAAAATCGGTCCAAGGACACGTCCACCTCCCATAAACCCTAAAGCTTAACCTTAAAACTACGTTTTTCTTCAAAATGTATTCAAAATTAGACTATAAGTATTTGATAATATAGTAAACAAAACTCCAGCATCAAAAAAAAATCGGTACAAGGACACGCCCACCTCCCATATAATATAAAGCGTAACAACGTCATTGTGCATAAATTTTTGAAAATTGATCGTAGGATTATGAAATTCGGTATATAGGTGTCTGATAGTCCAAATAAGAAAAATTTTAAGTTTAAACAAATCGGTGCCAGGACAAACCCACCTCCCATATAACCTAAAACGTAAAAACGATATTTTAACTATATTGTATAATTAGATTATAAGTGTTTGATAAGATAATTGTCAAAAATGTTGCATATCAAAAAACCGGTTCAAGGACACACCCACCTCCCATATAACCTTAAGCGTAAAAACGTTATAACTACATTTGTGATCAGGATGAATTCAAAATTGACATATGTTATAATAATTGTTTTTGAAAACTTTATGCCAAATTTTGTTTCAATCGCTCCAAGGTTTTGTTATGCTCCCATATTTCCTTTTATTAAAAATCGTTTTAGAAAGTTTAAATACTGACAGATTGTTATTTACATAACTGTAAGTATTAGTTTTCTCAATTATTTTTATTGAAATATGTCTTAAATATAAAGTTAAAAAATATCCTTTTAAAATATAATCATCCAAATGCCCAAAAAATTACAATGCCTTTTTTGAAATTTGCGGATTAAGGCATTAACAAAAATGCAAAATTTTCTAAGTTGTGGTTCGAAATTTAACATTTTTTATTTTGTATGCTAAAAGACATAATAATATATTGAAAACAAAAATTAAAATTAACGCATCTTTTAAAACAAATGTTTGCTACTTCATCAAACTTTGGAAAATTTCATATTTATATTAAAAAAATTGTATAATTTCCAATACAACAAAAAGTAACAATATGTAATTATTTTTTAGTCGAAAACCATCCTTATTTGTAAAAAATATTCCATTGTACAGAAAAAATTTACTTTGGAATAATTCCTTAAAAAATTAATTTTTGAAAAATTTGTTTCATACAAGCTTTGAAATGTATTATTCTGTCAAAGATATTTGGCTAAAATTTCATTCACTTTAGCGCCCTCTAGAGTCATCAAAAAGAGCAAATATAAATTATATTTTACATATTTAGTTAGGACATTTTATAAGCTTTCCAAAAATATAACATTCATCAATATCCTAGATACAAAAACAAAAATGAATTTTGCCTATGGGACAAAGCACTGTTCGATGTGGCTTCATTAAGAATCCAACTGCGCAAAAAAGTATAAATTGTAATTAAAATCCAACAAATATCTAATTTGTATTATTTAATAACTATAATGATATTTATTTAAACACTTGTCACTCTCTTAAAAATATCAAATAATTTTATTAGCCATTTGTTACACTTTTGTATTTAATACACAATTATAAAAAATCTTTATGAATGAATGATTGAATGTAGATGGGTGGATAGATAGATGGATGGATGGGAGTTATTTGTTAACATGACAACTACATATATTCATGAGAAGTGTGTATAAGTCTGTATTTTGAAATATATTTTATGGGATTTATTATAATGTTGGCATGGTAATAATTCATAATATTTACCTCGCTTAAGTAGTTCTTCGCGCGTTATTTGACTTGTTAAGGTTGCGCCGGCAGGTGTTGGAGGTAGGGCTAAATGAGCAGTTGTCGTGTTACCTGGATACCACGCCCAACCACCAGATTGTCCATTGAACATTCGTAGCTTTTCATATACTGATTCACTTTGCTGTTGAGCTTGTTGTTCTTTTTGTGATGCCAAATTTCTTAAAACGCGGTTGATAGATGACACCTGCAATATAATACATAAATACATATGTATATTGTAATAACAAAAGTATTAATATACTACAAATGTTCATATATACATAGTTCTATAAAATGTTAGTGTTGATATAGATAGAAAAAATATAATTAGGATTTAAATTTAATTACATAATTTTATTTAAATTGTAATGAATGTTATATAGTAAAATAATATGAATAGTTTTAAAACTACAATTAATATTACACAGGTCACTTCACATCAGGTTTTCGAGATATCTTGTCTTACAGATTGAAAAATATGCTCTTGACACGAAGACATCTTTATTTTAAAAATATTTTATGACGACTAAAATACAATATGTTGACTTTAAAAGATTACTTCTGTATTATCTGTAATATAATAGATTTTATTTATTTATTACAGAAGTACAGTGCACTCGCGGTAACGTGAACTAATTAAAACCAAGGGAGTTTATGTTAGCGAAATTGTTCACGTTAGCGATTGTCAAATTTCAAGAAAAAAATATGAAATTTTAATTTATAAATCTGTATTTTACACACTTGAGCGTGATATTCTTTTATTATTATTTATATTATTATAATATAAAACTAAAATTTTATTAAAATCCATTTTCTTTTAACATTAGACCACTTACAGGCCAATTCCTATCACGCATTCGGAGGAACCAACGGTAAAGAGTTTTTTCATTAACTGGAAGTTCTGATGATTTTAAAGTTTGTCTTTTTCCCGGTCCTTGGTATGTGTTGTTTGCACAACTCAAAATTGCTTCTTTTTATACCCTACACCACTTTAGTGGGGAGGGTATATTGTGTTTGTGCTATTGGTCCTATACCCACCTTAAAGTATACTAATCGGCTTAGAATCATTTTCTGAGTCGGTTTAGCTATGTCCGTCCGTCCATGTAAACCTTGTAATCAAACTACAGGCCGCAATTTTGAAGATAATTGAATGAAATTTGGTACATGATCTTCTATTGTCCCAGGGACAAACCCTATTGAAAATGGTTAAGATCGGTCCATTATTTCACCTAGCCCCCATACAACTGTACCCCCCAAAAAAGGTTGTAAACATTGTAATCAAACTACAGGTCGAAATTTTGGAGATGATTCAATGAAATTTGGCACATGATCTTTTATGGTACTGTAGACAAAGCCTATTGAAAATGGTTAACATCGGTCCATTATTTCACCTAGGCCCCATAGAATTGAACCCGCCAAATAGGGCTTTTAAGTTCATAATTATGCTTAATATACTCGTATCTCGACAAAAAGCTGCAAAACCAAGTTCTATACTAGTCTTGATGACCCTGATAAAATTTTTAATTATAGGGCCTCATTTGACCCTTAGCCCCTCTAAAAAGCCCCATCAAAATTTTACTTAAATATCCACAGTTTTATTAAACTGTAAATGGCTTTAGTATATCTGAGGCAAGGTACAATTCAACTTAAATGCTTTATTATGAAAACCACATCACATTTTATTCGTATACAGGTGTAGGGTAATATATGGTCGGCGTCGCCCGACTATAACTTCTTACTTGTTTCTTTTTAATACTGCATATTGTTGACTTAGCAACATTATACTTTTTTGATAAACTAGTCACACTTGTTCCTCTTTGCAAACTATCTAAAATGTCTGCCTTTTCTTTTAACTGCAAACATTTAGATTTTTTTACACTCATAACTTCAAATTTCTTTGCCATATAAACAAAATAATTTAGGGAATATACATTCATTTATATAAGGAGATTCCCAAAATTTAATTCCCGAATTTAATGAATGTATTTCAATGTTGTCTACATGCTTAGAAAACATATATTGTGAAAAAAAAATTGTTCACGTTATAGAGCTTTTTGTGTTTGTTCACGTTACAGAGTAGTCAATGTAAAAAACATCTTGTTCACGTTAGGCGGTGTTCACGTTAGACGGTGTTCACGTTAGACGGTGTTCACGTTACCGCGAGTGCACTGTATATCATCATCCTTTTTCAAGATATCGTAACATGAAATTTAAAACAATTGTAAAGTCCAATTCAGCGCACCTGAAAAAAAAAATTATACTTTGATCTCCGGGTTTCGCCTTTTTTAAAGTTGAGTTGGCCCGTGTTATTAAAGTGTTGCAAACTAACTTCTAGCTAATTTATAAAATATACATATGTATGTTTGTATGTATATCAACTTTTCTAAAAGATTTTTAAAAATTTAGTCGGTTCGGAAAGTGACCTTATTTATGAGTTAACTGTTTTGGAATGGGTCCTTGTTTGCTATCTTTCCAATTGTATATAAATGGGACCAATATTTTTTGTATATTAAAAACATCAGTAAAATATAAAATGAAGTGATCCAAGATCTGGTAAAACTGGTTTAATTCAAAGTGTTTTGATGCAATTCAAATGTCAATGGCATAAAATTCTCAACAGGAAAAATAATAAATAAGCCAAGCAACAGTCAAACGCACGTCTTTCATCACAAATATCAGAGCGAGCGGTGTTTTTAAGGACTGTTTCGTAAAGTGTTTTCGTCATCAAATCAAACGAAACGAATAAAGGAGAAACTCAAGTAATTCATTTGGCCACATAAGTGATGAGTGGGTGGTATCGAAGAGTACATGCGTTTAATAATCATTAATCATTTACATATAAATTGTCACTTTTATGCATTAATAACACAATGTACAACACTCGTCGACACGTGCCACCCACCGTGTGTTGAGCAGAATGAACGCAACGATAGAAATTTACAAATGCTGATCGTCAAATGCTCCAAACAACAAGCACGGCGGCAGTAACAGAAGGTTGTATGTTTAAGACCTCTTCTTAACCCAACAATAACAATGGCAGGCAACACACAAAAAAGTACAACATTGAGAAACAAATTACTTCAAAGAACATCAAAGAAACAAAATGATTCCTTTGTAGTTGGCTGGTTGGATGGACGGACGGATTGGTGAATGAATAGCCGTACATATATAGTGGTGGCCAAAAATAAAGTAACCAATATTATATTTATGTAGAATGGTGCATAACATTTTTGACTCTGAAGAAATTTTATAATTGCTTTTTGTTTTAAGTAATATAATTTGTTAACTATAAAAAAGTACAAAAATAATCCAAAATTTAATGCACACATATGATTTAAGGAGATATTCAATATGAATTGGTCAAAACTAAAGCAACTTCTTAATACATACTTTTAAAATTAATTTTTAGTAAAAAAATGCATACATAGCATATCCGAAATTTTTATAAGAGGAGCACATGTAGGAGTCATTGCAGGCATTATGCGCTTTATTTTATAATTTGAGATGCTGTTCCTTGCGTCGCTCATCCTATCCAAATGGTGTTTAGGTCAGGGATTGTGCTGTCCATTGAAGAATACAAATATTTGATGCTTTTAACCAATTACATGGCTTCATTTGGGGTGGAGTTTTATATTCTTATCGAAATTAAGTTATTAATCAGACATTTTTTTAAATATCGGTAAAAGTTTACTAGCATTCAGTAAATAGGTTCAATACCAGAACAGGAAAAGTCATTTCCTACCATGAATGATGAATGAGATGAAGCCAGATAATTGGTTGAATGTATCAAATTCTTGCATTCTTCAATGGGTGGCACAATCTCCTGACCTGAACAACATTTGAGTACCATTGGATCATTGTAGATCCGCGATCGACAGACATATAATACCACATTTTGCACTTGTATAAGTGTAAGAGCGAAAAAATAAGAAATGAGAAATAGTTGTAATCTCATCTTCACAACAAGGCATGCGTGGAAAACTGAAATTTAGAAATAATATTAATCTAAAACAGAACTAATATTTTTTAGTTTTATAGTAGCCAATATTTTGTTGTCTTTATATTAATTTTAAATATTGATATAGAAATATGAGATTTTTAATTATATTTATTTATTTATTTTTATTTATTTATTTATTAATTTATTTCATTTAGTACAAGTAAGACTAAGAGTCTCATAAGGTACCTCAAACAATAATATATTTTACAATTATTAACTGTTTAAAAGAGAAAAAATACAAAAGTCATAAAAACCAATACAATAAAAAGATAAACGTATATAAATTATTTAAATACTAAAATGTTTTATAACGGCCATTAAATTTAGTCTCATATGAGCTGTCACATAGTCACTAAATTGTGTTTTCTATGCGCGTGAGTAGTCTGTGTAAATTTAGTAACGACCAAAATACACAGTGTATAGGAGTTGCCGATCGTGATTGTAGATTAATTTACTGAAGGATACAGATAAACTAATAGGCACAATATCCTTGACAGGATAAGGGACGAAAGGAACAGCATCTCAAATTATAAAATAAAGTGCACAATGCCTGCAATGACTCCTAAAAGTGCTCTTTTCATAAAAAATTACGGATATGCTATGCATTTTTTATACTAAAAATTAATTTTAAAAGTATTTATAAGAAGTTGCTTAAGTTTTGACCAATTCATATTGAGTATGAAATCCTTTTTGTGTCCGACTTCTGATATCTCTGATCCTTCCCCAAAATCTAAAATTGTGTCGATATAAGAATAAAGAGCATTTAATTATATGAAAATGTTCAAATATTCATTATCAACCGTTTTCACAACAAACATTTTTTTTGAAAATGAATTATAAAACAGTTATTTTTTCAGTTACAAACCCTTTCAGATTCTACTTCCTATCAAAAAAGAGGAAAGGTTATTATATCCTACAGCACTATAGTGGTTTAGCTATGTCCATCCGGCTTATAATCAAACTACAAGTCGAAATTTTCCAGATAATACGATGCAAATGACTCATATGTTTCATTTTACCCAAGGACGAAGTTGTTTGAAAATGGATTAAATCGGCCCATTATTCCCTAGCCCTAATATAACCGTACTTTCCGAATAGTTAGCATCCCACAGAAAAAACCTTAAACATATGTACAGTGGTTGTCAGCTTATTTGATGCAAACTTATTTAAAATACTTAAATCAGTGTAACTCATAAATTAATAAAATTATTAAACAAAAACAAAACGCACTTTACTTGATAACACGGTCCCTTAAAAAAACAATTTTATTTTTTAAATTTTGTTGCTGTCAAATATGGAAAAAACAAAAACAAAAAATGCGCTTATTTTCAATCTCTCAGATTATTTGATGCAAGAAAAATTTTAACTGAAGTGATACCGTTATATTGAAAAAAATAACTTGTTTTATATTATGCTGACAATATCTACTAAGGTTTGCATAATTTTAGTATTTTGTTGGAGTTCAAAAGTATTAAACAGATTTTATTGAACATGGACCGGCGAACAACAATTGAACAAAAAAAATTGGTTATCCATCATTATAAAACTGGAAAAACTCAGCGTTAAATAGGAGAAATAGTGAATTTGTCTTCATCTACAGTCCAGCATATAATAGAGCGCTATACAAAGGAGAATAAAATTGAAAATAAGGGCAGATCAGCGCCTAACAAAATATTCTCCGCAAGTGATGAACGTTGGATAATAAGAAAAATTAAGGAAAACCCAAAGTTATCGGCACAAAAAATAGCTGATGAAGTGGCCACAGGTATTGGGAAGATGTGCAGTGCATCAACTATCCGGTGTGTTTTACGTTCACATGACTTTCATGGTAGAGTACCACTGAAGAAGCCACTTATTAGCCCAAAAAATTCTCGGTTAGCGTTCGCAAAAACGCACATTTCCAAAGGTCCAGACTGGATGACTCAATGCCAAATCGACTGAAAGCTGTTTTAAACCAAAAAGGCTACCATACTAAATATTAGTTAAAGTTAATAATATATTATATATAAGTTAAAAATTAAGTTTTTTTTGTTTTTTTTAGTTTTTAATTTTTCTTTAAGATAATATACAATATGAAATAAATGAATTAATATATCGAAATTGGAATAGTTCCTAATAAACTGGGAATTTTATTTTTTTTAAACCCAAAATAGTTTTAGAGTTACATGTATTTTAATAACATAAAATTTCTTCGCAGCTAGCATTTGGAAGATTGTTGGATGATTAATCAGTAAACTGAGTCATTTTTGACTCCTTTTGATGACCTAAAAGTGATTAATAAGTTGATCTTCCGACTGCGCGAAATATAACTACAAACTAAATTTATAAACAATCATATTTCAAACACCTGGATGACCTATTTATGATTGGTATACATTTTGTTATTGTTTTTCAAATAAATCAGATTTTAAACATTAATTGGGCTATTTAGACTTAGTTTAGTGATTAGTCGCCCAACTATCTTCCGTAGAAGATCATTAAACACAGAAAATTATTATCATTAAAGCATAATATAATTTCAATTTCCTTGAGAGAAAATCGTCTAAATATCACACAAATTCAAATACTTATACATTTAATTTTATAAACGAAATGAGAATTATATCAACTCATTTTAGGCCACACAAAATGTTTTGCTAACTCTTCCAAAAGAGTCTTTTCTGAGTCCCATTTCTAATTAGTTTCGACTAATTTTTGAATAGTTTCTGAATCATTTTTAAGTGTAAGTGTTGCTATTTCATTACAAACAAAAACAATTACATAAGGAACAATTTTAGATCTTCCAACTGCTTGAAATATGACCACAAAATACATTTTTAAAACCATCATATTTTAAACTCCAGGATGATAAATTTATGATTGCTATACATTTTGTTATTGTTTTTCAAATATTCAGTTTTCAATCATATATCGGGATCATTTTCGAGTCATTTTTTAAGCGCTCAACTTATTAATCACTTTTAGGTCATCAAAAGGAGTCAAAAATGACTCAGTTTACTGATTAATCATCCAACAATCTTCCAAATGCTAGCTGGGCTGGGTTACATCAAATAAGCTGACAAGCACTGTATATGTATAAATACTATATATGTATGTATGTGAGAGAGTATTTTGCCAAATATGTAACCACAGTCATTCTTGAATTATATTTATATACGCAAGACTTAGTCTAAGTCAAGTAATTAATTCTGTAATCAGAAGTAAATATTTAACTATGGATGATACCTTGCAATCGCTAGTTCGGAACTACAGGGTACATACTAGGGTGATCGACTCAGTTTTTCAACTGGTTTTACCAGTATCGGTTTTTTCTAAATTTCGATTTTTCGAATATAGAATAACCCGATTTTTTACTTTGATAAAACCGTTTCGAATACTTTAATTTGCTTTGTATTCAAATGTGACTTAAATTAAATCTTAAAGTAAATAATAACACAGCCCATCTAAATTTTAACGGGCTGTTAAAATTTAGTTAAATGTTTTGTTAACTTAAATATTAAATATCCATTTATTTGTAAGAAAAATCATAGTTTCAATTGTTTGTTTTTTTTGGTGTTTTGTTAGCGATTGAGATTTCAACAAAAGAGCATTACTAATCTTTGTTTATAAACAAAAACTTGCAATTATTTTTACAAATTTGCGTTCGCGTACTTTTTTGGATATTTTTTTGATTGAGAGTAATTAAAAATTCCACTCTATCATAATAGGCTTCGTCCTTGGGTCAAATAAAACGTGCATGGCAAATTTCATCCAATTATCTTGAAAATTGCGACCTGTACCTTGCGCACAAGGTTTACATGGACAGCCAGGCGGACGGACGGACATAGCTTAATCGACTCAGAAAACGATTCTAAGCCGATTGGTATACTTTAAGGTGGGTCTAGGACGAATATTTTTGTATGTTACAAACATCAGCACAAATCCAATATACCCTCCTTACTAAAGTGGTGTAGGGTATAAAAATTCTTATTTTGCTCTTAATGCAAACAACAGTTAAAGCACACTTTAGCCTTAGAAACCATTAATAAAATTGTGATATTCATAAACAAATAATAAACCTACATATATTTACAATTGTGCTGTTTTATGTTTAACTTGGTAGCACTGTACAATTTGGCTGTCATTTTATGTGTTAGTGTTGCGTACAATTAGGATAAAATATTCGTTGATTCAGTTTTCTTAATTTCATATTTTTCTTTATAATAGATTTTTGACAATAAAAACGAACATTTAAGAAAAATAAATATATATATGGCTATAATAAATATTTATTTAGTTCTGATGTATAAATCTAACGAATAACGAATATTTACATGATTACTTATTTTATGGCAATATATGTATTTCACCAACAAACTTTGAAAAAGGCACATCAAATGATTGTGTCCATCATTTGGTTGACAGACGGGCATTTCAAAATTGCCTAAAAATAGAGCTGGCCAATTGGAATATTGTCAAAAATTCATGCATTAATGTTTGGGTTTTCCTCAAAATATAACCATTTTCTGGGATTTTATTTACAAATTTGTAAACGGTAAAATAAGAATTTTTAGATTTAATTTTACAAGAAATCTGAGAAAAAATTGTATATGTATGTATATTAGAACATATACATTTTTTTTTTTTTTTTTGAGAAAAAGGTCAGAATTACGCAAAAATCGGGTAGTTAATACACCTTAACTCCTAGGGAACAAATGAGAACAAAAAAAGTCCTACACTGTGCTGTCCCCTACACGTGTATACCCGAAAATATTTTTTTTAGTTTAAAAGTAGCAAATATTTTTTTGGGCTTATTTGCACATATTTATTTTAAATATTGAAATCAGTGTGACCAGGTCTCGAAAAATGTTGCGGCTAAATCCCATCCAAAATAATGCTAGAAAAAATGCTAAATTGATTTTAAAGTGCCAAAAAAAAATGCTAAAATTGTTTAAGTGTTTTTATGAACAATTCATATTAATTTGTAACTGAAATTCATTGTAATTTATATCAAGTAAGAAAGTATATTCTGCCGTGGTTGACCATATGAGTATAAAATTTGATTTATTTTTCGTAATAAAGCATTTATGTTGAATTAAACCTTGGTTCCGACATATTCAAACCAATTTTCTGAGAAAGGCTTTATACATTTGTATATGCATGGGGGCTAGGTAAAATAAAGGACGGACTTTAACCATTTTTAAAAGGTTTTGTCATTGGATCAAAAAGCATACGTGCTTATTGTTTTGAAAATTTCAACCTCTACCAGACGGTCAGACTCACATGGCTTAATAGATTCAGAAAATGATTCTTAACCGATTAGTATACTCAAACGTAGTATAGTGGAGTAGGGTACAAAATTAAGTTCCGTGGTATTAAAATAAACAGAAATGCTATAAATTATTTCAAAATGTTTGTAAATTTAGCAATATGTAATGTCTCTAACTTTAAAATATTTCTGAATGCAAAAATTACATTAAAACTCTATTAATTACACTAGTTGCTCATGGTATAAAACCTATATGTGTTTTCGAAAGGAAAAGTATAATATTTCTAGTTTTACTTTTTTTATATAAACAATTTTATTTGTCTTCCTCAAAACACTTTAAAAATGGTTTTCATGTCACAAAAATATTGAAAATTCCGTTGAAATAATTTTAAATCTCGGTGAATAGATGTCAGGTTTATAACTCATACTTCCAAGATTTTTTCGGAAAAATATATATGAGAATGTATGAAATGAATTGAGAGATATATTCAAATCTGTAAGTTTGTAATTCTGGAATAAATTGTCAATAATATTTTCGAAATTTATGTATTTTTTTTAATTAAAAAAAAACGTGACAACAAAATTACTAAAAATTTGGTAAAAATAAAAAGAACAGAAAGTAGGATGAGAAAGTCTCAATTATATATTATTGATTTTTTTCAATACTTATTTTCAATAAATTAACAAGAACTCCTGAAGAATGATAAAAATTAAAACCTATTTATTTCGTATAGGAAAAAATAAAATTTGTTAATTAACCGTCATACATAACCTTTTCCAAAATTATATGTTTCATTCCATGAGCAAACAAAAAGTATTAGTTTGTAAAATAGCGTACTGAACGTATTTGTAAAAATATATGAAATCTCTTGAATTATTTCTATCACCTCGAATTTAAAAAAGCATTGGGTTCCAGAAAAATATTCTAGAATACAACATTTTAAAGTATTCACTTGTATTGGCGTAATTTTAAGTTATTTATCTTCATGAATCTTTTTGCATTATTTTGAATTACAGTGTAAATTATTACATTTCTCATATTTCTTCTTGCTTGTGTTTGGGTAGACATTTAATTCTGATTTTTTCCGGTTAAACCTATTTCCAATATAAATCTTTTTTGCAAAAATTTGTCTTTTTTTGTTTATATACTAAAATTGTAAAAAAAAAGCTAAAAATGCTAAAAATATTTTATAAAAATGCTAAATAAAATGCCAAATGCTAAATTAAAATTTTACAGCTAAATCAAAATAAAAAATGCTAAATCTAGCTGCAAAAATGCCAAAATGGTCACATTGGTAGTCAGTGTAAATTTAGTAACGTCTAAAATACACAGCGTATGGAAGTTGCCGATCGTGGCTATAGACTGATAACCGGTAAACCGATTTTCTTCAAATTTTCACAGTATGTCTAACAAGTTTGGAAGAAACCATGCACCACTTATTGTTTTGAAATTTTTAATGGGCGAAGTGCCACGCCCACATTAAAAATAAGTATTAATAGTCGTTTACTTTTATAAGAAACTTCATATTTAGAATCCTAAAACTTAGCACGGAAAATTCTAACATCCATATATACATTTTGGAAAAAAAATTTTGAACTAGCAATAGTGGGCGTGGCACCTCCCAAACAAAAAATTAGGCTGATAGCAGAACGTCAACGGATGCCGAAAAGATTCCGAACTTTCCCAGTGCAAGGCGAAAATATCGATTTTTTAAAATTTTGCTTAAATTTGGCCATATAGTAATAAATTTTGAATTTTACTAAAGGAATCGTAATGTGCACAGAGTAAGCATTTCGGAAACATATAAAACACAAAAAATTCTTGAAAACTTTAAATTTATTGCAAATTTCCCAGGCCATTAACGTGTCTCATAGCACATGAATTCGAAATGTGACAAAAAAAAATTTACTTTTTTTGCGATATATGCTAAAAAACATTTTGTTACTTAAAATATATCTATAATTACTCGAATATTACCTTTTTTGTCGTTGTAAGATAACGCAAACTTGTTCTCAGCTATGGTCAAAAAAGTTTGTTTTTTTCAACGGCCGTTTCAAATCTAATTTTTAAAAATTTTTAGGAGATCTCATGGGGATTTATGGACAATAGATAAGGATATTAAAAGGTAAAAGAATTAGATCAATATTTCTTTCAGTTTTGCTGTACCTGCGATTTGAACTCGGCGGATTTCGGGAAAATCGCATTTTTGGAATAATTTAGAGATTAAGTAGTAATTCTTTATTAATGTACATTTTAAATAAAGTATTTTCAGAGTATTATAGTCCAGGTAATATAAAAAATATATCCGAAGTTTTCTTAAAATCGGACATTCTTAACCCATAAACTGTGGAGTTCAAAGGTCAAATTTTGCAAAATTTGGGAATTCTTAGTGTACCATATCGAAATAATATTTATATGTCGGCCATACACTACCGCTCACTTAAATAGGTTCACTGTTTTGTTTACATTCAAATTAATTTTTTGCAAAAAATAATCTACTAATTAGTAACATTAAATAAAAATACGATATCTTAGGTATCACCTGTAAGACAAAAATTGCCACAATACCTAAGAGCTGATTTTTAATAATTTTTTTCTAACATACTACGTTTTTGAGCTATATTTTTTGGCCAATAGCCACTCGTAAAGAAAAAAACCTCTTCAGTTTCCACTTGAAGACAAGACAGCAATAGCAACATCTTGTTTTTTCGGATGGAAAAAAGTTTAATTTAGTAGGTCCAGATCGATATAATCATTATTTTAATGATTTTTGAAAGGAAGAGCTCTACCTGAGTCGTCTGCATAGCTGCGGATGTAGTGGGGGCAATATTGCATTAAGAAACATGTGAGCTTCAAGTTCATTTGTCTAGTAAGAATTATAATAATTGCAATGCCATACTGGAAATAGCTTTTTTCATATTTTTGGATATCTTTGAACCCTTACCGTGGATATTTAAAAAATATAATGCCCCGAGCCATAGCGCCAGGTTTGTAAAAGGATGGATTCCAAGCCAGAAAGTAAAAATTTTGGAGTGACCTCCATACTCTTCTCACCTATTTATTATAGAAAATGACTGGAATTTATCGTATATAGTTCGATATTTACAATAGAGTGAAAAAAGATAGATTAACTCCTAAAGGCACTTGGAAACAATTTAACACCAAAGTTTAAAAATTCGAAAATTATTACAAAAAAATGCAATTATCCCGAAATCCTCCCAGTTCTAATCGCAGATACAGCTAAACTATAAAAAAATGTTGATCTAATTCTTTTACCTTTTAATATCCTTATCTATTGTCCATAAATCCCTAAAAATTTTGAAATTTGTTTAACAAAGATTCATAAAAAACTGAAAATGGAGATTCGAAACGGCCGTTGAAAAAAATCAAACTTTTTTGACCATAGCTGAGAACAAGTTTGCGTTATCTTATAAGGACAAAAATCAATATTCAAATAGTTATAGATATATTTTAAGTAACAAAATGGTTTTTTTTTTAGCATATATCCCAAAAAAAGTAAATTTTTTTAGCCACATTTCGAATTCATGTGCTATGAGACACGTCAATGGCCTGGGGAGTTTGCAATAACTTTTAAAGTTTTCAAGCAATATTTGTCTTTCTTTCCGAAATGCTTACTCTGTGCACATTGCGATTCCTTTACTACTAAGTTAAAAATATATTACTATATGGAAAAATTTGAGTAAATACTGAAAAAATCGATTTTTTCCCCTTGTTAATGCTCTTGGAAACTTCAGAGTCGTTGTGGCACCAGTTAACGTTATCCTATCAGCCTAATTTTTTTATAACATAGTTTTGCAACCCAAAGAAGAATTCTAGAGGGGGACGGCCTGTCAGACAAAATTTGTTTTCCTTCATACAAGCTTGAATCACTCTAATGTACATATACATAGAATATCTGGTGTCGTTCCAGTAACCGTTTTTGCAAAGTAAAAAAGTGTTGGCTTTAGATATTTGCAATGCATTCAACAGAGTGTGACATAGTGCACATTTATTCGTATGAATGTAAGTATGTGATTCATTACGAGCTAGGTTCGGAACGGTGAAAAGGTAACGAAATATAGGCTTATTATTTTAGCGGTAACTGTATCTAGCCATCCTTCATTACGAGTTTAATTAAACTAATATCATTCAAAAAAGCAAATAAAAAATACTATATTTTCATTGTTGTAGATCTACATCGCCCTTTTTGCCCTTCTGATAATGACGATCATAATGGGATATATAGATGCTGTTCAATCAACTAACCCCGAACCAGAAAAAACATATTTAAACAAAATAAATTGTATTTGTTTGTTGTTTACACTGTTTCATAATTTTCTTATTTTATTTTGCGGTTCGATCTGTATCACATTTTCCATGTAGCGTTTCATTGTTTTCGGGTTGGTTAAACAATGGGCGTGATAAAAGGTATTCTGTACGTATTTATGACAAACTAAACAAATAAGAAAAAATCAAGGAATACCTCAACGCATCGTGTACGCAACACTTACTTTTCTTTTATTTATTGTATTTTTTTTATAATACATTCAAGTATGTTTGTTGTGCGAGTATTTGTATATGTACTTCATTCATTCATTGAAAACTCAGTTTCAGATATAAAAATGTACATACATACACAGTTAGATAGTCATGCACAATGGGTATTGTAAGAGCATTAAAGTTAAATACGGTTTAATGCCATATGTTGTGCAATTTTCTCTATTGTTTTCTGGTGATGTGATGGGATGGCAATAACGACTATAAGAATGAATGAATGGGAGCGGAGCGATGATTTTTTTGTTACCAAACTTTGTGTAATAGAGAAAATTAGGGTTGATTTTGTTGCGCACTGGTCTATGAATTTGCTTTTGAAAGATTTTGATATTCCTAATGAAAATTAAACAACTAATTTGTAAAATTTTATTATTTAACAGACTTAATTAAACTTGTTCGCTCATTATTTTGGACCTACCAATTTTATTTACTTTCATAAGGGTTTTTCCTTTTTATTAATACGGGGAAAACGGATGAATCGAAAAATCAATAGGAATGTTAAAACTGATATTTGCGTTACATAAAGGCAGACACACGGGTGGACAGACATCCAAAACACACTTCTTTCTAACCTATCATACCCTTTAAAACCAAACAATTTATTTTGTTTGTGTTTGTTAGTTAATACAAATTATATATTATATGTACATACATATGTATATGTATGTATATTAGGGAGCTTATTTTAACCTTTTTAAATCATTTAAAAGTGCAGGTTGGATTTTTGTTATAGTTGATATAAAACTGCACCGCTGACAATTTTAACCATGTCGGATAACAAATTAATTCATGTCACTGCTATTGGCTCTTTGGAATGATTGACCTATCTATCCTATTCAGACAAAAACTCACTGATTAAACTTAACGATAAAATATCTCAAAATAATAAGGACTTGGAGCTAGTGATCACAATTTTAGAAATTTGGTATAAATCATATTAGGCAATTTTATTAATGATTTCGGACTATAAACCATACGCAGTTCTCGAAATTTCCTTGACTATATAAGAAAACACCCTAATGTATATAATATGTACATATACATATGGGGAATTTCGTGTCAAATGACCCAACTTTAAAAATCGATGTCTTCCGATTTGGACGACTATGGGATAATTGTAAAAGCTTTCTTTTAAGTAAAAAAGGCCCATTTTGAAAAAAATTAAAAAAATACATATTTTTTAAAACAATAATTAAATCAAATTTTTGGAAAGAATCTATCTGAACTCCTTTGGACAATTTTTGTTAGGACCAATAGGTGAAAAGTTACACTCATATCAATAAAACCCGTTTGACCAAAGTGTCCAACTTTGATCCCATCTAATTCCGGCAGTTCAAAATTTGTGTCTGACCTACAATCCAATAGTACAAACCTTAGTGGAAACTTCGTCAAAATCGATTTTTTGAGTTGGGTCACTTGCAATGAAATTTCCCATATGTATATGTAAAATAAGTGAATGTGTGTTTATGAGTGATTGCCAACGTCTGCCACTTATCCCATTTCCACTTTGACTAAATTTAAGAGGTAAGTTGTGTTTTATCAAGTAAATATCGTGTTGTACAATGAAATTAATTGTATTATCCCAGCCATCCGTATGAACGTGGCTTTATAAGACAAGCATACACATTTACATAATATAATATAACTACATACATACGTACATACGGATATACATACATATGTATGTATGTGATCATTCAATTCAATACTAATAACTATGTAACTTAAAAATTCCAACCTTCTAATGACCAACCACAAAAGGGAAAAGTCAAACAACCATAGAATTATCGGTGATAAATATTTGCGTTGGCTACGTTTTAAGACAAACCTCTTTGATTAAAAGAATCCCTCCCCTAAATTAAAAACAGTTGTAAACATTTATTTTCTTTTTTATTTTAATTAAACGTCCTTAACTTAATTTTTAGATTAAATAAATCATTGATTGATTATTTTGTGTCCTTCCAATAATAATATTACTTAATTAAATCGCCCTGTAACAATTTTTTACAAAAGCATTAACACGTGCATTTACACGTCAAACTAGAGTAGTACTTAATTTCTGTCTTATAACCTTTTTAAAATGACTTTAAATTTTAAAGGACATTAATCTTTAATATACTAAGTTATATGTACACTATCGGACAAAATAAAGTGCAAAAGTGCTCATGCTACATTATTTTATCGGAAAATCTGTTAAATGATTATTGAATATGGAACTTTTTTTTTAAATTCATTTAGTTTATATACAATGCTACAAAAATAACTATAAAACAAATTTATTCCATCTAAAATTTTTCTGTATAACATTTAAAATTAAAGTAAATTCACATTTTTGTCGGACAAAATAAAGTGTAAATTTTATATATCATTATTTTAATTTTATGTATATCAAAATTTTTTATCTATTTTGGTTCTGATTTGAATATCTGGATCTACTCAAGTCATTTTTGTAATTATTTTACCATTATTATTCGCAATCGCTTTCACTTTCCCTTGCTTTCTCCCATACTATTATTTTCAAAAGAAATCCGTTTTTGTTCGCTATTTCAGCGGAATTTTGTGATCAATTGTGGTCAAATATTAATCTATTAGATTTAGGGCGATGCTCTGAGCAGGTCATTCAAATTTTTCAGTGTTTTTTTTTTTTTACAATAATGTTTTTAACCTTAGTCGTGTGTTTGAAGTCATGAATCGGTTGAGGCATTAAGTCTCCCAAACCCATTTTTACGGCATTTATTTCCAAATTTTTATTAAATAAGCTCGTGAATTGCTCATTTGTTATTAGTTACTCCATTTTCACTAAGAAATTAGGACTCATCTGACCAACTACGTAAATTTGATCTAAAAAATATGAAATTAAATACTAAAATCGAAAAAAAATTTTATGCTTTTAAATATGTTGGTGAAAGATTGAAGGTATGGGTCAGTTGACTCTTCGTAAGTGTCCAATTTTTAACGTTAGGTATGGTGAACCTAGGTGAAATTTATTCAAAAAGCTCCAATGAACACTATATGAGCATATTGCAGTGAAATCTTAAGATCAGTGCCTTCGAAATGGACTTGGGCAACTTTATATTTCGGCAAGATAATAAGCTTAAGCACTTGATAAAGTTAAAAAATAACATTACTGTAGGAAAAATCACTGAAAATTGAAATAAGTTGCTCAGAGCACCGCCCAAAATCCAATAGATTAATTTTGGACCACAATTTATCAAAAAATTCCGATGAAATAGTGATCAAAAACGTATTTCTTTTGAAAATTATCATATGGGGATAGCAAGGGGAAGGGAAAGCGATTGCGAATAATAATGGAGAACAAAATTACCAAAATGGCTTAAATAGATACAGATATTAAAATCAGAACCAAAATAGATAAAAAATTTTGATATACAAGAAATTTAAATAATGATATATGTATAAAATTTACACTTTATTTTGTCCGACAAAAAAGTGAATTTATTTTAATTTTAGATGTTATGCAGAAAAATTTTAAGTAGAAAAATTTAGTTTTATTGTTATTTTTGTAGCATTGTATATAAACTAAATGATTTTGAAAAAAAATTCCATATTCAATAATCATTTAACCGATTTTTCGCTGAAAGAATATACATGAGTACTTTTGCACTTTATTTTGTCCGATAGTGTATGTACATAAGTAATATTGGTATCAAATGAAAGCTGGGAATCTATACATTGTTAGTTGTCTTATTTTTACATAAAATATAATTTAAAAAAGTTAAAATTTTTCATAACTACTTTTTGGAACTAATTTCTAAAATCCCACAACCTAATGGTTTTTCCTTAAAATTTACCTAGGCTTTTTAACGTGGTTTTTATTAGTTTCCTAACAAACAAAAAAATTATATAACTTTTAGGCACATAAACCCATTGATATAAATATGAAGGTATGTATAATATTTGGCAACAAAATATATATGTATGTACCTACATACATATTGAATCAATTTCTAATAGAATAAAAAAGAAAACAAGTAAAAGACAACTTTGTATATGTTATAGTTCCTGAATTGTAACCACAAAAATTATATAAACAGATTAAGTAGGTAATGAAAAAAAGCTAAATAAATTGCATTGTAATTGAATTTCGAACAAATCTGGCTTTGAAGTGTTGTTCCTCCAATACAACAAATTAGAAAATGTAAAACAATAACAACAACAACATAACCGAACGTATATAAGTAAATAAAAACATTCAAGAGATAATAAAATCAGGGGTTGCCTGCCAGAATTTTGTATTTCAAATTCAACCGCAGCACAGCTGGATACTTTTAGAATCTTAAATAGTGCAACGAAGCGGCAAATAAGTGATGCTATCTGTGATGACAGCAGCTAAAGATAAGAAATATACATACATACGATACACAACAATAATAATGTACCACTCTATTCTATCATTTTATACATTTGTATATGTTATGTTTATACTTGGGTTGTTGCCATTATTATGCGAATATGTATAAGTATCTATTATCTGTCCGTCCGCTGTTTCAACCAACAGTGTGTTATACATACATGCTTTCATACATATAATCATTTTTATAATAATGTATATATAAAAGTGTTATATTCGACAGATTTATTCATATTTTCTTCTTATTTTTTTAAGAACAAATATCCGTCGTTATTTTATATTTTAAAGAATTTATGACGAAGGACAAATTAGGCATTTTCTTTGCTTGTATTTTTGTATCCCCGAATACTAACATCAGAAGGTAGCGAGACAGCCAACCATCCATCCAGCACAGGGGTATTTGATATCGTCTTCTCCTATGTATAAATACTTTTACGTTTGTTTGCCCCAATTGTTGCTGTTTTAAGTTAAATAACCGGATTAAATGACTTCAAGACTTAAGCATATGAAAGCAGGAAAATAGAATTGCGAAAAGAAAAACCAGTTTATCAAAGACTAGGGTATTCAATTATTCGGATTTTTGTTTTAACCGATTTTTTGGACAAATAATTATAACTTAATCTATTAATAATAAACGATTTTCCTTCATAAAATTATCAATATTAAAAGAATAAATGAATTATTTTTTTTATTAACTTTTACATTATCTTATTTATTATTGAATTAATTTCTAAAAGAAAATTAAAAACACTAAAATTTTATATTTTAATAAGATATATAATCATAATTCTATCGCGTTTTTCAAATATCTTATTTGAATAAAAGAGAAAATATTTTAATGTTTCAATGGTTAAACGAAACAAATTTTTTGGCAATATTTAACTATTCGAACCATTAATCTATAACAATTTATCGGTTAACCGAATAATGGTTGAATACCCTATCAAAACGCAGAAGACTCTGTTTCGCTTCCACATGGGATCCCCGAGAATATTTTTGTATTCGGAATGGAAAGTCACATATATATGTGTACAAATTCTTTTTAAAAATATACACATATACAGTAAATGTTTTGATAATGGACGACAGTAATACATATTATTAAAAATTAAAAATAGTTTACATTTTACTGTATATTAAATATTTTCATTAAAAAAGAAAGGAAAACATATTTTTAATATTGTCAAATTTGCACTCAAATTTAAATTATATATATATTTGTTCTGTTTTTTTTTTAATAGAAAGTAATTGCTTTTGATGACGGTACCTATATACTTATCTCCATTTCTATAGAGCTATCTCGGGAATCTATACGAGTTGATATATGTAAGTTTGATCTCATGAAATGAATTCAAGATTACCGAAAGGCTCTGTACTTTCGCCTACTCTATTTCTTATATTTCTAAATATAATTATGCAATACACATACATATGCTATTCCTATTATTTAACTAATATAGACACAATGTTGGGTGTGTTTTACTTTTCTATCGATACTAAATTAAAAGTATTTTTTCTGAAATTCCTGTTCCCGATGCCGGCAAAACACGCGTCTTTTCAATGGATCGATTCTATTACAAGGAAAACTCCTTCTTACCGTACTGTCCATATTTGGAATAAACTTCCAGCAGTCATGTACATATGCCGAATCTTACCACCACCAAATCATGCGAGTATAAATTGATCCTTATGTTATTTGTTGCCAAAAAATCACTATAAGTTATTAGATTTATTTAAATTTTTTTTATCGTTTATATGGACCGGATCATGGAACGCGCTCTACAGAATTTAAAATGAAAGATTGAAACATTCTTCCTATGGTACCTTTTGGATATTCTATAGTGGGGACACGGTCCTTATTAAATAGGAATTTATAAATGGAGGTTTTCGTACTTTTTCATTCTTCAGATGTCACTTTTTGAATTTCCTATAATATTGAACATATAAATGTAAAATTTTGTCTGCGTCTAGTATGATGGTACGTTTTCCTGTATATAACATCCCTCATGAACACTGATTGGAAAATCTTTAGGAATTACGTCCAGGAAACAGGATCTCTGAACATCGGATGATAATACATTCAGTGAACACTATATAAGATTTTTGTTGTTACCAGCAAACATTTCCCTTAAAAAGGAGTGTTCAGCAGGCCCGAATTGAATTAAAATTTTCTATAATATTGAACACAGAAACGTAAAGTTTTTGATTGAATGAGAATCTATAATAAGTATACTTTTGACTTCTTCAAATAGTACTTTCGAAATTTTCTATAATGTGGAAGCATGATAATTTTCTATATATTGAACATAAAAAACAGAAACATTAGAAAAACATTTTCTATAAAAAATTTGGATGTATTTTATTTTGGTTGTCTTAGCGAAGCTCCCTGATAGATATTAGATAATAAACATATTAACATATTAAGGGAAATACTTTCTTAAATTTTATTTAAAATTATTTTAATTCGCAGAAATTAATCAATATTTATTCACCAATAATTAAATCTATACGAAAAATGTATATTTTATACATAAATTCATTATTATTCTTTTGGGTACCACATAAGTTTTTAGGTATTTTTGAGTATATGCTGAAAAACTAAAGAAACTTATTTTTTAGTGACACAAAATTAACAATTTCAAAAATTTTATACATTAAGCGAATATAATTAGAGCTATTTAAATGTTTGTTGCAGTATTAAAACACTATGCATTTGAGAGTTAAACCAGGTTTAATTTTTAAAATCACATGATTTATAAAAAAGTTATTTAAGAAATATTAAAATGTCGTAAAACATTTAAAGCCGTTTTTCTAGAAACGAATTTAATTGAGTTATAGCAGACTTACTACAAGTCTGAGCAATATGTAATAAACTTTGTTTAATGATTAATTGAGTACAAATTTATTTTTTGCAAAAGGGGTTATATAATAGTTCGGTTCCTATAAAACTTATTAATGTCAAATTTCGTCACTATACTCTAATTTTGAGCCTGGGCTATAGAGTGTAGGGTCAATTATGGAGCGATCGTCATAAAATTTGACAATATTCCCAGTGTGACAGATTTTGTGCCTAATTTCAAGTCATTTTCTGCAGGGAACCTTAAATTGAATAATGAAATTTGACAGAAAGATTTTGGTCTCTATATAACTTGCTCGTTTCGAATTTCTTCGCTTACTGGCATTTTTAAGCAAGTTATTAGCGTTAAATTAATGTTCTGATATTGCCAATTTACAAAACAAACTGCGTCAATAAAAGGTCCAAAAACAACTGTTAACATAATATTATAGAAATTACTGATATATCGAAACCAATTCATCTGATTTAAAAAATTTTGATGGAGCATTTTTAAATTCCAAAGAAAACTTTTTTGCTACTGCTTTTTTTGCTTTATATAGGGAGGTTTTCACAGAAATACAAAAATATTTTTTTAATTTCAGTAATGCTATTTTAACAACATATGCACTGATAATAAAAGCAGTAGGATAAGAACTCGTTAATACTAATTAAATACAAATAATTTAAAATAGACAAAAAAATAAACACTTAAAAATAAATAAAAAATAATAAATATATGTTTTCTTAAAATAACTTAATAAAAAAATGATACTTTATAGAATTTGGAAATTTGTATTTGTTTCAAGTGCAAAGAAACATCATCATACTCACACTGGGAATATTATCACTATTGCATACTTGTTCCGAAAGCAATCGATCTCGTATTTCCCACGCAAAAATGCTGGGACATTCACGTTTGTAGTCTGCTATTTTTTGTACAACTGGTGTGGTGGCAACTCGAGGTTTTGAACCACCAATGGCACGTGGCTTAATTGACCCAGTTTCATAATATCTGAAAATAATTTAAATATAATTTTTAATAAATACTTTTGCTTTTTATTCACATATAATTTTTTAAATAAACTTGTCAAACAAACTTTTTTAGTTTTAACTGTTTCAATTTATTTTGTTAAAATGTAAAGATTGTCCAAATCCAAAAGGTTTATAAAAAAATCGATATCTTTCGTTGATTTCATTAAAAGGTTTATAAAATCGATATCTTTTGTCGATTTTATTAAATAATTTAAAAATAATAATTCAGTTTTACTTAAAAATATGGAAGGCATAAACATTTTGGCTTTTTCAAAATTTATAAATCTCTTATTGTATTGTAGGGGAGAAGCGCCTTTCTGTCTAGGACAAATTATACAATTAACATCCAGAAAAATGTTGATGTCTTGAGTATTGTTAACTGCCCTGCCAGCAATTTTGTAGTCGTATACGATAAAAATCCATTTCTAGTTAACTTTTACAGACTGACTATAAGCTAACTACATTGTAATGCAGAAATGTCATAAAAGTTGGTATTTGGCAACAAGCTAACAATCATGTAATGCAGAATTACTCAAAATTTTCTGGAATTTTTGATATTTTTTCTCACGTTTCTTTATTATTTAGAATTTTGATTTACATTTTTGTAATTTTCTTATATACATTTTGAAATTAGAGTCACTAATTGGACAAATAAATTATAAAAGGTTAAATATTACAAATACAAAATTCTGCTGATTGATACTGTAAATATATTATTAAATTATAAGCTAACATTATACATAACATTTTTAAATTTATTTTAGATTTGGAAATTTGGATCAATAGGAATCATGGAAATAATTAACAAATCATTCATAATTTTATGGATACCGCTGTATAGACATTAATTTCCCCTGCTGGAAATTGATGTCTATTAATTTTAAAGAACTAATGTCATGACTTGTAAAAGCAGATCACATCACATAAACTTTCCAAGCTTTTTAAAAAGGTGACTATATATATTTTTAATTACTTAACGGATCTTGAAAGAACTTGAACCGACTAGTTTCATGAAAAGCATTGGAACTTTTTTAGATTTCTCTGTTTTTAATATTTGTTGCATAATTATCAAACAAGACTTTAACAAAGCGCAGTGTAATTAATTTATACAGTAAATAATAAAAAAGAAAACTATTAGTTAGTTAAGCTAACTTTTAAGTAACAAGCTTTAAATTAATTGCGAGTCGGACAATTGACTACTGCCAATAACATCTCAACAATAAAAAAGAAAACTATTAGTTGAATTTCCTGCAACTAATTTTAAGTTAGTTAATAGTTTTCTTTAAGTTAACTTTTAAGTAACAAACTTAATTGAAAGTCGGACAATTGACTACTGCCAATGAATTCCCAATGTTAAAATAATAGATTTAAATATGCTATTATAATCAAATCATGCTCAATTATGCAAAAATTTGAGCTAACAAATCGACGCCAAAATTCTTGATTTTTCATCATTTAAAACAATTTTTTAAGACCCAAGATAAATTCGGGAAAAATTCCGAAACATTCCATGAATATGTATATTGTAAAAAGCTAACAATTCTTGTCATTGAATATCACAAGTAAACCTTACACCACTATAGTGGGGAAGGCATTATGCGTTTGTGGTGATGTTCGTAACACCTAAAAATATTAAAGTGCGTACGCTACAGGTCGCAATTTTCAAGACAATTTTATTAAATTCGCTACATACTTTTCCTTTACTTGGCCCAATACAACCGTACCCCCGAATAGGGCTCTTGAGCCCATAATTGTGTTAAATTTTCTAGTATCTGACAACATAGTCTTCTATAAGCCTAAATGTTATTGCCTGCATACATAAATTAAATGTATACGTAAATAACTCTAGCAAAATGATCAAGGATAGGACCATATCTATCCATGTTCCGTATAACCCTACTTTCAGAAAATCACTTTTTTTCAATTAAAAAAATATTTCAGAATTAAGACAAAAATTTAAATACTTTATTTTTAAAAATAATCCGGACTTTAACATACTATTCACAGGTGTAGGTTATCTTCGGCATGTTTGACATTGTCCTACCGAGACCCAACAAAGTATATATATTTTGGGTCTATAATTGGTCATAGCTTCTACATAAGATCCACTTCCAAAAAACACTCAAACGCGCATATTTCACTGATAAATAAAGCTATCTTGATAAAATTCGAGTTGAATATGTTTTGTGTACATGCAAATCATTCTACTAATTTTTTTTCGTATCGGTCCATTATTGGTCATAGCTCCCATATAAGCCCACTTCCGAAAATCACTTAAACGCACATACTTCATTGTCAAATAAAGCTATGTCGATAAAATTCGACTAAAATATGTTTTGTATATATATATGAATCACTCTACGAAATTTTTTTCGGATAGGCCGATAATTGGTCATAGCTATATAAGGTCCTATTTCGAAAATCACTTAACGCATATATTTCATTGAATTCTAAAGCTATAGGGATAAAATTCGACTTGAATAGGTTTTGTGTACATATAAATCACTCTACCAATTTTTTCCGGATAGATCCATAATTGGTCATAGCTCTCATATAAGGTCCAATTCGGAACATCGCTTAAACGCATATAATTCATTAAATAATAAAGCTATCGGGATAAAGTACGATTTGAATATGTTTTGTGTGCATATAAATCATTCTACCAATTTTTTTCCGGATTGGTCCATATTTGGTAAGAGCTCCCATATAAGGTATACTTCAAAAATCACTTAAACGCACATATTTCATTATCAAATAAAGCTATCTTGTTAAAATTCGACATAAATATGTTTTATGTATGTATCACTCTACGAAAATTTTCCGGATAGGCCCGTAATTGGTCATAGATCCTATATAAAGTCCACTTCCGAAAATCACTTAAACGCTATTTCATTAATTAATAAATCTATTGCAGTAAAATTCGACTTGATTTTTTTTGCATATAAATCATAATTGGTCACAACTCCCATATAAGGACCATTTCCGAAAATTACTTAAATGCACATTGACAATCAAAGTTATCGGGATAAAATTCGACTTAAATGTGTATTTTGTATATATAAATTATTATACGGAATTTTTCCGTATCGGTCCATAAGTCGTCTTAGCTCCCAAATAAGGTTTATTTCTGAAAATCACTTAATACCATTTAATTCGTTATTAAATCTTTATATCCAGACAAAATTCGACATGATTATGTTCGGTGTATAGATAAATCATTCTATTAAAATGTTTTCGAACTGGCCTAATGATATAAATCTTTCTGGACCTAATCAAAATTAGTTCGTATGTGCATAAATGTTAGTACATACCCTCACTACGGAAACAAAAATTTTTTGTTGAATGATAGTTGAATGGGTTTTAAAGTAGCTTGCTGGTGGTGGGTATTTAAAATTCGACATAGCCGAATATATACACTCTAACTTGTTATACCTACGGTGACCAGACAGAACGTATTATACAGAACAGTACTGTATTTGAGAGCCCTGTTCTCTATAAATTATTATTTGCTAAAAAACGTGAAAATGTTCTGTATTTTATTTAGTGATCTGTATTTGTTCAGTATTCTTTATTTTTTCAGTTTTACATAAAAACGCATAAGAAATACAAAAATATTAAAATATATGACAACATTTTTTTCAACTATAAACATTTTAATAAATTACTTTATCAATTAAAAAATTAATACATAACTGGAATTAATTTTTTAATAAATTGTATGAGTCGAACATGACTTTTTTCCCAAACTATTTTCATTCAGAATATTAAAAGTTCATAAAATGTATGAACTTGTACATGATGCAAATTTTTTGAATTTTTCTCTTTTTCAACGATATTTATGAAATAATTGCATAAAAGTCATTATTTACTATTCTGTTTACATTGTAACAGAATAGTAATCCTATATTAGCGAATTTTATATAATAAAAAATTGGAATTTAAATCTTGAAAAACAAAATCTAAAACAGGAAATCATCAGCAAACATTCAAAAAGGCCCGCAAATTACGGGTAAATTTTATCGATTTTAATCTAAAGAAATAAACAATTTTTCAAAGAAAATTTCTAACATTCAAATAGAAAAATAAAAATAAATTTGAAATATTTTAAGTTCTTCTAGATTATGTTTAAAAAAAAAAACAAAAATTAAAAAATTCATACCATGTAGGAACTATTCTTAAATATTATTAACTTTTGTCAATGAAAGCAGTTCATAATATTTATGCTGAAACTTTTTTCTGTGAACAATCAATATAATAATGTTTAACGGTTGTATTCATAAAAAGTTAATTTAGGTTTATTAAACATTATTAACCAAAATCCACGAAAATGGTATTCATAAACGTCAAATAGCTTAAAATACCTTCAATAAACCAATGACAAATAGAAAAAATTTATTGTACGCTCGACCCTACTTTAAGCCAACAATAAGTTGAATTCTTACAAATTTTGTCTCTTTTTTCATTAATTTTAGGTTGAAGACGAAAACTAATCATGTTTTATTCTGAAATGAAATCTAAAAATTGTAATTTTAACGTTTACAAATTTGTAAATAAAATTCCAGATAAATTTTAAAAGTTTCTATTTTGCTGATAAAACTAAAATCTAGGCATTATTGGATTAATAGATGAATATTTGACAGTATTCCAGTTGGTTAATACTATTTTTAGCAATTTGGAAATGCCCGCCTGTCAATCAAATCATGGCCACAATCATTTTATTTGTCTTTTTCATAGTTTATTCGCTAAATATAAAGCCATGAAGTAATTAAGAGTGTAAATTATATTGATTAGTGTTCTATCAATGCAAAATATCTTCTCCGGCAATAAAATGTAGTCTTTTATCAAAGAAATTTATCAGTATTTGCAAAAATTTATTAAAAATTGCTATAAAAATAAGTAAAAATAACAAAATGTGCATAGTGATGTTTATTTTGTCACAAAATATTCGTTATTCGAATACTTTTAATTATAATTAAAAATATATATGTTATATTCATTCATCTGAACTAAATATATATTTATTGTAGCCATGTATACATTTATTTTTCTTAAAAGTTTGTTCTTATTTTCAAAAATGTGTTATAACCAAAAATATAAAATTAAGAAAACCGACTCAACGAATATTTTATCCTAATTGTTCGCAACACTAACACAGAAAATGACAGCCAATTGTACAGTGCTGCCAAGTTAAAAAATAAACAGCACATGTAATGTAGGTTTATTATTTGTTTATGAATACCACAATTTTATTAATAGCTTTTAAGTCTAAAGTGTACTTTAACTATTGTGTGATTTAAATCTAAAATAAGCATTTTTTATGAATACAACTGTAAAACTTTATTGACAATTGAAATTTTGACGGTTAAAAATAACCTGTTTTAGAAAATGGTGTTTAGCGTATTTTATCTCTTGTCCTGTGTTTTGCTGAAAAAAATATGGTCACTGTTGTAATACCCTACACCACTTTAGTGGGGAGGGTATATTGGGTTTGTGCTGATGTTTGTAACTCACAATAATATTGGTCATAAGTGGACCTTTAAGTATATCAATCGGCACAGAACCATTTTCTGAGTCGATTTAGCTATGTCATGAACTATATAATTATAGGGCCTCATTTGACCCTAGCCCCTATAAAAAGCCCCCTTCAAAATTTAACTTAAATATCCACAGTTTTATTAAACAATAAATCAATCACCTGATAATTTTTTACTTAACTAGTAATTTGAGCTGTCAAATGTTAATGTTCATTTATTTTTAAAAATTTCGGTTAAATTAATGAACAGGGAAACTAAAAATACGCTCTAAAAAGGTGTTTTAAACGCATTAAACATGCAGCAAAAAACTACAAATATTTATGCTCCATAAATAAAAGATTTTAGTGACTTTCTTTACTTGAAAACATCAAAATGGTCTGAAAATTATGTTTTTAAATAAACAACATTTCGTATCTTAGTATTTGAGCTGTAATATAATATATGTAAATGTTATTTTTAACAATTAATTTGTTAAAGTTGATTCCTACAAAACAAATCAAAATTTTTTTTGAACCTCGTTGTTGTTGAAAATTTTATATTAACTTAATTGTGTTAAAAAATATTTCTTATTGAGTTAAATTTTATATAATTTCATATAAGAAAAAATTTCCAATAACCAAATTTATTTAAAATTTTTTAATTTATTTTAAATTTATTTTGGTGCAAATTTCGCCAAAATCGATTTTTTCTGTTGGGTCACTTGACATGAAATTGCCCTTATGTATGTATGTAAGTATTAAAAGCAATAACAAACAAGTACGAATGTATATTCGGGCATGAATTTTAAGTTGTTTTTAACCCAAATACCAAATTTAATATTTTTTGACAAAACGTGAGTTCTTAAAGAGGAATTATTTATCAAAAAAAGCCTTAATTTAGAGAGAGTACAAAACAACTGCGTGCGCCCGAAGTTCTGCTATCCAGTACACTTTTTTAAAGGAGTCGAAAAAACGCAACATGCACCAAATTTAGAAGCAATTCTTTTCTGGACAAGAGTGACCCTTTCCTGAATTCTAAAAAAAATTAAAAAAAAAATCTGTATTAAAACTATTAGAACGTCCGTGGACATTATGTCACGCCACCTGTAAATCTATATGTATGTACATTAGAGGTGTCCAAACAATATCGATTTTGCTCAGATGGGTCTTATTTTTTTATTAGAGTCTAAAACTAACTAATTTTCCAATTGGATAACGGGAACCCGTGCCGGAAATCAATTGACAAGTGTAAAATTAGGTTTTTTTTTTTTTGATTTCTTCAAAATTGTGCATTATTTTGTCTTTGTATTGCAAGTAGAAGTGATGTAAACAAAAATATTTACACAAAAAAACGAGTACAGTGAGAATTATTTCGTCGTTTTTGCAACATATTATTTCTAGCTCGATATTAATATTTTATATTTTGTTGGACACATTCATAAATTTCTTTAAAAGATAGGATTTGGTCGAAATTTAAAAAAAAAATATGACTTTAGTGGCACAATTTTTGAAGAATTAAAAAAAAAGTCCTATTATTTACCCAATTTTACACTTTTCAGTCGATTTCCGTCACGGATTATCGTTATCCGATTTGACTAAATTTTAACACCAGTAAGTTTTAGACACTAAGTGCGAAAACCAAGAGCGTAAACATTTTCTCTCGTTGCAAACTATTACAAGTTATATTTTGTACTACTAATAATAATCCTATACAAAATTTAACAGATGTCTTTTCTTTACCTTTTTGCCAGCCAACAATTTTTTGTTTCTTTTAAAATTAAAATGTTTGCGAAATGAATTATTTCGATATTACGTAAATTGCAGATGCTTTTAACTATTTTGGAAGCCTACACCACTATAGTGGGGAAGGTATTGTGCTGATGTTTGTAACACATAAAAATATTAGTCCTACACCTTAAAGTATACCGATCTACTCATAATCACTTTCTTAGTCGATTAAGACATGTCCGTCCGGCTGGCTGGCTGTCCATGTAAACCTTGTGCGCAAGCTACAGGCCACAATTTTCAAGATATTTGGATAAAATTTGGACCATACGAGTTTTTCGGCACAGGGACGACGCCTATTGAAAATGGTTGAAATCTGTACATTATTTCACCTAGAACCCATACAACCTGACCTTCCGATTTTGGCTTTTTAACACATAACTATGTCAAATATACTACTATCTTACCAAAAATTGGCACAACTAAGTTTTATATAAGCATAAATGACCTAGCCCTCATACAAACCCCCCTTTAACCAATAAACTCCGAATGGGTAGAAAAATAACCAAAAATAGAGGAATTTTAGAAAAATTGTAGAAAATTCTAGGAGAGTAGGGTAGAACTACTAGTAGTAGGAATCGAACTACTTTAACATTTTTTTTTGCAATATAAGACCATGTCTTGGTCCCTGTATTGATCGGCAAATCGTCCCTGTATTGAATATTAGTAGTATGTGGGTTTTAACAAAGTTTTCAGAAAAGAAAAAAAGAAAAAACAGGTTAAATTAGCTGTATTTTTGTCGTATCGCGTTACTTTAGAAAAATATCGCATTGCTTTAGAAAGATATGTATATTTCGGATTCGTTAACTAATGTAATTATATGTATTTTGAAAAATAACCAAATTTTAACGCAATTCAAAAAAACACATAGGACTTTTTGGAAAACAATTTTTATATTGAAATAATTTTCCCATTTTATGTAAAGATTTTAAAGTTTCGTTCTAAATTTGGGTTTAGAGACTTCAAGGGGTATATTTGACCAATTATAATACCATGCAGCGGATGTTAGTACTACATCAATAACATCAGCGATATTTACCTTTGCAAACGTATTCTATCGAAATTAGCGGGCAAATTGATCAAAATGAAGAAATAAAGACCTAAAAGTCTTGGTCCTAATGAGAGAGTGGAAGTCATAAGTATCAAATATCTCTATGATTCGTCGTACAACTTTTGATGTTACAACTTTTGTAAAGAATTCAATTTCCGATATTATGCTAATGATTGTTTTCGTGGATCATTAGTTGTTTTCGAATTATTTTCTTTTCGTTTTCTTTAGCAGTGTTGCTTAAAAATATTAATTAGATTAACAGTAATGAAGATTTTGTAATTACTATTCTTGCATAAATTATCAGAAAACATTATTTCTTATTAAATCATTTATCTTAGAATTTCGACTTATTTGCACAGCATCTGTCTATGCAAAAATTCAAATAGTTTTAGAAGTTGCAATTAAAGTTTCTATTTGAAACTTAATCTACTAAATACGTAGACTAGTCCCACAAAATTTCATAAAAATCGGTATGCAAAATACAGCCTACATTGTGTTTTCAAGTACTTCATATAAAAAGTTTCATAAAAATATTAACGTAAGGACGTATTTTGGCGGATTTATGATTTAAATCAATATAATTTGAAACATGATGATTTAAATCAATATAATTTGTTGGAGCATTTATTATATGGAAATTTAGCTTTTGCTAAATCCTAAACCAATTAAGATATCAAATCATGCTTTCGTACACATAAGTATAACCAGTAGAGCTACAAATTGCAGTACTAAATTTCTAAAAAAAGTACTAAAAGTAAAAGTACTAAAATTCAAAACAGGGACTACATAAAATATTTAGATGGTGAAAGGTTGACAGGACCTAACTAACATATTTTCGACCATGAAATAATGATGCCGAATCTGTTCTTTTATACCGAATATGATTACCAAAATTACCTTTTGTTGAAGAAAAGTTAGTTATGTATTTGTAGGGATTATTAAACCCACAAGTCCGGATCTAGCAATCTAACCTGCTTTCGGTTTACCACTAGCCACATTTATAATTAGATGGCAAGTTATTTTAACTTAAGCTTATAAAGTTACTGAACTTTTCGCGGCAGACGCGTTACAAACTACAGTGTGCAACTTGTTAAATGAAAACACACTATTTCAACTTTTTTTGTAGTGTTTATAAAAAACCGACTTTTGGAAAAACCGGTTTTTCGGTTAACCGAAAATTTACCATTTCTAAAAAACCGGTTTGTCGGTGAAACGAGTACAAAAAACCGGTTAAACCGGTTAACCAATATGTTTGGAAATCTTTAAAATATTATAATATTTAGTTGAAAAATTTCATTTTGCGAAATATTATGAATTACTTAATAAGATATTTGCACTTTTTAGTATAAATATGTACATTAATATATCATAAGAAAGCAAACTTATACAGATCTGAAGTTATTATTGATTCGTCAGGTATATGGAAGTTGCCATAGGAGGAATAAATTGACCTTTGAATATATAATGCATCTATATCAATAAAAAATTTTATGTCCAACACTAGTATAAATAGTGTTCAGGCTCGCGACGATTCATCGGGAACGGAAGTAGACGACGACTGTCTCGACATAGTCATTGAGCCACTGCTTTAATTGTGACCACCCTCCGCTCGCTACGCCTGTGGTTGTTCAAATTACTGTGAATGACACTTAGGAATATTGACAGGTGTCATTACTTACTTCCTGATAATCAACCTAAGCGCCATTACAGTTTGTGAAAAACCCCAGCAGCATAAATTCTCGGACAGCGACAATTACCCTTATGTTTCGATAAATAAAATCCGTTTTGAGAACGTTTGACGAACTTCTCGATTTTTATTATACTCACGCAGTAAACAAGGAAGTGCATTTTATAATCAACGTTATTTATTCGTCTTAATAAGTAACAAAATTCTTCATATAATGGTTGGAATTTGTTTAAATACTTAATTTTTTATTGGTTTAAATGCCAACTTTTTACTAATTTCCTGATTGTCTGAAATTGTAAATCTCCATTTTATATGCATAGTATATGTTTAACATTTCCTAACATTTGTTTAACAATCTCAACTATCCAAAATTTTTAAAAATCACAATAAAAAATCAAAGAAAACATACAATTTTGTACTAAAAATTAGATTTTTTTGAAATCGGTTAACCGATACTTAAAAACCGGATAACCCGGTTAACCGAAAACCAATGTTTTAAAAAAAACCGGTTTGCGAAAAACCGAAATATGCAATAAAAACCGGTTCTTCGGTTAACCGGTTTATAAACACTATTTTTTTGACAGAAGCTTATAGCGCGTTGTCGCGTACAACGCGAGTTGTGTATAGAATAAGAATGAACTTAAATGAAATAAATTTCAACAATGAAAGATTTTTAAAACTGTAATAGTCTTAAAAAACATTAAAAGAAAGATCAAAATGACGCGTGGCGTGTAACTTGCAGCTTGTAAACCGCGGAAAAAAATCTGAGGCAAGGTACAATTCAACTTAAATGCTTTATTATGAAAACTAAATCACATTTTTTTGTAACAGGTGTAGGGTATTATATGGTCGGCCTCGCCCGACTATAATTTCTTACTTGTTTTGGAATGTATTTTTATACCCTACACCACTTTAGTGGGGAGGGTATATTGTGTTTGTGCTGATGTTTGTAACGCACAATAATATTGGTCCTATACCCACCTTAAAGTATACCAATCGGCTTAGAATCATTTCCTGAGTCTATTTAGCTATGTCCGTCTGTCCGTCCATGTAAACTTTGTAATCAAACTACAGGTTGCAATTTTGAAGATAATTCAATGAAATTTGGTACACGATCTTCTATTGTCCCAGGGACGAAGCCTATTGAAAATGGTTAAGATCGGTCCAGTATTTCACCTAGCCCCCATACAACTGAACCCCCTGAATAGGGCTTGTAAACCTTGTAATCAAACTACAGGTCGCAATTTTGATGATAATTCAATGAAATTTAGCACATGATCTTCTACGGTATCGGAGACAAAGCCTATTGAAAATGGTTAACATCGGTCCATTATTTAACCTAGCCCCCATATAACTGAACCCCTGAATATAGCTTGTAAACCTTGTAATCAAACTACATGTCGCAATTTTGATTATATTTCAACGAAATTTGGCACATGATCTTCTATGGTACCGGAGACGAAGCCTATGGAAAATGGTTGAAATCGGTTCATGATTTCACCTAGCCCCATACAACTGAACCCGACGAATAGGACTTTCAAGTTCATAATTATGTTTAATGTAATCGTGTCTCGACAAAAAGCTGCAAAACCAAGTTCTAGCCATTATGACTCTCATGAATTTTATAATTATAGGGTCTCATTTGACCATAGCCCCTATACAAAGCCCCCTTCAAAATTTGACTTAAATGTCCACAATTTTATACAACAATAAATGGCTTAAGTATATCTGAGGCAAGGTACAATTCAACTTTAATGCTTTATTATGAAAACTAAATCACATTTTTTTTTGTAACAGGTGTAGGGTATTATATGGTCGGCCTCGAACGACTATAATTTCCTACTTGTTTTAATTTGGTGGTCTTCCTTCTTAAGTTAAATATGTTTTTTGATAGATATCCCACTCGCATCCCATTATGGGACTATAAAGCCCTTAAAGAAAATTGTTTAAGCTCTCTTTTGAGCAAAAAAAAGGAGTTTTTTGAAAAAAAATTAAAAATAAATTTAATTGTTAAAAAAAAAAAAAAAAAAATTGTAACCATGAAGAAATTGGTATCTGAACACCATTGGACAATTTTTGCTAGGACCAATAGGTGAAAAGTTAACTCATTTGAATAAAACCTTGTATGACAAAAAAGTCCAACTTTGACACCCTCATAAGTGTCTGGCGTACTATCCAATAGTATTAACCTTGGTGCAAATTTCATCAAAATCGGAAGACATCGAATTTAAAAGTTAGGTCACTTTACACCAAATTGCCCAAATATTAATTCTTAGTTCAGTTTGTTGTGACAAAACATCAAAACATAAACAAAGGACAACACTGAACTAAGAATTAATATTTATATTTCCCTGAAAATGACCAACAAAGTTTTTCAAAATATTGGAAGAAAATAAAAATATTAACAACAAAAATAATTTTTTTCTTTATATCTGACCATTTTTCACATGTACATACAAATTATATTAAATATTTAACACAAAAAGGAAAGAAAAATATTAACCAAGACAGTTTAAAATTTTGGGAAATTAACAGATTTCGGAACTAGTTCCATAAAATCAGTTTCGAGTTGTTCGTTGTATATAACAATTCTCAGAACTTTTTAAAAGAGTGCTTGAACAAAGTAATTAGTATTACAACATTCTTAAAAAATTCGTTGCCCTCGATATTGTTAAATAAAAGAAATTTAGTTAATTCTTAATTGATTTTGATTTAAAAAAAATATTCTTAAACCTGTTCTAAGAGGTTATTTTGAAAATAACTAAAACTTTTCCTTCCCAAACCTGGTATGTACATATATTCAAGCTCTTAATTTCCCTTTGCACTACATTTTCACTATAAATCTACTGAATTTAGAACAAATTAGAATTTGTGTAGTATATATAAATAAAATTTTCTTTTAAAATTGGAAAATATTTTTCTTAGTGTTTTTTTCATGAATACGCGTTTTATTCTTGAATTTTGTGCTTTTTAAAATTGGGAAATTCTGCATAACATTTCTATTACACATTAAGGTAAAAGACGCCTATAGACGTCGTAGATGAAAATAGCGTCTATAGCTGTTATTTTTTAAAGACTGATTTCGCGATAAATTGGAGTATAAATATTTTTTAATTCCTTCAGCATTATTTTAGCAGGAAACTAATATAGTTTCGTTATACTAATAAAATTTTTCATTAAAATTTTAATTGGGCAGTACTCGTGGAATTTAACGAATTACTCGAATTGCATAGAACCAATATTATTACAATTTTTTGCCATCAGGTCAAAATCATATTTTGATATTAAATGGGACAGTATTTTTTATTTTCAATTACTTCATACCAAGTCGAGCTTGTTTTTAAATGAGTATATAATTAAGCTCTGTCCATCTATCTGTACGTGTTTCCCCCTGGGGCTGTTAACTTGGTGAAATGTCCACCTGCACGGTGGTCAATTCCGACCAAAAATTATTTCTTTCAATTATTTAATTCTGATAAATTTTTGATGGTAGATTATAGCTGACACTTCAAATCATACAATTTAAATCGTATATTGATTATTGCTTAACCTTGTGACTGTATATACATGTGCAAAGTTAATAATATTTTGCCTGTCGTTTTAAGGCTTTTGAATTAGGTTTTATACACCTTTACATAAATGAAGGCTATAATTTTTTCCTTAAAGTTTTTCTTTGTGAATTAGCACGTATTTTTAAGTAGTCTTAGTAAGTAATCATTCCATGTGGTTATTGCGATTTTGTGCGGTTTAATTTAAATAAAAAAGCTACACAAATCCAAATTTTGAAAGACCGTAGAAAAGGGGCTATAAGAGGTTGGGTGAACATTGCATCTACTACTGTTATATATTAGGAATAAGTATTATAAATTTCATTTGCAATTTCCTGCAACTCTAGTAACTAGAGTATTTTTAATGACTTCGTCTATTACAAATGCTAAACTTTTCCATATATTTCAACTTCATAAAAATAGATAACGGGACGACATATTATCAATAGTACAAAATCAAATGGAGGATGGAAGGTTCAATTATGAACTGAACATAAAATTTGACAGAAGGATTTTACTGCCTATAAAACTTGTTTATGTTGATATTTATCACTCAGTTAAATCCTTTTTCTTAAGGATCCTTATGTAGGGGATAGGGTCAATTATGGACCAATTGACATTAACTTTGATACATATATTTATGTTCATATAATATGGGAGGTAGGGTCAATGATGGAGCAATTCTCATAAAATTTTATAGTGAAATTTAGGTTCCTATAAAACATACAAGCGCAGCGAGCTCTCAATTGAACTCTCTGGTTTATTTTCCAACACACTTACGTAACTTCCAAACTAAGAGAATTAGAGCTTGGAAGTTTTTTGATGGAGTTACACATAGAGAAATCTCTGTTGTTAAACATAAAGATAAGTTCTTGTTTGCCGAAAAATTTTTTTGCATATGAGAATGTTTGATATTTAATATTTATTTTAATTTTAAAATATCTCAAGAAAAATTATCATTAAATACGTAAAAAAATTTATTTGAAGAATTTTTTTTCTGAGTGATTGTAAAAAATAATGGTAATTTTAATAAATGTGAATCAGCGACATAAACTCCTAGTACCCGCTACTATGTTAATTCTTGATTCTTACAACATTATCCTGTAAATATTTTTAATTAATTGACATTTATAGCACTGTATATGAGCGCAAAAGTTCTTGGAGGATATTTTTATACACCTAACGATCCATTATTTGTTTCATTTTTCAAAATCTTCTATTATTTCTTTACTTTTATTTACATGGAATATATATTAAGATTCATTTTGTATCTAAAATTGCAAATAAATGCATTTCCGAGAGCAATGTTCAAAAATAACAGGTCGTGTTTAAATTTTTTCCAATCCTATTCACAAAATATCCAGAAATTTTAATGTTTTTTTGTTATTTATAATACATTACACTGTAAAGTAGTGAACTCACTACACCAAAAACACTAAAAAATTTTACAAACTTTTCTTTCAGTGCATGGAATGCAAAAACACAAAGTGAAGTAGTGTTAGTGTGGGAAGAAAATTTTACGCTCTGCCGATGTGTGCTTTAGGCCTGCCAGATTTTTCGATTTATCGGGTTTTTTGCCGATATTTTAACATCCCAGCAAAAAAAAATTCTCGGCCGGGATTTGAACCCAGGCATTCAGTTGTTTTCTATGTTTCTCACTCCAGCCGCTTACTCGATGCTCCATTAACATGTTGCTTTTTGTAATTTTCAGAACGGCATTTTACAAAAATATATAAATGAATGTCATTTTGAAAAACATAAACAGTATCCAGCAGGGCTCGAACCACGAACCCCCTGTTTGTTAAATAAACGACCTAGACAATTGAGCCATAACAAATCCAAATTGCTTTATTCTTTACCTGTAATAACCTAAATGAAATAATGTGGATGATAATGTACACTCATTACCAAGTAATGTATGAAATAACTACTGGCTATTACCAAAAATTTCAGATTTTTTGCTGGGATCAAAATAGTAAAGTGCCGATTTCCCAATTTTTGCTTCAAAAATGCCGTTTTTTACCCAATCAAACCCAATCGAACAAACTAACGAATTTATTATTATTTATTATAACTTTACAAACGACATGGAGCTTTTAAAACAATTGGGAAAAGAAAATTTACATTACGGTAAAATACAATTTGCTCCATCAGCAATGTCCATTGGATCGATTATGAAAAGGAAACACAATTTATGTATGAAAATCTTGAATAGGTTTCCAAAAGCCTGATCTAAGGGTGCTAAAATGTTTAAGAAATTTATTTATGGTTTGAAATTAAATTTACACATTTTGTGAAAAAGTAAAAATCTGGAGATAATTTCCCATTATTAAAATTTCCTCAGCAAAATCTTTACCTATCCGGTAACACGTTATTTGATTGTGCTATTTGGAATGGTTTTAACAAAAATTAAAAAACAATTAGAACCATTAACTAATTCCATATTAGACACACGCTCTAGACAATTGGTTACAAATCCAATTGAAAAAAATTATGTTGTTGATAACGATTACTCACTGCCAAGTAATGTATGAAATAACTACATCACTCATAACCAAAATTAAAAATTTTTTTACAGGGTAGTATTCCACAAATAATTATATATCTACATTTTCCTGCTAAAGTGATACAAACTCTAATAGATTACATTGCGGATATTTCTACAAATATATCTGGCAGCCCTGAGGGGTTATTGTGTATTTCGTTTCGAAAAGGAAAAATTACGAATTCGACAAAATTGTATTATACAGTAGATTTTCTGAAATTTATTTACGAACGTTCGTAAATATTTTTTATTTTGGGATTTTTTTTTCTTCTTTCGAAAAATCAAAAATCCCTTTCGTAAATGCAATCATGTATTACATCATAAGAATGCTATTTTGCTTGCGAAAAGAAAACAATTTTAAAATATAAGTAATTAATAAATATGTATACACTTGTTTTACTAATAAATTTAATCAAATTTCTAAAGGGAACCAGTAATAAAAAATATAGCACTTTTTAGAGTTTCTTGAAAAAATGAGGTATTAAGTATTAATTAAAATTTCTTTAAAATTTTTAGAGAAATCTGATACAAAATTAGTTATTTTGTCATTTTTGTGTCCCATACTAGTTCAAACATGTGATTCCTGACAGAATGTGCGATTAGCTTCGCTCATTGCTAAAGCAAATGACAAAACTTTATTAAATACAAGCATAAAAAGTTTAAATTTTTAAAAAGTACAACATTTTATCAAAAAGAGTACCTTTTATGTATTAAAACTACTAAATTACTTTATCTATTGACTAGTTACTAACCTGGGCAAGTGTAAGACTAGGCTATTTACTATTATATTGACTTCTCAATTTACTAGTCTTTTTACAAGTGTATTGTGTACACTATGGCCTAACCTAATCACTGGCATATTGACTATTATACTTACTGTTCTATGGACTATCCTATTGACTAGACTACTGGCTAGTATGCTCTATATAATATTCTGTGAACTAATCTTTGTATTAGTCTATGGACTAGTTTATTGACCTCTTTATGGACAAGTTTATGGAACAATCTATTATATATTTTTTCCTGAATTTTAAAATTTCAAATCAATATACATATTTAAGTACAAATAGAAGAACATCAAATACAAATACAGCGTAACAATTCTCACAAAATTTTCCAGTATTTCAGGATAAACATTTTGCGAACTTCGTGGGATTTCAGTGAAAAACTTAATTGGTAAACGAACAAACCGGAACCATTCATATTAATAAACAATTCTTATATTCTTAATTTAGGTAGAGTATTGCCTTTATTTTGTTGTTGGATAGCTATAAAAAACTACTATATATTCCATTTACTGCTTTAAATAACTATTTTCACGAAATAATTTGTAATATACATATTCATAATTTCTAATCGTGTTAAATAAGTTAATTGAAATTTCTTGACAAATATTTTAAAAGAAATACACGAATATTAGAACATTTTGTTCTTGCTGAGCACTCGAGGCATGTTTCGTATCAACTGGAATAGGAAAATAACAGTTGAACAGTTGAAATGAAACAAGCTTTCAAGCGTTTGATAAGTATTCTTCAAAATCAAAAACACTTACCTGCCTAAAATTTTACTGACGCAGCCATTGGAAACTTGTAGAATACGCGATATATCACAGGGACGAGCACCCGAATGGGCGAGCTCAACTATTTTTTGACGTGTAGAGTCCGGCAGCGGTCGGCCATTGACATACACACCGCCCAGTTGATTGATACCACTATGACCAGCTGTGGAGCAACCAAACAATGCACTTTGACTAACCGATGAGGCATGGCCATGCATGATGTGTTCTGTTGTTAGCATCATCATTTGACTGATTTTTTTATTTTACAAATTATTTCACTTTTGCTATTTTCTTGTAATTTTTTTAATTATAGAACTTTGTTGGTTTAGAGATTAACACATGTGGAATGACTAAAAGCGACAATAAGTGAAAACTTTTTCTTTAGTTTTGGTTTAATTATAAAATTAGTTTTGAGATTGATTCTCCAAAAAAACATGTATACACAGATATACGTATATGTATGTGTAAATTGTTTATATGTGTTGGTATATATATTTTTTATATTTTAATTTATTTACTGAATACATAAATTGTTTTTCGTACTGTGTAAATTTTTAAAGATCGATTTTTTAAATATTTTTTCTATGTTTAATGTGTAAAAAAGAACATTTTTAAATACCTGCAATATATATTTTTTGTTTTGTATTACTATTTTATTTATTTTATTTTAACTTTCGTTTTTATATTTTTTTTGTATAAATAATTAGGGATATTTTTATTCTTCAAACTTTAAAATCACAATCACATACTACATTATTATAATGGAGTTACGGCGGGTTTGTTGGTTTTATTTCTTTTTAAAATATGGAAATTTTATTTATAACTTTTGGTAATTTTGGTATTTGCATTTTTGTTATTTATTTATATTTTTGTACACGCTCAAATTTTGTATTATATATTCTGTAACGATTAACAAACAATATTTGTTGTTTTTTTGTTGATATACATTACTATCCTGTTTGTTGTTGTTTATCTTGTATGGATTTTTTTTAATTAATTGCTTTAATTTGTGCTTTATGCTCGATTAGCGACAATGCAAATTAGAAGAAGAATACACGCCATACGACGAATACGAACGTCGATCTTCGTCTGTCTGTGTATGAGTATGAAATAAAAAATCAACAGCAAAAACAACTGAGCAAAAACACACACAATTTATAAGGTTCGTTGCTTTATAGTGCTCCTGGAATACGGTGCAAATTAGTAGAGATCAGATACGTATTTACTCCTACATAAACCGAGGCAGGCAGGCTGCTTGCCAACACTTGATGACGGTGGTTTAAAATCCAGTAAATAGCTAGCTAGCTAGATAGATGATGTTGTGGTACATACAAAACACATGTGTGTGACTAACTGACTCGTGTTCTGACCGCTAGTCTTACGTTATAACGGAAGACACGACATTTTTTAATTAAAATATTACTCTAAATTCTGGTTTTGCGGCAGTTGATTTTTCGGTTTTCTTGTTGTTTGTTTTTTGTTCTTCTTTTTTACTTATTTTTGTTATTCTGCTGTGTAGTTGTTTTGTAGACTTTTTCCACAACAAAAAACTCATCGACAACTTTCAATGAATGCGAGTGTACAGTGCACTTAGCGAAGCGAAACGTTAATGAGCTCTCATGCGAAAAAATATCCAAACAAACGTGCCAAAAAGTACTTCATATACCGGAGTACGGTTAAAATAACTAAACAACGTAAAAGCCAACAAAAAATCACACACATACACAAACAAAAACAGCGTTGGATATAGCTATAAAATTCAGCCCAGAAAATAAGACGATGAATGGAACAACAACAACAACATCTTACTCAGCTACAGTCAAACAAACAAACATACATTCATACCAACCAACAACCAACCAACTTACATACATACATATACACACAAATGGAAAACCAAAGCAGTAAATAAAAAAAGAGCTGCATGTGCATGCTCGAACGAATAAGCAAGCATGAATGGCTGCCTACAAAAGCAAAAATTCACACAAACTTATATTAATATACAATAAAAAAAGAGAGAGAGAGAAAAAAAACAACTAGTACGTGTGTTTATATTAATGTGTGTTTTTACATGCCTACAGTACGGAGCATTTGATTAAGGTTTTGAACACTATGTATGTACAACATTCTTTTCTTTAAGTTTTTAAAACATTTGCAATTTGTATAGCGAAGAAAATTTAATATAGCGAAGAAAATAGCTTATTTTATTGTTATTTAAATTTTTTTATTTCACGCAAAATATAGTAAAATAACTAGGACAAATCCTAACGTAGCCGGATTTTTTTTATTTTTGACATGTGAGAGGAGAATTAACAAAAAAAAGACAAAGGATGCCGAACATTGCCTTGCATATAGTACTAACAATGGAATATAGCGGATCTAATTTTTGGACTACGGGCGAAGAATTGAGAGGAAAAGTGGCGTGGTAAAATTGCGTTATCTTTAATTTCAGCTAATTTAGAAGTCCTTTAAAGCATACCATAAAGTACATAGTTAGAATAACAATTTTTGGACTATGGACGGCGAATTAAGAAAAAAATGAGCGTGGCAAAATGTTTTATTATTTATCTAATACAATACAATTACAAATTTTTTCTTACCTAACTTACCTAGCAGGGTGACGATGACCATACGTCTGTTGTAGTTAAGCAGACCAGAGTATCGAAACCACAACACCCAATCTGATAAGCTAGCATATTACCAACTATCCGGGGATTCCGCCGAAATGTTGTTTTTTTTACATATTAACTGATTTGGAAGGCCCTCAAGTACCTAGGAAGATTAAATTGGCATGCCTGTTATATGAGGAGAAGATGAACATTGAACTTATATCCGCTGTTAGGGCGGGGACGCAAATGAAAAAACGGGGTCTGGTAAGTGAAAAGTTGTACTTATTTAACATAATTATGAGGGCAAACTCAATTGCTACAAATCAGATTAAAATAGCAAAACCATTATTTGGGACGAGGCAACAATGGCACTAAGTTACGCACTTAATGCTGTTGATAAATTATTAAAAACTTAATTGCAAAATGATTACCCATTTGAGGGAAGGTATTATTGCTAGGAGGAGATTTTCGCAATTGTTTTCCTTTGGTTCCACATCCTAACAGAACATCTTTAAAATATTAAGGTCTCTGGTCACTTTCAAATTTTACACATTACACATTTTGAAAAGGGTATGTTCAAATTTTTAAACAGCCTTTTGCCATCAGATTTGCCGCCTCACAAAGTAATTATCAAGGTAGGAGCAGTTGTTATGCTTCTTCGCAATTTAAATTTAAGAATGGACTATGGAACGGCACATGATTACAAGTCATAAAGCTATAAAAAATCGTATTTGTGAAACTATTCTCTTAGGCAGTGCTGAAGGAAACACGACATGAATTGACCTAGCACTAATAAATCCAGATCTTCTACTTGTTTTACGCCAACGACAGTTCCCAATAAGCCTGATATTCTCCATAACTACATATAAATAAAGCGCAGAGTCAAACGTTGCCTGTTGCATTTTCATCGTCCGCAGATTAATGCTATTCATACAGATGGAAAGCATGGAATGCATCACTTAGACCCCATACAACTGAACACCTCCACTCGAGCTTTTGAGCTCATAATTATGTTAAGTATACCTGTATCTTGAAAAAACGCTGTTTTATATTTTTTTATAATCCTGTCAAATTTCATTATGGTTGGAATTCATTTGACCCTAGCCATCATCCCAGAAAATTACTTGAATACTTATTTCGCGATGAAAGCATAATAAATTTAATGTACATAAATGAATCCACCAAATTTTATAGGGATCGATCAATATTTGACCCAATCCCCTCTTTCTGGAAATTAGATTTTCGTCAATAAATGTTTTAAATGTATCGGAACTAAAGTATAATTCAACATAAATGATTTATTAAATTAATCTTACTGCTGCAGAGTATCATATGTTCGGCCACGCACAAATATATATTATTTTTATACCCTCCACCACCATCAGTGTTGCTAGAGGGTATATATAACTTAGTCATTCCGTGTGTAACACCCAGAAATATTCATCTGAGACCCAACAATTCTTGGACCTTATGACTGTCTGTCTGTATAAAACATTCTTACGCTAACACGAAGCAACAGAAATGAACGAAATTCACCCAAAATATCTACTTATTATTGTCCTAGGCAGTTTGGTGTTGAAAATGAACAAAATCGCTTCACATCAGAAAAAGTTATAAATTTGAAAAAACACCCAGAAAATTAAGCTTTTTTTACATATTCTAATGTAATTTACACAAAAACTGTGCAATATAACTCCATGCTTTACAAGTGCTTTATTCTTGTTAAAAATTGGCGAAATCGGTCCACAATTTCATATACCTCCCATACAAATGTACATGTTTCCGGAAAATGAGTTTTTTGTTAATAACTTCCGTTTGAATGTCGATATCTTCACAACATTTTATAAATTAAAGTTTTATGTCAGTAGAATTCATCCAAAGAAAAAAATTTCAAGATCGCATTGGCACACATATTACCTTTGTATACAGAAATGTTATTTTAAAATTTTTTCACGATGGGTCCCATACAAGGTCCCCTCCCGAAAATCACTTAAACGCACCTAACTCATTACTAAAATAAGATATTCATATAAAATTTGGTACAAGTATTACTCTTATATACAGAAATATTACTGTGAAAGCTTTTTCCGATCGGTCCAATATTTCCATCGTTTCTCGATTTGTGAGTAAAAAGTGTTTCTGTAACTTAAAGTGAGAAGAGGCAACACGAATTACGTTTTTATTGGAAAATGTTTCCAATAAAACAGCTGTCAAAACATAAAAATAAAAAGAAGAAATCAAAAATTGCCAAAAAAATTTATAAACGAAATTTAAATAAATAAAAAATATAGAAATTAATCAAAGTTTATGCCCACGTACTTTTTTAATTTTAATCTTGATTAATTATAAAAACATCAGTACTTTTTAATTTTTTTTATAGAATTCATGTTTAAATTAAATTGTCAATGAAATTGTGCATTTAATTTATTTTCGGAAATGGTCCTTATATGAGAGTTGTGACCAATTATGGACCATAGTTTAGGTTAAGATTTTAATACTTATTGTAAATTTCTATATAAGAAAGATTCAATAAGGAATAAATAAAATGAAAAAGAAAAAATATAAAAATTTTACATCGATAGCTTTATTAGTTAATAAAATTGTATGTGCCTTTAAGTGATTTTCAGAAGTTGACCTTATATGGATTAATACATGCACAAAATATATTCGTGCCGAATTGTACATCGATAGCTTTATTTGTCAATGAAATATGCTCGTTTGATTGATTTTCGAAAGTGGACCTTATATGGGAGCTATGACCAATAATGGACCAATACGGAAACAATTAATAGAATGATTTGTATGTACACAAAACATATTCAACTCGAATTTTATCTCGATAGCTTTATTTCTCAGTGAAATACGTGCGTTTTAGTGATTTTAGGAAGTGGGCTTTATATGGGAGCTATGACCAATTGTGGACCGATACAAACCAACGTTAGCAGTATGATTTCTGTTTATATTATATTTACATGTGCAAAATTTTGAGTTGAAACTGACATATTTGAGGAAGTTATTAACAATAAATATATTTCCGGAAATATGTGCCTTTGTATGGGGGTTACGGGAAGTTTTAACTCGATTGTTTTGATTTTCAACATAACTAATCCTTATATAACGTGTTACAAAATTCATCGAATTACCTTTTGTAGTTTTTGAGAAAACGACTTAAGAATTACGAAAAAATCTTAATTTTTTCGAGGTAGTCTGACTTTCAATACCAAACTTCTTAGGACAACAATGAATATTTTCAGTGAATTTGGTTGATTTAATTTGCTTAGTTTTAACGTGAGCGTGTTTTAACCAGACAGACAGACGGACATAGTTAGATCGACTTAGAATTTGATAACCACCCAGAATATTTATACTTTGTTGGGTCTCAAATGAATATATCTTGGTGTTACACACGGAATGGCAAACTTATATAATATGCCCTTTATCACCACTGATGGTGGTGGAGGGTATAATTAAACATTAAAATTAAAGTACTTCTTAAATTAGTAAATATTTATTAAAAAAATTATCATACTAAATATTATGAAGTTTAAAATTAAAAAGAACAAGTAAGAGTGTTATATTCGGCTAGGCCGAATCTTATATACCCACCATCAAACCTCGTTTGACTCGAATGAAAATCACTTATGTCGAATTTTATCTATATACTCGTATTTTTAGGCCAGTTATAAGCGATAAAGTAATTTTCTGAAGGGGACCTTATATCGGGGGGTAAATTTAGTAGACAGAATTTGGTTCGTATTAAATTTATTTGTGTCGAATTTCATCGCTACACTCGTATTTTTAAGCCATTAATGAGCGTTGCAGTCATTTTCTGAAGGGCACCTTATATGGGGGGTAGGGTCAATCATGGACCGATCCTCATAAAATTTTTTAGATAGATTTTGACTCGTATGAAACTTACTTATGTCGAATTTCATCTATATACTAGTATTTTTAAGCCAGTAATGAGCGTTAAAATCATTTTCTGAAGGGGACCTTATATGGGAGGGTAGGATAAATTATGGACCGATCGTCATAAAATTTTGCATAGTAATTTGGGATCACAAGAAACTTACTTATGTCGAATTTCATCGCTATATTCGTATTTTTAAACAAGTTATGGCTGTTAAAGCTGCTTTTCGAGGAACCACTTGTATGGGGGCTATCCGAAAACGTGGACCGATATTGCCCATTTTCAATACCAAACAAACCTTACCTATAAGAAATATTTGTGCGAAATTTTAACCCTCTAGCTCTTTCTATTCGGACTCTATCGTGCTTTCAACAGACAGACAGCCAGACGGACGGACATAGCTAGATCGTCTTGGAATTTAATGAGGACCCAGAATATATATACTTTTGTGGGTCTATGACCAATATTTCGATGTGTTACAAACGAAAATTAACAAGTAAGAGCCATGCCGAATCTTATATACCCACCATCAAACCTCGTTTGACTCGAATGAAACTTACTTATGTCGAATTTCATCTATATACTCGTATTTTTTAGGCCAGTTATAAGCGTTAAAGTAATTTTCTGAAGGGGACCTTATATAGGGGGGTAGGGTCAATTATGGGTCGATCCTCATAAAATTTGGTAAACAGAATTTGGTTCGTATTAAATTTATTTGTGTCGAATTTCATCGCTACACTCGTATTTTTAAGCCATTAATGAGCGATGCAGTCATTTTCTGAAGGGGACCTTATATGGGGGGTAGAGTCAATCATGGACCGATCCTCATAAAATTTTTTAGATAGATTTTGACTTCTATGAAACTTACTTATTTCGAATTTCATCGCTGTATTCGTATTTTTAAACAAGTTATGGCTGTTAATGCTGCTTTTCAAGGGGCCACTTGTATGGGGGCTATCCGAAAACGTGGACCGATATTGCCCATTTTCAATACCAAACAAACCTTACCTATAATATTTATGAGAAATTTCAACCCTCTAGCTCTTTCCATTGGGACTCTATCGTGCTTTCAACAGACAGACAGACGGACGGACGGACAGACATGGCTAGATCGTCTTAGAATTTAATGAGGACCCAGAATATATATACTTTTGTGGGTCTATGACCAATATTTCGATGTGTTACAAACGGAATGAGAAAATCAATATACCCCCCATCTTTTTTGATGGTGGGTATAAAAAGTGAGAGAGAAAAAACTCTGACATATGTGTAAGAAAACATAAAAGTTGACATTACTTTCAACATAAACGCCATTAGAAAAAAAAGAAAAGACCAAGAAAGAAAATAAAAAAATGTGTTTCGATAATATTTTTACTTTTTATAATTATTTTAATTATGTAATAATTATATAATAATATTAATTTATTTATATTAATTAATCTAGCTTTAAACACAAAGAAAGAAAATCCACTCTGATTTTTGTTACAAAAAATCAGAGTTGCTTTTTTAGCTTATTCTTAAAACCAGCTGCTACGTTCTTACGTAGAAACTAACTACAAAGAAACAGTTAACGGAACGTCACAGAACGGAATCGTTACGGAACTTTCAGACTAACTGAGCCTTTAAATGACAGATAGTTCTCACAAATAGAAATTACAGGAACAATTGCATGTGAGATATGATATTTTGTTTCAATTCACATTGTTTTTTCTTCAATTTCACTGTTTCATGCGAGAAATTCTCGATGCGAGAGGCACTGGCAACACTTGATCTAACAATGTTATAGCAATGTACTAACAATAAAAAATTGTTAAGGTACGTTCACACCAACGTTTGGAGACCAAAAATGGCTGAATTCATTGCAAATTGTGGCTAAAATGGCTAAAGCAATTATTAATACATTCGAAACGTTATTTACAAAGGAAGCACAACAGTAAATAAGAGAAATTGTGTTAGTATTTCATATATACCGAATATTTGTTCTATATCCAAAAAAAATCAAAAAGTTTTATATGTATATTAATTAAAAGCTTATGAAATTTTGTGTAGTATATTGATACATTATGAAAGTCCTGATTAAATATCTAACACAAGGCGGGAGAGAAAATGGGGCTTAAAAAATTGAAATAAAATACAAGCTAGATGGTATTTTGAGTTAAATAATTGAGTTATAATTTTGAACACAAATGAACCTTGGGTTAAAATAAAGTGTGACAAAATTCATTGAATTATCGTCAGTAGATTCTGAGAAAACTAATTTTCAATAATTTTCAATATCACACTGCTTAGAACAATAATAAATATTTTCAGTGAATTTGTCTGATTTCTATTGCTTAGTTTTAACGTGTGCATGTTTGAGGCAGACGGACATAGCTAAATCGACTCAGAAATTTATAAGGACCCGGAATATATACTTTCTTGGGTCTCAGATAAATATTTCTTGGTGTTACACACGGAATGACAAACTTATATATACCCTCTATCACCACTGATGGAGGGTATACAAAATTTTGAATAATCTAAATTTTAATTTTCGGTGAGAACATCAACAATATTTAAGGGCATTTTTTGGAAAAACTATGGGTTTTTAAAATTTTTACATACATTTAATTAAATACATACATTAAATCAGACAAATTCACTGAAAATATTTATTATTGTCCTAAGCAGTGTGATATTGAAAATTATTGAAAATTAGTTTTCTCAGAATTTACTGACGATAATTCAATGAATTTTGTCACATTTTATTTTAACCCAAGGTTCATTTGTGTTCAAAATTATAACAATCGAACCAAAATTTCCCATAGCACCCATACAAAGGTATATATTTATCATTAATAACTCCCTCCAAAAAAATCGGTATCACACCAGATATGTTTATAATATGAAAATAATCGATATTACCAACGTAGACCTGTATCGGCCGATAATTGGTCATAGCTCCACTTCAGATATCCACGTAAACGCATACATTTCTAATTAATAAAAGAAGATATCGGTATACATAAAGCACCCTGATTGTCCAAATATATCTTCAGGGTCCATCACAAAATCTCAACTGGATTGATGTCAGTACTTTGGGCTGATCATTTTATCAATGAGAAATATTGTCAGTTAAGCCATTTTCACGATTCTTGACATGTGCTTTTGGTCAGCATCCCGCGGAGAAATCAATTATTCCCCAGTATAGGTGTTTTTATCCACAAAAGCAAAACGATGAATCTTCAAAATATAAAGAAGACTGTGTATTATGGACTTTGAACTGGACACTGGTAACAATATAAAAATAGAAAATTCTGCTCACTTAGAAAATTTCACGTTTTTAAGAGCGTGCTTTGGGTTACTATCCAGCTGACATATTTATTAATCAGCAGAATTGGCGTTCTTATCTACATGATCCGGAAGATGAGTCTACAAATTTTGGATGATAAATTTACAAAGGTGGCATAATGCGTCGATTCGGTCAAATTGGCTGTCTACGAAGAAGAGGAATAAGAGAAATCAAAGGCACCATCGCAAGGAGACAGTAAAACACGATTATGGCATGGGATTTATTTACATAGTGCCACCTGGGACCAATGGAAATAATCGACGAAACATTGGAGGGTATTTATGACTCGACATACACGAATATAGCACTCTAACTTGGTTATTTTTATCGCATTTAGTACATTGAGACCGTGGCGTGTCATAATATACAGTGACATGATGTCCATGGACGTTATGACACATCAAAAAGTGTCATAGTGTCCATGGATAATATATTTTCTTTACTTTTATTACTGGTATTGCTCAAATGTGTGCAATGGTTTTTGATACGTCGTCCATGTAAAGGTTTGGTTATGTAGTGAGATCTTCAGTTAGCGAGAATAATAAAATCCAGAGGGAAACATAAGGTACTTCTAAAAATTTTTATTAGATTTATTATTGAAGCAACCTTGAGATAGTCCAAATTATGGAAGAAGCTTATACAATGTAATATGCATCCAATATCACAGTGACTAGTGTTCTCACTTAGAATTAGAAAACTTAACGAACAAGTGGTTATAATTGTGCCACTAAAGTTCTGATTTTCTCTATCCGTTTCGTCAATCGTGTTAATTGTACATTTGTTGTCAACTTCATATATCGACAGAATTACGAATACGTTAGGACAGTAGTAAATACAACTTAGAAAACATATCGACTTTATTTTTGTAGATGTTAAAGGTGAAAGTTTCTCGAATGTTCTCGTCGAAGATAATGCTCTCATCGAAGATAATTCCCGTAATAGTTACCGTAATAGTTATTGAGGCTTCAGTGTAGACTGAGATCCCGACGTCCAGAAGGGCAGTATTTGTTACGCAGTTTAGTCTTGTTGGTATTCTCGGAGTAGCATGTAGTCTGATTGCTGCCTTCAGTTTTTATTAGATGGTGCAAGTGAACCATAGGCCTTTTGATCGCCGATTATAAATTCTTAATTGATTTTATTTATTTTATTATTGAAGCAACCTTGAGATAGTCCAGATTATGGAAGAAGCTTATACAATGTAATATGCATCCAATATCACAGTGACTAGTGTTCTCACTTAGAATTAGAAAACTTAACGAACAAGTGGTTATAATTGTGCCACTAAAGTTCTGATTTTCTCTATCCGTTTCGTCAATCGTGTTAATTGTACATTTGTTGTCAACTTCATATATCGACAGAATTACGAATACGTTAGGACAGTAGTAAATACAACTTAGAATACATATCGACTTTATTTTTGTAGATGTTAAAGGTGAAAGTTTCTCGAATGTTCTCGTCGAAGATAATGCTCTCATCGAAGATAATTCCCGTAATAGTTACCGTAATAGTTATTGAGGCTTCAGTGTAGACTGAGATCCCGACGTCCAGAAGGGCAGTATTTGTTACGCAGTTTAGTCTTGTTGGTATTCTCGGAGTAGCATGTAGTCTGATTGCTGCCTTCAGTTTTATTAGATGGTGCAAGTGAACCATAGGCCTTTTGATCGCCGATTATAAATTCTTAATTGATTTTATTTATTTATATCATCAAGAAATACACAATACGCCAATGAAAACAACATACATACATACATACATACATACATACATACATACATACATACATACATACATACATACATACATACATACATACATACATACATACCATACATACATACATACATACATACATACATACATACATACATACATACATACATACATACATACATACATACATACATACATACATACATACATACATACATACATACATACATACATACATACATACATACATACATACATACATACATACATACATACATACATACATACATACATACATACATACATACATACATACATACATACATACATACATACATACATACATACATACATACATACATACATACATACATACATACATACATACATACATACATACATACATACATACATACATACATACATACTACGTACGTACGTACGTACATACATATGGGGCATTTCGTGTCAAGTGACCCAAAATTTAAAAATCGATGTCTTTAAAGTCCCATAATGGGATGCGTGTGGGATATATATCAAAAAATTTAAGAATAAGATAAAATAAAAATAATATTTGGCACTTAATTTTCCCCTAATTTTTTTAAATGTATTAAAAAATGAAAATAATAATATTTGACTTAAATTTTTTTAAAACTGTTTCTTTGAAAAGTGTTTTTTATGAAAATACGGGGTTCTTTTTTTCTATTCTAAAGACAAAATATAATAGACTTAGATTTTTATAATCTCAATGTATATTTACAAACCCCACCCTTAGGGGGTATATAGGTAAAAAAGGACTCAATAAAGTCATATTTTCAGACAATTCAAACTACTTCAATGAATAAATAAATAATATAAATAAATATATTTATGGATGGACAAAAACGGAACTTTTTTGGTACTTTACATACAATTCTATCTCGAAAAAGAACGGGAAATATTAGTACTTCTGTGTTTTAAGTCTGATTTTTTTCTTCTAAAGCTAAAATATTTTAGACGATGAGTTTTAGAGTCTCAGAAATATTATATTTCGAAAGTCCACCCTTAGGGGGAAAAGAGGAAAAAAAGAAGTTCAGTGTTCGTTTGGAAATTTTTTTGTACTTTTATGAAATTTGAGAAATATGTAATTTTTTAATAATATATTTCCGTAATCGGTCAAAAAAATGTGTTTTTCAAAAATGTCTTTGCAAAACATCATTAAAGAGGGAAAGGTTCCACCCTGACATGATTTTTCTTAATAAATGTTCTACAGGACTCAAATTTTCAACATCGATTTTTGAAGAGAGGTATGGGTAGTATTTTTGGTGTTGGTACCTTTTATAAATATTGTTCAAATTCAATGGAATTTAATTTGTAGCTCAGTGGTGCTCAAACACATACTACCATAGCTATTTGTGTAGGTAAAGCAGCAGGGAACAGAATTCAATTCAAAATAAAAGTATACTAATATAACGACTACAAACTATAAAGCAGACATACGCGAAGAGCAACCATAAGAGCTCTCTGGTTTTTCTCATTCACACGTACGTACGTCATTCTCTTAATTTTGAAGTTTTTTGATTGAGATACACACAGAGAAATCTCTGGTGTTAAACATGAAGATAGGTTCCTGTTTGCCGAATGTTATTTTTTCTGAGTGAATGAGTTAAATAATGAAAATTTTAAAAATGTTTAATCATCGACACAAATTCCTAAATAAATGTAATATACTATGTTATTTCCTGACATATAAGCCGATTTCTGTGAATGCCCTGATAATATTTTCATTTAATTGACATTTAGAGCACTTCATATGAGTGCAAAACATCATGGAGGATATTTTTATACACATAACAATCCATTATTTGTTAAATTTCTTAAAATCTTCCATTATTTATTTAGTTTTAACTGCACGAAGTATATGTTAGGGTCCACTTATATCTTAAATTGCAAATGCATTTCCGATTGCATTTCCGATGCAATTAACAAAAATAATAGTTTATGCTTTAGTTTTTCCAAAAATATATTCATACAAAATCCAAAATGTAACGCTTTTGTGTCAATTCATATAGAGTATACTGTAAACCAATGGTGCCCAAAATCACTATTCCCTATCACGCGAGATAGGGCAAGAATATTCTGCTGACGTTGCGTTGACTCACCTACACTATAAGCTTACTTGTGTATTTTCTTATTTGAGCATGTGCTAGTTGATTATCTCTCAACTTGCAAAACAAAATCAACTCAGTTGCTGATCAGCATTTGTCGAAGTAAGATCTGTACGCAACTTTTTTAAAATCCACACAGAAATACAACAACAAAATTTTGAGAAAGCCGAATTTATGTAGGTGAATGAGAGAGCACAGCTGATAGTTTTTTATATATGAACTTTAATGTACGCTGTCTGTCAAAATCCATAATATCAATTTGACAGTTTGAATATACTTTTTAGTAAGCAGTCATTTTATTAGTACAGTTTTATTTTGGGTTACATTTTGTTCTCTGCTGCTTTACCAATACAAATGAATGTGTAACAGTGTGTGTATGGGCAACACTGCTGTAAACTATACAGCACTAGAAAATGTTACAAACTTTTCTTTCAGTGCAATGAATGCAAAAACAAAAACTGAAGTGGTATTAGTGAGGCAAGAAAATTTTACGCTCTGCCGATGTCGGCTATAACGTATATGCTAACTCACAAATATATAACTCACATAGTATATCGAAGTCTATATCAGGGTTGGCAAAATTGGTACTATTGTACTTTTTTTTGGTACAATTCAAGCTTCAAAAGTACAATGGTACACCAGTGACCCATTTTGTACAATTTGAAATTAATTTTCTTACTGAAATAATAATCTAAAATTGTACTTCTGACATAAAGTTCAAAGGTAGGAAGTCCTTCGATAAATTCTTAAGAGGAAAAATAAAATTCTTGTTTATATTCTCTCATATTGTTTAGAAACCTGAAAGAACTTACAACCTGACAAGCAGAGTAATAATTTTCCACAATTATTTATTTAGGACTTATTTTATCCGATTTTAAATAATTTTAAGGGTATTTTTAGTGCTATTTTGAATAGTTTTAAAGTACATTTTACTATACTTTGGCGTAGTCTAATGAAATTTCTATGGTCTGGTCTATAAATTAGTCTAGGGACTAGTCTATGAAGTAGCCTTTGCGTTATTTACCGTCTATCCTATTATCTAGTATTTAGAGTATAGTCTATAAGCAATTCTATTATCTAGTTTATAGACATATCTATATATCTGCCTTTGGACTAATATATAATATTATAATCTATAGACTAGTATATTCTCTAGTCTATAGAGTAGTCCATATTGTGTAGTCCATAGGGAGTCTATAGACTCCCTATTAGTGTATGGACCAATCTGATGACAAAATGGACTTGTTTATTTACTAGTTCAATGACTAATCTAGCCCATAGATACAGATGAACTGTTAATTTTGAGAGTGCTTCATATTGATACATAATTTCCAAAAAAAAAAAAAAAAATGATTTGGTACAAATGGAATCAAAAAAGTACAATTGTTAATGCTGTTTTGTACAATTTGAAAATTCTATTTGCCAACCCCGGTCTATATATAAAAAATTATCAACTGTTCTCTCATGTTCTCCTACATTAATTGGACTTTCTCAAAATTTTGTAGTTGTATTTCTGTATGTATTTAAAAAAAAGTCGCGCACAGACCTTGCTTTGAAAAGTGCTGATCAGCAACTGATTTGATTTTGTTTTTCAAGTTGAGAGCAAACCAACTGATATTGCTCATTATAAGAAGAAGAAATAAACCTATAGTGTAAGTGTATCAACTTAGCGTCAGCAGAATTTTCTTACCCTATCACGTGTGCTAGAAAACTTCAATAAAAACCGTCACTGCTTTATAAGATCACAAAAAATTGTAAGGAGTTTCTTCATAAGGACACCTTCAGTATTTTTTGAAGCATAAAAAAGAAAGGGAAAAATTTACGCTTTATGCTTAAAGTCAATAATTATTCTTTCTCCTAAAAAAATATGTATATTTTAGTTTTAACTAAATAGTTTTATAATTACAATTTTGGAATTTTTTCATGCTCTTTCTTTCTATAGATCTGATGCAAATATATTTGAGTTGTAGCTTTATAATTTGGCAAAAAAAAATTTGTGAATTAATCTCTTAGTGAGGGGTAAAGGAGTGAAATTTTTTAATTTCGTAAATGTTATGTTATTTAAGTCAACGAAATTTTATATTTCCGAATGTTGAAAATTTTTTGAAATTGATCTATGGACATAATACAGTTTTTTTTTTATTTTACTCTGATTGGAAGAATACTTAAGTACAATGTTATGAAACCACTTAAAACGCCGGGTACAAAAATCTAGTAAAAATATATTGTAAAGGAAACTACAAGTTAGTTTTTAAATAGTATTGATTAATAAATTCAGTCTTTTAGATTTAATTTCGGAATGGTCCTCCGTCATTATCAGAGATATCTCCGAGTAGTAAATATATATTTAAAAAAATTTATATCTATTAAATTCATACATACATACATAACGTAGTCGTATGCCCAAGAGTGTATGCAATGAAAAAATATATTTGTACATTACAAATGAAAAGAAAAAAAAAAAACAAAATGTTTGTGAATTGTTACACAAAAAAAAGAAGGAAAAGCAGCAGTTAAAGAACTCTTAAGCAAGAAACGTATTAAAACTCACACAATTTACATACAAATGTACATAAATTGACACAAAATTAATGCACACATTCACACAAGTAAATAAATTTCTTAAATAAAAATACAACCCACAAACCAACCAACCATTATAAATAACAAAAAAAAACAAAACAAAAATAAATTTTTCCAGACATCATCAGAGTATACGCGCACGAATGAACGCACGCATTACGATTGTACAGCCATCTCTCTTTCTCTTTTTACTATACAATAGTTCATTGTAATATAGTGAAATGAAATGGCACAATATTTACAAATCACAAGAATAAACACGCACGCACACACATATATTCATAAAAATCAAACTCACCATTGGTGAGACAGAGATAGGGTGTATAATAATATGTAGTATATACATTCAAAATTACAATTGGTGTGTAATTCGTTAACATTTCTTCATAGAAGCATAGATAAGTATGTATGTACATATGTGAGAGTAGCAAGAATGTATGTGAATTTGTTAAAGGAAAAGAAACAGAGTGTAGCGAATACTTCCCTGCCAGCAATTTTGTAGTCGACTACGTGAAAAATTCACTTCTAGTTAACATTTACAGACTGACTCTTTGCTAACTACAATGTAATACAGAGCTATCCCGAAATTTGGTATTTGGCAACATAAAGCTGGAGGCCCACACCACGCGTTTTCGCGTCAAAGCATTGCGTGCTTTCCATACCTTCTTTGCATCCTACGCATCAAGTTACATGCAACGCTTCTTAAGCGTCAATTTTTTGCTTTGTTTATAAAGAACTTCGCGTTTTTTTATATATATTTTCACAATTTAACTCGTTTTAGTTTATTAAAATTGATAAATACAAAATAGAATATAAATTGTCAAAATCAGGTGACATGTTCGTGCGCCGCTTATAAAAGTAAAAAGTAGATCTACTTTAAGCATTCTACGCGTCAAGGCATCCTACACTTTTGTTCTTGTATCTTGAAGCATACAACAACATTGATTTTGTTTCGACATGTTTTCACATGATTCTTTATTATATGGGATTTTTTATATATTTTTGTCATTTTCTTGTATACATTGTAATATTAGAGTCAGTTAATTGGAAAAATTAACTATAAAAGGTTAAATAATGATTGATACTGTAAATATAATACATTAATAGTTAACATTACACATAACATTTTGAAATTTATTTTACATTTGTATCAATGGGAATCGTGGAAATATTTAACAACTCATTCATAATTTAATGGATACCGGTGTTATTATTAGTTCCTCTGCAGAACTACTATCACGACTTGAAAATGCTGTTCATATTACATAAACTTGACAAATTTTACTACTTCCACAGTGTTTTCAACTACTTAGTGGATCTAATGAACTTGATAAATAGCTTCAAGAATAAGCACTGGAACTAATTTTCATTCAGATTTCTTCGTTTTTAACAAGTTTTGCATAATTATTAAAAAAGAAAAAAAATTTAATAGAATCTTTAATTAAAGCGAAGTGTAATTTAGGTAACTAATAGTAAAATAAATTGTAACTATATGTTTTTAATCTTACATGCATTTAATTAATACAGTAGGTTATACAAAAGAAAACTATTAGTTTACTTTTCCGCAACTAACTTTAAGTTAGTTAATAAAGAATTAACTTTAAGCTCATTTTTAAGTAACTAATTTTAAGTTAGTTGAAAAGTCATGCAAAGTCGGACAATTGTCTACTGCGTTGGATCTCTCCATGTTAAAATATTCAGTTGGCTCCATTAAATATAATCCATGAATCAACCGTAACTAGTTGATGGAAAAGTCGGCTTTTAATGCATTTAAAGTTAGTTGAATTGCTGGCAGGGCTTCTTATTATGTAAGCCAGCTAGCCCACTGCTATTGAAAATCGTTTTCATAACTTGTTTACACGCATTCATCTGCATACTACAGTTGGGTTTGGGTAAAAACAATAAGAACAAATTGTGATCACAAATTTAAAAATTTGTACTTTTTACCATTAATTGTACCAATAATTGCATAGTGGATTTTACATTAACAAATCTTCTTTAAATAGCGATTTCCAAAAGCATAGTCGGTTATGATTAGCACCAATAATATATTCTAGTTCAAGCGTATAAACCACAAAATAAAAATTTTTAATTTTCTGATTTTTTCCAAAAAAAAATATATGTACACTGAATCAAATAAGTCTCCGTACAGAATGTATTTGAAAACATAATTTGTAATATTTTCCGAAATATTTTTATCATAGGTAATAATGTCCTACTAAATTTTCTAATTGCAAAAATTTTAAATAATACTCTATGTTTTTGTAAATTATTTCTTAAATGCAACACCACTATAATTAAACTCAAAAAGGTCTCCGTACAGAAGAAAAACATTAAAAGGATACAGCTCTAAAATAGAACGCATTAAAATGAGGTGTATTCTAATTTCTAATGTTTCCAGGACTGCTTTAAAGTACTTTCGTTAAATTTTTACTTTATTTACATTTAAAATAAGTGTAGGAATTGTGCCGGTACCAAAAAGCCTATGAAAATCAAAGAATTAGAGAATTAATAATTAAAGAATTAAAATGAGTAATGAAGGAGCACTTTTTGCAAAATGTTCTCAAATTGTATCTATGCCACTACATATCTTCTGTTTAATATATTGTAGAAAAGTATTTGTATGGCGTGAACAAAATACCGTCTGTGAATTAAAAAAATTATAAAGAAAGTGTGAAAACCCTTGGTGGTATAGTGATGGTGTGGGGTATAATGTCTGTAGGATGTTTCGGAAATATCATATTCGTGGAAGAACAATGGAGAATATGATTAAATAAATATTTTAAAACAGTATTTGGAAGCCAATGCAGTAAAATTAGTCATAGAAGACGATTTTCAGTTCGTTTATGATAACTACCGAAACAGCTTATTGAAAATTTAAAGTGAATGGTTAAGTGACAACTTAAAAGAAGTGCTTCCTACCCTTCTCAAGTCCAGATCATAATCCCATAGAACACATATGAGGAATTTTGGGGGAAAAATTGTTAATATACAATTTATAACAAATCAATATACAAAAAATTCAATTTATGCGGAATGGCGGAATTTTTACAACGAAATCGATAGTAAATCGGTCACAATCAGCGAAAAATAGTTTTTGATATGTTATCCCAAGGCGATTTTGTAAATCGGACAAATATTTTAGAAAATATTACAAATTATGATTTTAAGTAAAGTATGTGTTGTAGGAGTCTTATTTGAGTCATACAATAATACTTAAGTGGGTATAAGACCATTTAGCAAAATCGGCTAAGGGAAACCCTATCAATCGATTTTCCTCACGGGTTCCCGTTAGGTTAATATTTGTTGGTATCAACTATGCATAGAAATTATACATATATGTATATTAATTTTCCTTTATTTTCGACATTCATCCGGTGCGTTGCAAGGTCAAGAAGTAAATACCAAACAATTTTATGGCTTCGACGCAAAAATAAATTTCAACAAATCACAGAAGTTTCTAAATTTAGTTTACGTTTGTGCTTTTTGAAAAAATTGTACCAAAACAAAGTACCATCCCCGATCTAATCGTTAGAACGCATGAATATTGTATACATACATATGTATGTGTACGAATGAACTTACAAACGTTCACATTGTCATAAATTCGTACGTACATACATACATATAAAGATATTACTGTTAAAGCAATGTGCGAATTTTAGAAGTTCTTAATATTGAAATCAGTACTTTTGTAAAAAATCTATTTAGAACACACACTACTCGACGTCATAAAGAGTCACAATTTGTTTTTCGCTTTTCCAATTCATCAAAAAATACGGAATTTGCTTTGATTTTATTTTTGTTTTATTGTTTGTTGAAGTTATTATAGTTAAAAACAAAAACATCAAATATTGTATAATCAACATATCAAAAGACCAACATCTATCTACAAAGTCAAAAATGTTAACCATTTATCTTTATAAGTGTTAATATAGTCTGTTTTCAAAATTGCTGTTGTGTTAAGTGATATTAGTAAAGCATTTTTTATAATTCTTAACACTTAATAGAAAATAACTTTTTCTCTACGCCGACCGAAGCATTTTCTCCTAAGCGTATATTTTATTTAGTTATTCGAATACAATATTTTATACATATAATTTTTTCTCCAACAATTAGTTTCCATAACAAAGAAGTGACAAAAAGTATCAAATAACACAAAAATAAGGCATAAAATTTTAATTTGTAAATATTATACATGGCGACAAAATATTGTGCAGTAATCGGAATAAACATATTTAAATTTGTTTAGTGTTCTGCATATAAGTTTATATAAGTATTATATAAAACAGTCTCCTGTTATTCAAGAAGTTTTTATATTTTTATTCAGAAAAAAATTACGAGTAAATGTATGTATTATATTAATATTTTCTTCCAAATATTAGGATGATTGAATATCACTAACTCGTGCCATGTATTTTAAGGAAATTCTCAATCTTAAAGCCTTATAAGCAGATAAAACTGCTAGATTTCCTCCTCATTGGATCCATGCTAGGGTATTCAAACGAATTACCAAATTTTAAATAACGAATAAACAGAATAATTTCTATCAATTAACCGATTAATAAGAACTTACTATTAACAGTAAAATTGATGTATATTTCATACAAAATTTTATGATTTTTTTTTTTGACCTTTGACCTCCAATGTTTACGACTTAGGATTTTCCGATTTATATATAACTTCAGAGACATATTTTATATTATCTAAGATATAATATTCCATACATATTTTTATTTAAAATGTTTAAAAGTAAAGAATTAGGACATATTTTCTAAAACATTACAAAAAATTAGTTTTTCGCGAATTCAAGGTAGGTACAGCTAAACTATAAGAGGTATTGACCTAATCTCCCGGTGATAATTAAAAAATTTGTTTAACAAAGATTTAAAAAAACTGAAAATGGAGTTTTGAAATTGCCGAGAAACTTTAAAATTTTTCTACCAAGTTTTGTGTTTTACATCTTTTTGAAATACTAAATCTATGAATATTAGGATTATTTAACAGTAATATGTGAAATATTTACCTAATAGCAACATTTATCACATAATATTAAAATATACGAAGTAACACTGTTGTAACACTGTTTGACATAAAGCAACAAGAATTATGTATTTAATATAAATTTTGAAGTACAATATTAGCTTTGTTTTGAGGTGTTTATATTATTTACCGATCTGGAGTTAAAGCTTCATATGTCAGCTTTTTGGCCAAAAATTTGGATTTGTTCAGACTTTGTGCGACGAGCGTCACGTGTTAACGTCTTTTAATCGATCTCAAATTTCGGCTATCTAATATTTGGAAAGGGGAATCGTTTTAATCGTTAAGACGAACAAGATTCTTACATTTTTGCTCATTCTTACATTTTTTTGCCAAAAAAAATAAAAATCAAAAATTGAAAAATCATAGCGTTTTATATAAATATAGCTCAAATCAATAAAAATGGTATGTTTGATTTTGTTCTCCGATATTTTATTGTAATTGATTTTTTCTTTAAAAATTCAAAGATAATTTTCGATCCCTGTTATAAAAATTTTCTTCTTTTATTAATTAATTATTTTTCAAGAATGAAGAAAATTGAGGGCGTAATTTCGTAAATCAAAACTTTTCATAGCAATTGTTAAATTTGTATTTTATAAAACACTTTATTATGACATGTGATTGTTTGCGTTAGAACAAGTAAACATGTTCCGTTATTTGTAAAAATTTATAGAAATTTATATTTTATAAAACGCATCACCTGAAAAATACTCACTTAAAACATCAAATCGAACACCTAAATTATTCAGGCGTTCGCTTTGAAATTTTATTTAATAAATGAATATAATAAATTTGTACATGAAAATGTAATTTCTTATAAGCATGTAACAACTATCTTTAAGGAAAAGTTGTGGTATTGGAGCTACTCGATCTTGCATGGGAGAGGACGCAAATTGGAATGTATTTCTATTGATACTATAATGAAACGCGCAAAGTATATTAATAAAGTAGCGACATCTCGTCTTGTACAACAACATCTACAACAACTACATGCATTTTGTTTTTGGAATAATTTAAGATTGTGTCAAAATCATATGGTTTTTGTTTATAAAATTTAACAAAATTTTCTTTCAACAACAATGGGAAGAAAACTTAAATAAAAAAATTACTTTTAAGTTTAAAATGTTAAGGATATAGTTATATTATTATACAATTTATAACACTTTCAAACCACCTTTCATTCACTTTTTCAACATCTTTACAAGCAGAAGGTAAAAATTGATTTTAATTTTCTGTAATAAACACGACTTTTGGAGTACCGTTAATCTCTTTTGGGTCACATTTCTTTACTTTTAAATACATTTGTTTACTATTTAGACAATTGTCTCCCATATTGAATTTAAACAGAGGCTGAAAAGAATAAAAAAAAAATTGAGTTTAGTCCCACAAAATTAGCAAAATCCGACACGGTGGTTCATTGAGTCAATAAAGTTGGATTCCAGCCTTCTCCTGTACGCGATGTGGAAAAATCTTCCTTCCTTTATGTCAAATCTTTTGTCTAACACTAATACCATCATACCACAATCTATTTTACTTGTTTCATAGTGTAAGGCTTGAACTTCTGGAACTAGTTGAAAAAATCTCAAAAAAATAATTGGCTTAATTTTTGTATATAGAAAAGGATTTCATATGAAAAGAAATAATTTCTAATATTTGAAAAAAAAACACTCTCAAAAAATGGAAAATTATAAATTTGTTTGTTATAAGAAGAAAAATATTGTAAAAGAACAATAAAATTAATAAAAAAACAACCAGTTTCTTTTTATTCGAATAACCGAATAATTCTGAGTTATCTGCTAACATAAAACCTCAAATAATTATTTGCCGAATAAACCGAATAATACAGAAACCCAAACAATTGAAAAGTTTTCGATTTTTTCTGTTCGTAAGTGAAAACGAGAACACCAAGAAAATGTGATTTCGATCGTTTTCACATTTGGTCTTGTGAATTCGGCAGCCAGAACATATACAAATATGTTTGTATCATGTAAAACAATAATATATTATTAATGATATTACATGTTTTGTTAACTTTAAATATCAATTTATTTATAAGAAAAATCATATTTTCAATTGCTTGTTTTTTGTTATTTTGTTAGCGATTGAGATTTCTGCAAAAGGGCAAAGTTTTTGTTTATAAATAAAGATTAGGTTTATAAACAACAACTTGCAATTTTTTGCAAATTGGCGTTCGAATACTTTTTAGGATATTTTTTTAATTGAGAGCGAATTAAAAATTACTTCTCTATCATAAAGTTACCGGATATTTTTTACTGGAAAGTACGCGAACACACCTAGTGGCACATTTATTCAAACCATATATATAACATATATTGTATTATGTGTAAAATGCATTTATCTTCGTGTAAATATATGTATCTATAGATCATTCGTATTTTTAATCTAGATCATATACATATGTACATACATTTTAGGAAAGATAATTAGTTTTATTACTACTGTCTAAAACTGGTGCATTTTGGCTTTGTAAATGCTATAAATATCAAGCCTCTTTTTGAGAAACAGCCATGTGACAATGAATACAATAAAAACATTCAATGGTAGATCAGTTCAAAATCTATTTTGTTTGTGGTTTATTTTTTTGTTTCTTCTAGTTCCCTCCGTTTTCAATTAATATGATGAACTTTGAGTCTTTCAAGATTTATTATTAATCTCTGGTAAAATAGTCAGTTAAAACCGTTCTTATTTATTTGTTTTAATATTTTTTGTTACAAACGAAACCTTTTAAAGGCTCTAACATTCGTACTTCAATAGTAGATAAAAGAAAGCCTTTTATCACGCCGTCTACATAAAGAAACAATATTAAGGAAAAGCACTCACTCACCGTAATACGTGCATTGTGATACAAAACAAAGCGCAAAGATTATCCCAGATTAAAGGAGTTTGAGGCAATGTGTACCTATGTATACATAACTACACACTGTGTTGTACAAATTGTATCAGTGGTTGTACGTACTATATTCATATTTCTTAAAATTGCAGTCATAAGTATCGATACCGATACAAAGTAGAGTTGTCAAATATTAGAGGAAAGATTTTTTTTTCTTTATTTTCAAATTTTGAAGGATGCGGATCGGATAATAGTGACACTTTATATAAATTAACAAGTTGAATTAGATTGGTTTTCAACGTTGTTATAAAACGACGTAAAGGTTGTAAATACATTGAAAAATTTCTCAAAATATGTAAGTCAATTTTGTGCCATGGCTTTGTTGCCACAGATTTACTCTTTTGACGGTTTTTACGCATTATTTTTGACATATTGCCACATGTCAAGCTTTTTTAATCGACACTAATATTGTACTTCAAAATTTATATTATATACATAATTCTTGTTACTTCAAGTCAAACAGAGTTACAACAGATTTTCTCTCAAAAAACGTAACAATAATATGTAAAATATTTACCTAATAGCAACATTTATCATATAATATCAAAATATAAGAAGTATGCTCCTACTGCGACCAGGTCACGTTTTTGGCAGGCAGAAGTCCGAGCAATAATGGAATGCGCCTACAGACAGTGTTGCCAAAAAATAATTGAGAAAAAGTGCTAGATTGTTTTGAAAAAATAATGCTAGAAAGTGCTAAAAATAAAGAAAACAAGTTAAAGTGCTATATTCGGCTAAGCCGAACCTTAAATGAGTTATGCGTGTTTAAGTGATTTTCGGGAACTTCTGCCATACACATTTTACTTATAAAGATAACACTAGACAACACCGAAAATGCCTTTTAAATTCCTATGTATTTCCACCCGCTGAGTTCAAAAATTGTTATGAAAATTTCCGGTTAGCTCTAGTTTCTAAGATATTTTGGTTTTTGCAATAATGTTATTTAAGAAATTTTTTGGTATTTTTTACATAATTTCTCAGAACCGGACCAATATTGATAGAGTTATTTAACAACATGATAATCTACATAAAATTATCCATCATTAGAGTATAATTATGCTGACAGTTATTAGAGGATACCTTGGATGTCCTGCAGTGAAGTTGAAAATTGTACTTTTTTTGTTTTATCCTTATAACTTTAATTTAAAGTAAACGAGTTTTATTTCTTTTTACAATATAGTACCAACGCATAACAATAACAACATTTTTAAATAACAATTGGAAATTCGTTAAAAATTAAGTGAAATATTTCGAAATAAATTCGTGATTTTGGTTAATAATGGCAAGCACTTACAAACATCAACAACTATATTTTTTAAAAGAAAGGACATCGCTTTTGTCCAATTCACTATCGGTATCGTATTGTTGCATCATCATATGTCATTAGTATTTCGCAGACAAAATTTTTTGACACAACAAGAAAGTATAGTCGGGCTTGGTCGACCATATGATGCCCTACACCATTTATGAATATTAAATGTGAATTATTTCATAACAAAGCATTTATCTTGAATATTACCTTGATTCCGATTTATTTAAGCAATTTATTGACGAAAAACTTATTTTCTAAAAGAGGATTTATATGGGGGATAGGAGCAAATGTGGACCGATGCCGATAAAATGGACTGTATAGATTTGTATTTATATAATATTTGTCTGTGCCAAATTTCATTGCAATAACAGTGTTAATGAATGAATTGCGGATATTCAAGTCACTTTCTGAAGGGGGCTTTGTATGGGGGCTAGGGTCAAATGAAGTCCGATCATTTCGAAATTCGGCAAGGTCATCAAGGCTTATCTAAAACTTAGTTTTGCGAACTTTTATTGAGATACATTTATATTATACACTAGTTGCGCGTACCCGGCGTTGTCCGGGTTTCTTCTAAAATGAAGAAAATATTATTCTGTCTGTAATGACTATACTTTTTTAATAGATGTCAAAGTTTAGCTTATACCGATAATACTTAAAGTCAGTTTCAGGACAAAAATGTCCCTTTAAAATTTACAAATTGAAAATGAGCTTTAATTTTGACTAATTTGTAGAAACATTTAGGAAAGTTTTTTTTGAGAAATTATACTGAAATCAGCATTCTCAATCACTGGTTGGGAACTACGGACACTTTCAAATTAGTTGTTTTATTTTTCCCATGTACAGTTGATTTAAATAACTGTTCAGTTTAAATTCGGACACACTGTACTTTGAATTGTAGTGCCCCTGGTGTATAGAGACAAAAGGCTTCGGGACATTTTATTAACTACAAAAATACGTACCATTAACCGTACAAAATTTCACGCGATTTTCTTTCTATTTTAAAAAGTACAGGCAATTGAAAAAATTCTGAAACGATTATGAAACATTCTGCACAAAATTATGAAAAATTTGGAAGATTTCAAATGCATTTAAAAATAACAAAATTAAGTTTTTTTCTGTTCTAAAAAATATGAAGAAACTTGAATCTTGACAGAGAAAACAAAACAACTTTTAATTTGACAAACAATTTTGAGAAGTTCATTAAATAGTAAAACTACCGTTTTTGTCTTATCATTGTTTCTCAAAAATACGTCCATTTATACAAAAGTATGTTTAAACATATTATTTTTATTCATTAGCTTTTATGCATCCACACTAAAGTTTTGACTGATTTTAGACACCATTTATTAAATCCGAAGAAATAAAGGTCAAATATCGTTAGATATACAAAGCAGATACCCAAGTAATTTTACTTATTAAAATATCCAAGTCTTCCTCTAATTAAAAAAAATCGGAATTTGTAAATGGTAAATGGAAAATGAGTGATGGAGTTATTCGAAATTAATATTTAATTTGAAAAGCTTAGAAAAAATACGGCGCTACATACAGAAAAAGTTGTGCAGAATTTTGAGTTCATAATTTTCTAAAAGTATAAAAAGATATCGAAAGATCAATTTATCCAAATTTTATATGAACAATGCTTTCTATGCATCGTTTGAGTGATCTACCTATATAAGATTTGCAAAAGTGCTGTCTTTGGGACACTCTAATGAGTAGTCAAATACATATCTTCATGGTTTTTTAGATTTGAGCTGCATTTGAAAAATGGAAACCGAATTTATATAAAGGTAATTTTTTGATGGCATATTTACCTGATCATAGATTTTTATTGTTATCTCGAATAACAATAAATTTAAATTTTTTATTTTTGATATAAAACTCGATTTGTATAGAAAATATGAGTGATTACGGATCTTTATTGTTTTCTCAAATTGAGAGTTATTGAAAGTAAGTTTTTAGGGAGTTATGTAAATAGAAATTTTAAGGGGAGATATGAACGACTTTCTAGATAGATTTAGGTGTTAAAGAAAGGAACCACAGCCGATTTAAAATCCGAATTTAAGTGGAAATGTAATATGAATATATTATTTTCTCCATTTTAGAAGCGGTTTTTGTTCAGTAGTTTTTATTCTGCATACAAATGTGGCATCGTAGACATTCATTTAAGATCTAATAAAGATTCTGTTTTAGTTATAGTTATTTTCTGAGAATATACAGAATATTACAAGTTTTTAAATAAAAACAGTTTTCCGGTGGAAAACACTTAAGATGAAAATCGATTTTTGATAATAAATTAAATTGAATACAGATTTTTATTTTACCTAATCGTAAAGTTAGTTAAGGATCTACAAACATTTTAGAGTTTTCATATAAAAATAAATTTTTGATTAAAAATATAACTAAATAATAGGTCTCATATACTATGAGAATTATATATCATGTTCTTTAGCATTATAAACGTAACAAAAAGTGGACGGAAAAAGGTCATTGCATTTCATTAAGATCACAACAGGCCCGAAATAAGTGCCATAGGTGCATTTATCGGATTTGGTGTATTAAACATTCTCTTGCTCAAACACTGTATGTTGCGAAATTTCTTAAAAATCGGCACATGATTTTTTTATATTTAGCCTAGAAAATTGGTGTTATAGCAGTTATTCAAAAAGTGAACATAAAAATTTGCGTATTATCCATTCATATCATATAGAGTTTTTTTTATACCCTCCACCACCATCAGTGGTGATAGATGGTATATATAACTTTGTCATTCCGTGTGTAACATCAAGAAATATTCATCTGAGGCCCAACAAAGTATATATATTCTTGATCCTTATGAAATTCCGAGTCGATTTAGCTATGCCCGTCTGTCTGTCTGTGTAAAACACGCTTACGTTAAAACGAAGCAATAAAAATTAACGAAATTCACCCAAAGCATTCCTTATTATCCGGTCCAGTTTGGTATTAAAAAGCAGTAAAACCGGTTCACGACGTAAAAAGTTATGACTAAAAATTTCAGACTACCTCGGAAAAAATAAAGTATTTTTCCCAATTCTTAAGTAGTTTTCTCAGAAACTACCAAAGATATTTCGATGAATTTTGTCACACATTATTTTTTTGTGCCAGGGATCTACTATGTTCAAACTCATAACAATTGACCCATACAATGGTGTATATTCCCGGATATAAGTTTATCGTTAATAACTCCCTCAAATATATCGGTATCAACACAAAATTTTGTACATGCAAATATAATATGAATAGAAATCATACTACCAACGTAGATCTCAGTCGGTCCACAATTAATCATAGCTCCCATGTAAGGTCCACTTCCAAAAATCACCTAAACACACCTATTTCATTGACAAATAAAGCTTTTGTGATAAAATTCGACCTGAATATGTTTTGTGTACATACAAATAATTCTACCAAATTTCTTTTCAGATCGGTCCATTATTAGTCATAGCTCCCATATAAGGCCGACTTGCGGAAATCACTTAAACGCACATATTTAATTGTCAAATAAAGGTATCTTGATAAAATTCGACACAAATATGTTTCGTCTATATATGAATCACTCTACGAAATTTTTTTCGGATAAGACCATAATTGGTCATAGCTCCCATATAGGGTCCACTTCCGAAAATCATTTAAACGCATATGTTTCATTGATAAATAAGATGATTGGTATAAAATTCAACTTGAATATGTTTTGTTTACGTATAAATCATTCTTACAATTTTGCCCCGGATCGGTCCATTATTGGTCATACATAGGTCCCATATAAGGCCCTCTTCCGCAAATCAGTTAAACTCACATATTTCATTGTTAAATAAAGCTATCTTGATAAAATTCGACACAAATATGTATTGTGTACATATATATGAATCACTCTACGAAAATTTTCTGGAGAGGCCCGTAATTGGTCGTAGCTCCTATATGAAGTCAAGTTATCTAAAAATTAGATAGTTAAATGAGTTTTAATAAAAAGTAGCTTGCTGGTGGAGGGTATTTAAGATTCGGCATAGGCGAACAAAGCACTCTAACTTGTTAACTTCTGAGGTTAGACCTATTAAATGCCAAGTTTTATGTAAATAAGTTTATTAGTTATGTATTGAAAGAGTAAAAAAGAGTTTCATGTATATTTATTATTATATATTATAGGTTTTGAAGATGTAATGTGTAGTACTCTTCATTCCACAACATTCATTATAACAGATTTCATGAAATTCGGATCAGTAGTTTTTTGTATACCTGAACGCAAAATTGGAGTAATAATAGTTTCACAAAAAGTGGGCGTAAAAAGGGGCGTGGCATATAGGATAGGATAATTATGAGCTCAAAAGCCCTTTTCGGGTGGTTCAGTTTTAGGGGGGCTAGGTGAAATAATGGACCGATTTTAACAATTTTAGGCTTCGTACTAAAGCCAAAACAAATGTGTATTCCAAATTTCATCAAATTATCTTTAAAATTGCGACCTGTACTTTGATAAAAACGTTTACATGGACACACGGACGGTCGGTCGGACGGACGGATATCGTTAAATCGACTCAGAAAGTGATTCTGATCGGTATACTTTAAGGTGTGTATAGTACTAATATTTTAATGCGTTACAAACATCAGCACAAACGCATAATACCCTTCCCACTATAGTGGTGTAGGGTATAAAAACAAAAGAATAGTGAAAACTTACGACATACAACGTTACGGCACCGAATGTGAATTGTGTAATATTTATGACTATGTAAAAATTACAAAAAAAGTTGAATTCAATTCGAAATATTTCACTGCGTTTTTAAAGAATTTCCGATTTTAACAGAAAATTGTTATTATTGGTTTGTGTTGGTAGTACTTTATGGAAAAACTCAAATGAATTGTTATAAGGATAAAACAGAAAAAGGCTCAATTTTCACCTTCTTTGCAATGCAATCTAGTTATACTGCAATAACTGTCATCATGACTATACACTTTAGAAAAATAATTTTGTGTAGATTTCCATGTTGTTAAAAAACTTTGGAATTTAGTTCCAGTTCTACAAAATTAAGTAAAAACTTCCAAAAAAGGGCCTAAACAATGTCTGTACAAAAATCACAATATTTCAAAAACTAGAGCTAACCGAAAATTTTTATATCGATTTTTGAACTCAGCGCCTGGAAATACATAGGAATTAGCTATTTTTATTTAAAAGGCACGCAAAAAATTCGATTTTGTTGACTTGTGAAATTTTTGTCGTGTGTGTTGTTTTACGCGACAATAAAATGAGTTCAAAATAATTCTTATTTGGTTTATATCATTAAATGTGTAAGTTAATCAGTTTGTATAGAATTATGTAGTTATGTTTTTGCAAAGCACATTAAAATTTAATTGAATTGTGTCAGGTATTGTAAGCATAGTTGCCAGATGATTTGGGTGCAAAATCGTTAAATTTTGGGGAAAAAATAGTCAAAATCGTCAATTGATTTTTCGAAATCGTCATTAAATCGCCAAAACTATTTTCAATAGATAATATACACATTTGATGGTATTTAAACTAATTTTTATACCTTACACCACTATAGTGGGAGGTGTGCTGATGTTTGTAACGCACAAAAATATTGGTCTTACACCCACCTTAAAGTATACCGATCGACTCAGAATTACTTTCTGAGTCGATTAAGCCAAGATATTTTGATGAAATTTGGACCATACGGGTTTTTCGGAGACGGAGAAATCGGTCCATTATTTCACCTAGCTCCCATACAACCCCACCCCCGGAAAGGGCTTTTGAGTTCATAATTATGTTAAATATTGTAGTATCTGTACAAAAATCGGCGCGAGGTACAGGTCGCAATTTTAAGGATATTTTGATGAAATTTGGACCATACGAAGCCTATTGAAAATGGTTGAAATCGGTCCATTATTTCACCTAGCCCCCATACAACCCTACCCGCCGAAAAGGGCTTTTGAGTTCATAATTATGTTAAATATTGTAGTATCTCTACAAAAATCGGCAAAACTTAGTTCTATATAATACTATCGATTTTCGTAGTTATCGGACTTTATTTGACCCTAGCCCCTATACAAAGTCCCCTTCAGAAAATGACTTGAAGGTCTATAATTCACTAATAAACACTAGTATCACGATGAAATCCGGCATACATATCTTTACGTTTTACGTAAAGCCATGTACAAAAATTTATAAGGATAGGCCCATTTTTACCCTTGCTCCAATATAACCCCTCTTTTAGAAAATCACTTTTTTCAACAAATTGTTAAAATATTTCGGAATTAAGGTAAACAACATAAATGCTTTGTTATTAAAAATAATACACATTTTCAACATAGTATATCAACATAGGTATCATATGGTCGGCCATGCCCGACTATACTTTCCTACTTGTTATACCCTACACCACTTTAGTGGGGAGGGTATATTGGATTTGTGCTGATGTTTGTAACATATAAAAATATTCGTCCTAGACCCACCTTAAAGTATACCAATCGGCTTAGAATCGTTTTCTGAGTAGATTAAGCTATGTCCGTCCGTCCGTCCGTCTGGCTGGCTGGCTGGCTGTCCATGTAAACCTTGTGCGCAAGCTACAGGTCGCAATTTTCAAGATAATTGGATGAAATTTGGCACGCACGTTTTATTTGACCCAAGGACGAAGCCTATTGAAAATGGTTAAAATCGGTCCATTATTTCACCTAGCCCCCATAGAACAGAACCCCCCGAAAAGGGCTTCTGAGCTCATAATTATGTTAAATATACAGATTTATCGATAAAATATGGCACAACTAAGTTTTATAGAAGTCTTGATAACTCTGCCAAATTTCATAAAGATCGGGCCCGATTTGACCCTAGCTCCCATACAAAGTCCCCTTCAGAAAATTACTTGAATGTCCCAAATTAACTTATAAACACAAATATCGCGATGAAATTCAGCACAATAAAATATTATGTAAATATAAATATATTCACAAAATTTTATCGGGCTTGGTCCATATTTGCCCCTAGCCCCCATATAGAGCCTCTTTCAGAAAATTAGTTTTTCATCCATAAATTGCTTAAATGTATCGGAACAAGGGAATATTGAACATAAATGCGATATTATGTAAAATAAATCACATTTAATATTAATAACTGGTGTAGGGTATCATATGGTCGGCCACGCCCGACTATACTTTCTTACTTGTTTTTTATTTTTTTTTTAATTATCGAGACATTTCCATCAATATCGATTGATTTTAGTTGTTATTATCTGTTTAATTTGACAAATATACTTCATAATCAGTGTTGCCACTTTGGTTATTATTAACCAAAATTGGTTATTTTTATTTTGCATGTGTACATGTGAATTATTTTTTCGTTTTGGTTATTTTTTTGCAAACAATTGAACTAAATGCTGTTTGCTTTTATTCTAAAAATAAAATTAAAAAAAAACTTCTTTTATATCTAGTTTTAAATCAACTATGTAAATATACATATCGTTCCTGTTTTGAATTTTGGTAATATGTGGAATTTTTTTTACTATTCGAAATTTTTTATTTCTGCAATTTGTACAGCTACTGGTTATACTTATGTGCACAAAGATATTTTTCGATATCTTAATTGGTTTAGGATTTAGCAAAAGTACCTATACATTTTCCACATATTAAATGAGTTGATTTAAATCATAACAACACCGCAATATTATTTTATTTACACTAGCCAATCTAACACCGTGAATAATGAACCCTCTCTCTCCTTTTGGTGCATCCATGAACTTAAAAACGCTTTTTGGGTCGATTCAAACTCGTCCGTCCTTCCGTTAATATTTCTATTGGAACTTTTTATGTAAAGAGCTCGCGGTACTTATATGAAAAAACGAAGTAGGCTGTATTTCGCATTTCGATTTTTATGGAATTTGGTGGGAATAGTCTACGTACTTAGTAGATTATGTCCTCCAAATTTAATTTAAAGTATAATTGCAACTTCTATACCTATTTGAAATTTTGCATAAACAGATACTGTGCTAATTTGCCGAAATTCTAAGATAAATGATTTAATAAGAATTAATAAAGTATTTTCTGCTAATTGATGCAAGAATAGTATCACAATATATTTAAAGTATTAATCAACAGATATTTTAAGTAACACAGCTAAGGAAAATTAAATTGTATTGTCTACAAAAGTTGTAATAATCTAATCTCGTACGACGAACAATAATCGCGATACAGTAGTTTTCCGATTTAACGAACCCATATGTTGTCAGGCCTGTTCGTAAAATTGAAAAGTTCGTTATATGCAGTACTAACTAAAACGTGGGTTTTTGGTAGGAAAATAATTAAAAATAGGTACATAAAATATTTTTTAAATGTATTTTATAAAAATAGCACAAAACACAAAATTCCGAATCTTATATACCCACCTTCAAACCATATTTGTGTCGAATTTAATCGCTGTATTTTTAATTCAGTCATGAGCTTTAAAGTTATTTCTCGAAGTTCATCGCTATACTCGTATTTTTAAGCGAGTAATGAGCGTTGAAGTAATTTTCTTAAGGGGGCCTGATATGGAGGGTAAGATCAATTATGGACCGATTCCCATAAAATTTGTTAGAGATTTCGGTTAGTATAGAACATGTTTGTATTGAATTTCATCGGAGTACTCGTATTGTTAAGCGAGTATTGAGCGTTAAAGTCATTATCTGAAGGACGGACGGACATAGCTACATCGAACTAAAATTTAATAAGAACCCAGAATGTGTTACAGTTTTGGGTATAAAAGCACCGCTTAAAACAACGGTATAGTTTTTTGCTACAACTTAGGTTATTTGTTATTTTTGATAAATGTCATTTTATCTTCATTTAAATAATAATATTTTTATTAGTTCGTTAAACAGAGTACAAAAAACAAGTTTTGTTCGTTATTTAAGGTAATCAATAGGAAAAATTAGCTTGTTCGTTAAATGCGATGTTCGTAGAATTGAATGGTCGTTAAATCGGAAAACTACTGTATATGCAAAGATTTGATACTCATGACCTTTGACTTCTACTAAATATCTCACCATGACTTTTAGTTCTTTATTTACATTTTCTAGATGATGTTGTATACTTGTTTTTATTTTACCGTCTTAAAATCTAAATTTTGGTCAATTTGTCGGATAATTTGGATAGATTACGTTTACAAATATTGCTGAAGTTATGAATGTAAAACTGAAATATTTTGCCAAAATATTTTTAGTTGTCCCAGTTTGCGAAATATCGGTCAACAATTTCACCTAGCCCCCATATTATGCCCTATTCAGAAAATTACTATATTGCTTAAAAAAGCATGTATAGCGATGAAATTCAGTATGAAAAAGTTTTTTTGGAAATGTATTTGTCAAAGTTTATGAGGATCGGTATATAATTGACTCTATCCCTCATAAAAAGTCTCCTCAGAAAATGACTTTAAAGCTCATAATGTACTGCAATATAGCAACAAAATTCAACATAATCAAGTTTTAAAGGAACTAAAATATCTCTGTCAGATTTTATGAGAATTGGTCCATAATTGACCATACGTCTCATATAAGATCCCCTACAGAAAATTACTTTAACGCTCATAACTGTCTTCGTAATACCAGTTTAGCGACGAAATTTAACATAGTTACAAGTTCCACTTCAGAAAATGAATTTGTTATTTTAATGTCCAAATGTAAACATGAAACAAATAAAAATAATTTTGTTTACTTTTTTCTGAATTTGGTTATTTTTTATTCGAATTTTGGTTAGAAAAAAATTTTGTTGTGGCAACACTGTTCATAATACCTTATATTGAGTTCTTGTAAACTATTTGATATGATCTTCAGCAGTGTTACTCCCTCAGAATAAAGTGCAAAACGACAGTCAAAAAAGTGCAAATTCGTCAAAAAAAAAGTGCTAAATTCAAATCAAGTTTTTAAAAGTCCATTAAGCCATGTCTACCCGTCGGTGCGGCTGGCTGTCCAGGTATTATGTACAGGTCGCAATTTTTCATATAATTCAACGAGATGTTTTATATGAAAAATACAAAATACTATTTCAAATTGGTCCATGATTTGACCTTGCCTATATAAATATCCCTTTACAAAAACGATAAGTGGTAATTTCAAAAAATTTTGAACAAAAAAGTAGGATTTTGAAGATGACCCTCTCCGATTTCGATGAAATTCGGTACACACATACGGAATTTAAAGTTCTCCAAAATTTTCAAATTCGTTACGGTCCAGATTTTATCGATGTTTAAAGTTCATATTTTTTGGATTTTTCCAACAAGCATTAAATTTAACATCGTATACAAATTTTCTAAAATGTTTATCCGATTTAAATCGTTTTAGTTCCCAATTAAAGCCTATGTCTTGTAGTTTGATAATATTCAAGATATTTAAAAATTTAAAGATTTATTTGTTGATGAACACAAAAATAAATTTTAAAATTTGAAAAAAAAATAAAATTGTTTATGAACAAAAAATTAAAAATTTTAAATTTGTTTAGAAATGATATGGATTATTTTACTAAAAGTTGCTAATATTTTATTGAAAACAATATAAGCAATCTTATGTGAGGGAATAAAGAAAATGTAAGGTACCTTTTTTGAACGTTGATAAAATCTAAACTGTAATGAATTTGGAAATTTTGGAGAACTTTAAACTTCGTATTGATACAAGGAATGTGTGTACCAAGTTTTATCAAAATCGGAAAGGGTAAGGTACAAAACCTGTTCGAAAATTTTTATACATATATATGAATATGTATATTAAATAACTAATAACACTAGGTAACAACGATTTTGTTTAGGATATAAAACCTATATGGTTTTCTTTGTTTAGGACGTCTAAGACCAGAAAAATTATGTATTTAAAAAATCTAGGACGTCAAATCTTTTAATTATTCATTAAGAAAAAAAATTCTAAAAAAGGGTTAAATTCGGAAGAAAAAATCTAATATTTATAGTTTTAGTTATTTTTTATATAAACAATTGTATGGGTCTTATTCACAACACTTTAGCAAAGGTATACTTATCGCAAAAATATTGAAAATTCATTTGAAAAATTCTTAAATCTCGGTGAATAGATGTCAGCTTTAACAGCACTCCTGAAGGATTATGCAAAATTAAATATAACCATAATAAGTTTTATAGGATCATAAAAGTCTCTTTCGAATTCCATAAGAATCGGTCTTTATTATATCCAAGCATCCATAAATAACTTGCTTAAACTCATGTATAGCGATGAAATTCTTCTTAATCAAGTTTCAACGGTTCATAGTTTACCTCTATATAAATCCTCTTTCAGAAAATAAATTTTAGTATTATGATACATTCGAAAAAATTATTTGTTTTAAAACATCCTTCTTAGAGCTCGGTCCGTGATCCAAACCATTAAGATCGTATTCCGAAAATAAAACCGATACACGATAATAAAATTTTAACATAAATCTAATAAATGAAACGTGTTGTGTTGGTGCGTATGTAAGATTCGGCATTCCCGAACTTTTCCTGTTTTTACATGTTCATACATTTTTATCTGTATATTTTAAATTTTAATGATTATACCCTACACCACTATAGTGGGAAGGGTATTATGCGTTTGTGCTGATGTTTGTAACGCATTAAAATATTAGTACTATACCCACCTTAAAGTATACCGATCGACTCAGAATCACTTTCTGAGTAACGATGTCCGTCATTATATGGCGGCCAAGCCCGACTATACTTTCTTACTTTGTTTTTTTTTTCAAAAAAATGTTTTTTGAAGATATTAGCCTTCTTTGCATGTAGTCATTACATTGTAGTGACACCAAATTCTTAGCATTGGTAATTTGCAAAACATACTTCTAATCTAGATTGCTTCACTTTTAAAACTAGATTTCTTTAATTCTGGTAACATTGCAGAAAATTCCATTACTCTATAATTTTATCGGCCGCTTTTCCTCTAACTTTTAGTTGATGCATTTTTAATAATTATATGTAAATATGTTCCAAAACATTCATAGAATATCAAATTTGAATACAAATTTTAAAGATACTTTGAGAGTATCAAATAATACTCGGGAGTACTTCAAATAGTATCAAAAAATGTTTCAAATAGTATCAAAAAATGTTTCAATTTTCAGGTTTATTAAAAAAAAAAAAAAAAAAAAAAAAAAACAAATAAGAACATGTCAAATTTTATATACCAGACATATGCGAAGAGCAACCGTAAGAGCTCTCTGATTTTTCCTCATTCACACGTACGTACGTCATTCTCTTAATTTGGAAGTTTTTTGATTGAGATACACACAGAGAAATCTCTGATGTTAAACATGAAGATAGGTTCCTGTTTGCCGAATGTTATTTTTTCTGAGTGAATGAGATAAATAATGAAAATTTTAAAAATGTTTAATCATCGACACAAATTCCTAAATAAATGTAATATCCGCTATGTTATTTCCTGACATATAAGCCGATTTCCGTCAATGCCCTGATTGACATCTAGAGCACTCCATATGAGTGCAAAACATCATGGAGGATATTTTTATACACATAAAAATCCATTATTTGTTAAATTTCTTAAAATCTTCCATTATTTATTTAGTTTTAACTGCACGAAGTATATGTTAAGGTCCACTTATACCTTAAATTGCAAATAAATGCATTTCCGATGGCAATGAACAAAAATAATAGTTTATGCTTTAGTTTTATCTAACATATATTCATACAAAATTCAAAATGTAACGCTTTTTTGTCATTTCATATAGAGTACACTGTAAACTATACAACACTAGAAAATGTTACAAATTTTTCTTTCAGTGCAAGAATGCAAAAACAAAAAGTGAAGTGGTGTTAGTGAGGCAAGAAAATTTTACGTTCTGCCGATGTCGGTTATATACCCACCATCAAATCATCCTTATTAATAAACTTTGATATTATCGAAGCAATTTTCTCATTTATTAGATCTATGTTGAATTTAATCATCATAAATATGTCGATATTAATATGAACATCAGGGAAATATTTGGAAGAGGGTCTTTAATAAGGGCTTTAATATGGCAGAATTTTCAAGAAGAATTTTCATGCAATAAAAAATGAAGAATATGCGCTTATAACACGCATTATAAATGGGAAAATATGCACTAAAAATGTGGAAAATATGCACCAAAAATATTTCCTTGTGAAATTTTTTTATTAACACTAATTTTTCTTTTATCGTGTTTAAGTAAATTTTTATAGATATTTTTGACAACAAATATATAGATTCTTGATGACAGAGATACCACTTTATGTACTCTAATACCAATTTAACAGAATCACGATCTCGTGTCAGGTGACCCAACTCAAAAAATCGATTTGGATGAAATTTGCACCAGTACTATTGGATAGTAGGCCATACACATAGGTCAAGAACTTTATCGTTCAAGTACTGCTGGGGATAGAGGGGATCAAAGTTGGACATTTTGGTCATACAGGATTTTTTTTCATATGAGTGTAATTTCTCGCCTATTGGTCCTAGAAAAAATTGTCCAAAGGAGTTTAGATAGATATTTCTTTGCTGTTTACATTTTTTTTGGAATTTTAAAAATATGCAATAGAAAAAAACACAATCTGTGTTCGAAAAATTAAAAAATATGCTAAATATGCTAGAAAAATTTTAGAAATATGCAAAATATGTGCATTTTAAAGCAAAATATGCAATTTATGCATTTATAACAAAATATGCAAAAATATATAACAACGAATCGATGCCATTTTGTTCTAAATTCTTTGATTCGAAAAGAAAACTACTTAAAAGTTATTTTGAGTTACTGACTACAAACATGCATTTGCATACAAATCCTTGACCTGTTTATAACCATAAACTGTTTTTTTTTTTTTGTAAGAGTGGTTATATGGAGGGTAGTGTCAATTATGGACCTATTCTCATTTGTTTGTACAATAATAAAATATCTTTAATTCAGTTATGAGGTTTTAAGTAATTTTCTGAAACCGATAATGGGGGGTTGGATCAGTTATCGACCGATCCTCATCAAATTCAGTTCAAAAATTTCAGTTCCTATAAAATTACTGTAATTTGGAAGAACTTTTGAGCCATAGTAAGCTTTAAAGTCATTATCTGGAGTGAATCTTATATAAGGGTCAATTATAGACCGATCTTCATAAACTTTTGCACATAAATTATGTTTCGTATAGAAGTTTGTTATTCGAATTTCATCGCCTAAGTCGTAATTTTAAGTCATTTTACTGAAGAGGTCATTTATCGATCCATCTTCATCAAAGTTGGTTGGAAGATTTCAGTACCCATAAAACTTGTTTATGTTGAATTTCATATATCTACATGTATTTTAATGCCAGAAATGAGCGTTAAAGGAGCCCTTATACGGCAATTATGGACCGATCGTCCTAAAATTTAGAACGATTTTTGTTCATACAAATATTGTTTATGTCGCATTTTTGAGCCAGTAATTAGCGTTAAAGTACATTTTCTAATAGGGACCATAATAGGGGGCTCATACAAAACATTTTTATGTGAAATTTCATCGCTGTAGTCGTATTTGACTGTACTTCTATACGAAACATAAATTATTCGGTTTGTTAATTCACTGTTTCATACACTACATCACTTCATTATTTCGTCCCCCAGTAACTAATATTTCATATACAAACATTATGTTATTTTCAGTTTGTGCAACAAACTGCTGCTGAATTACTTTTATCAACACCCATGTTGCTGAATAGCATTAAAAATTAATCAGTTACACTTTTCAATGTGCTCATTTTATTTAGTCATGTTTTTTACACAAACGGGAAAGAAAATTTCTATGTGAGTCGTTAGTTGACAAACAATTATAAAACTAGTTAATAGTGTAGTGGGTATGACGTAGGACTGGGAACTGAGAGGTTGTAAGTTCAAATCTTGCCTGTTTGGACTGTTTTTATTTATTTATTATTTTTATACACTCCACCACCATCAGTGGTGATAGAGGGTATATATAAGTTTGTCATTCCGTGTGTAACACCAAGAAATATTCATCTGAGACCCAACAAAGTATATATATTCTGGATCCTTATAAAATTCTGAGTCAATTTAGCTGGGTCCGTCTGTCTGCCTCAAACACTCTCACGTTAAAACTAAGCAAATTCACTGATAATATTCAATATTGAAAATCAGCCAAATCGGTCCACAACGTAAAAAGTTATGAGTAAAAATTTCAGACTACCTCGAAAAAAGTTTTTTTCCTAATTCTTGAGTAGTATTCTCAGAAACTACTAAAGATAATGGAATGAATTTTGTCACACGTTATTTTGTTTATCTAGGGATCAAAAATGTTCAAACACAAAACAATCGATTCAAAATTTCTCATAGCTCCATACAAAGGCACATATTCTCGGATATATGTAGATTTATCGTTAATAACTTCGGCAAAAATATCTGTATCACCACGAAATTTTGTACATATTTATATAATAAGTACAGAAATCGTATTACCAACATAGATCTGTATAGGTCGATTATTGGTCACAGCTCCCATATATGGTCCACTTTCGAAAAATACTTAAATACAAATTACTAATTAAGAAATAAAGATATTGGAATAATATACAACATAAAAAATATTTTTAGGCCCATTTCCGATAACCACGTAATCGCACATATTACATAACAGAATGAAGATATCGGTATAAAATTCATCATGAATGTGTTTAAAGTAGATATAAAACACCCTGCGAAATTTTTTCCGGATCGGCCCTTCCGAAAATTACTTAAATGCACTAACTAATTTAGAAATAAAGATATTGAAAAAATATTTAACATAAATATGTATTGTGTATACATACAGTGTCTCTCATAAGTATTCGAATTTAGGTAAACTATGAAAAGAAACCAAATTTAATAACATATTTTGTGTGGAAAATAAATAAATTAATTTGTTATATTGTCTAGATAGTCCTTAGTTTTGATATCACGCCCCTTAAAACTTGAAAACTTTACATTTATTTAAATTAGTTGTGCTTTTTTTAAAAAAAAGTCCATGAAACTACTTCACAAAAGTATGCGAATATTTCCTGTATTTCATATTTGATCACATACGATACACAAATTTTTAAGCATGGTTTTATGGTTAATATTGTTTTAAGGGGTTACTAACAACCGCATGGATATATTTTTGACCCATTTGGTCCATTTGGGGGATTTGTATCCTCTTTTCATGTAATATCATTTGGCTATATTTGTAATGTTTTCACCCTTTTTCCAGAGATAAAACCAAAATTTAATATTGGAATTTAATAGAACCCATAGGGTATCTAAAAATAATATTTTTTGTTGTAAGGATCTGTACTTAAACGTTCCAAGATGTATTTTTGGTATCGTTTTTCAGTTTCTAATTGAATTATCTGGATCATAAGTCCCTTTTCGTACCTCTACGGACGATATTTTCCGACAGAGTTGTCTAGTGTATATTCATGTACATATTGGCACTAATGTATTTTAAATTTTCAATATATTATAGCGTATACAACCCCAAAACATGCCTTAACAAAACGTCATCCTATATATTAGATTTCAGTTTTTACTACTCGTAACTTTCACGCTTATGTTGCCCGTTACAATAACACTGTAAGTCCTAAATTTTGGTTTTAATTTGATCATAGTAAATAATATTTAAACACATATCAACATTTTTGATGTGATCATAATGATATCGTGCCATGCAGTATGGAGGCCATTGGTATATAAAAATAATGATTTTACTATTTTGAATGGTGCTTCTTCGAGGCATGTTTTGGAGTTGTACGATTCCACAACACATTGAAAACTTAAAATGTATAAAAGCTGATATCTAAAAGAATATATACCAGAAAACTTTCCCCGAAAATAGTTGATCCTAGTATTATAAAAATGGACTTAAGTTCCAATATATTGAATTAGCGACAGAAGAATGATCCGAATAATTTATCTTGGAACGTTTAAATACAGATTCTTGTAACAAAAAATATTATTTTTAGATACCCCAAGGGGTCTTTTAAGTCCCAATATCAAATTTTTGTTTTATCTCTGGAAAAAAGGAGAAAAATTTACAATTATGGCCAAAAATCGCCATTTTAATGATATTACATGAAAAGAGTGTACAAATTCCATAAAATTGTGGACCAAATGGGCCAAAAATATATCCTTTCCGTGGATAGTAACCCCTTAAAACAATATTACGCATAAAAACCATTCGATTCTAAAATTTGTGTTGCGTATAATATGATCAAATATGAAATACAGGAAAAATTCGTATACTTTTGTGAGGCAATTTCATGGACTTTTTTTTAAAAAAGCACAATTAATTTAAGTCAAAGCAAATTTTTAAAGTTTTAAAAAGCGTGATATCAAACATAAGGACTATCTAGACAATATAACAAATTAATTTATTTATTTTGCACACAAAATATATTATTAAATTTGGTTTCTTTTTATAGTTTACCCAAATTCGAATAATTATGAGAGACATAGATTATGGGCATAGATCCCATATAAGGCCCATTTCCGATAACCACGTAAACGCATATATTTCATAACTGAATGAAGATATCGGTATAAAATTAGTCATGAATGTGTTTAAAGTAGATATGAAACACCCTGCGAAATGTTTTCCGGATCGGTCCATAATTAGTCACAGCTTCCATATAAAGACCACTTCCGAAAATCGCTTTAATGCAAATATCCAATTAAGAATAAGTTTTTTTCGGATCGGTCCATAATTGTTCATATCTGTCATATAAGATCCACTTCAGAAAATCACATATTTCATTGATAAATAAAGATATCGGAATAATATACTAGTGTATATAAGAATAATAAATATACACTGATAAAATCCGTTTTTTTTTATCGAAAAATCATTTTGCGAAATTTTGTTCGGATTGGCCAATAATTGGCCATATCTCCACAAAAGGTATATTTATATGATTTCTAAATGATAGCACCCTCATCACAAAGCACAATTTAAACTTTCACAATTTATTAAATACGTATCTAGTAATAGTTATAAGGGTTTTCATAAAAAGTAGCTTACAGGAGGGTATTTAAGATTCGTATATTGATTTTCAACACAGTGGATCCCCGTACCAAAAACTATACGTGTGACAAAATTCAAAATATTTGTGCCAATTTTTTTATGTATATAATTATTTGGTAATGAGTTATATGCGTTTAAGTGTTTTACGGAAGGAGCCCTTGTATGGGAGCTATGACCAACTATGGACCAATTCAATAAAATTGTTTCTTTACATGAATTCTATTGGCATAAAACTTTAATTTGTGTAATTTTGTAAAAATATTTAACAATGTTGATTCTGACACCAAGAGTAGTTTCTGTAAAAAATACACATAAATATGTGAAAAAGCACAATTTTTTCGAGGTTGTCTCAACTGAACTCAACTCTGAACCTATTTGACCGACCTCGATGATTTTCAATACCAAACTGCTTACGATAAAAATGAATATTTCGGGTGAATTTCATAAAGTTCCGTGCTTTAACGTGAGCGTGTTTTATACAGACAGACAGACGGACATATCTAAATCGACTCAGAATTTCAAAAGGACCAAGAATATATATACTTTGTTGGTTCTCAGGTGAATATTTCTGGGTGTTACTAACGGAATGACAACCTTATGTATACCTTCTATCACTACCCAGCAGTTCGGTCGGACAGTCCCGAACTCTCTATTTAACCTACCACATAGGGTTACACCTAGCCACCAACTGTCCAGGTGACTAGCTATTTTAACATGTGCTTGTCCTACGAGGAAGTCAATCGTCACCCCACAGGTTACGAAGAGGCAGACAAGTGCTTTTTAAGTGTCCCCTCTCTCGCTTACAAAGGGGACACCAAAGTGACGATTATCTTCACCCTCGTTTACAAAGAGTACATCCGTGACGAAAGACAAATTAAAGCCAACCAGGTGGTTAGACGTTAGTGGAAATCACTGTCTTTTTCGTATGCATTGACTCCTTGTCGAACTGCAGGGTACTGATGATGGTGGAGGGTATAAAAAACTTAAAAATCTCTTAACATCACCACCTATCTTGCAACAAGTGGATGAAAATAAACCGTTCTTCTTAAAAACCGATGAAGACGAAGAAGAACATCCCGTTGAATACGCTAGCAGATTGTTACTTCCGGCAGAAGGAAATTATTCAACGACGGAGCGTGAAGCCCTAGGTGTAGTTAAGGCAGTAAAAAAGTTTCGTGGGTACATTGAAGGCTCGGAAACATCAGTTTTATCTGATCATCAACCTCTAAAATGGCTTTTTAGCATAAAATCACCAACTGGACGCTTAGCTAGATGGGCTCTACTACTCCAACCATACAACATACAATTTGGCTATATTCCAGGAAGGAAAAACCGTAGTGGCGGATACATTATCAAGGCCACAATGCACAACACACATCGATGTTTCCTGTGAATGTTTTATGATACACTCCTCGCCACTTTAATAGTACATATATAATTTTTTTTTTTTTTTTTTCAAAGCTTATATTTTTGGGTCAGGAATTTCTGGAAACTTGTTTTTTCCCCTCATTGTAATATTTTTGTTCTGAATAAAATGTGATACGAATGGTTGTCATATCTGTGATATTTGATTTCATATAATTTTGTTGATGGTGTCATGGTTTGGGGGCTATTTCCTATTATGGCACCTTCGAGCATAAGTTTTTAAGCTCAAGAATAAATGCTAAGAACTACTTTGGGTTAATAAAAAAGGCTTTTTTCGGTTTTCAATGACCTATATGGACCTAGCCCTTGGACCCTACAACAAGATAACGCCCCAAAATGTTGAATTGTTGAGCTGCCCTCCATATTCACCAGACTTAAACATTATAGATAACTTGTGGGAATGGGTTGCTCGGAAATTTTATGAGTCTGAAAAACAGTATTCAACAATTCCTGAACTAATCAATGCAATTAAAGAAGTCTGGAGCTCAGTACAACTGAATTACATGGCCAAGCTATATGAAAAATTATATAAAATCAAATATAATATAACCATTCGTATCACATTTTATTCAGAACAAAAAATATTACAATGAGGGGAAAAAACAAGTTTCCAGAAATTCCTGATCCAAAAATATAAGCTTTGAAAAAAAAAATTATATATGTGCTATTCAAGTGGCGAGGAGTGTATCTATAGATTTTCCTCGCCAAGGTTCTGCAGAGATAAGAAGTGCTCAGCTCGAAGATGAATATATAAAATCAATCATAAATGCGTTTGAAACAAATGATGACAGTGCAACCTTATACATAAACCGTGGATACATTACAATTGATGGAATTTTATATCGATATTGTGCATATTAAGACACAGAAAATGGGCAGTTAGTGGTGCAAAAATCGATGCGTGGAACAATATTAAAAAGACTGCACAATTATCCAGTGACAGGCCACAACGGTATCGAAAAGGCTACTGGCCAGGTATGAAGTCAGAAATAGCAAAATATGTCAAAATATTTGACTACAAAATTCACAGATCTGAATCCAAAATTATTCAATTTCCAGCCTACAATGATTTGTGTCTCACTGACTACGATATATGTAATTTTTTGTCTTGTTTTGGTTTTTTACAGTCGATAATCGACTAAAATATTACTCAGTCAATTTTTTACTCCCCAACAAACATTTTTATCAAACCAGTAAAAGTTTTTGTTGAATTTTTTACTTATTTTTCGATAAAATAATTTGTTGGTTTGATTATAAAATTTGTTAAGTAATTAGAAAAAATATGATAAATATTTTTATTAGGACAACCATTTTTTTGTTGGATTTAATGCCAATTTCAATTAAAAATATCATGATTTGACTATTTTTTTTATCAAACTTGCTTTTTCCACCCCAAGTAAAAAATAAATGTTTTAAAAAATTTATTTTTACTTTTATTTTATTTAAAAATATATATACGTATGTAATGATATTACAATAAAATATAATATTATATTGTACATTTTAGGAATATAATTAATTTTTAATTTATTAAATTGTGTTTAAAAAAACATAAATAATTTTTAAGTTTTAAGCAACCTTGGTTGGATTGTACACAGAAAAAAATAAATTTACGATTCAATACAAGAATTCACCAAACCAAATGCAAAATTGCTTAAAATCGGAAGTATCACGAAAATTGTATAGATTCGCACAGAATTAATTGAAAAAAAAATATTTTTTCTCAATTAAAAAAATATGCTATTAGCTAAAAAATGTATTAAAAATTCACTACAATTTCAAAAAATTTTTTTAACCAAAACAAACATGAATTTTGTTAAATTTAAAGTTAATTATCAAACAAATTTTTTGCTAGAATCGGCAAAAATCATTATTGAAAAATTTTTAGATTTAAATCAAATATGTTAATAGAAAGTAATAAAATATTTACTGATTTTTTTCATATATAATTTAACATATTTGTTTACCAAATCTACAAATATGTAATTTGAATACTGAAAAGAAGAAACTTTTTTAGTTGCAACCCCAAATTTTATTTCTCATTTTTGAAACTATTATTTTGTACTGTTAAAACTGAAATACTTATACATTAAATGTTATAAACCAAATAAGAATTATATTAATTAATATTAGTACATTCCAAAAGTTGTTTTGATGTTGTATTCCACATGCAGACATAAAAACATAAATCAAACAAAAACATTTATTGAATCAAATAGAAATATTTATACAAATCGAAATTAAATTTAAACAAGTGATTGTTTGGAAAAAAATTTGCAATATTTTTTCTGTGTACTATGTTGAAGAATAAGGAGTTTTAATTTCATATTCTGCTTCACTTTGGTTTCTGCAACTATGGCAAACGAATTATGGGAATCTGTTACGGTAAACTTTTTTCTGGTATGGGTGGAAACAAGTAATGTAGGAAATATAGAATAGAAAATAACCTTGATTCTGATAAAAAAATAAATAAAATGTAATTATCTGCCGGTCCACACTTGGAAACTTTTGATTTTTGTGTGTGAGAGAAATAGAAACACATATCAACGATCTCTTTCTCTCACACGATCTCTTTCTCTCACACACAAAAGTTTCTCAACAAAAGTTTTCCAGTGTGAACCAGGTCTATGTAAATATTAAACGTCAGTTATATTACAGTCAATAATGTAGCAGCTTACCATCATTGTACGACTTCAAATTTTTCAGCATTGTTGTAACAAAAACGTTTGGTACTTTAGTCTGAAGCAGATGTAACAAATTACATATTTTCCGTAGAAACCCACTTGGTTTTACTGATTTAGCTTCAGATCAAAATCTATGTCAATCTGTAAAATTTACGTTAGTTAAAAATAATCTAATTTATAGTGTATTAAAAGTTAACTTATGGAAGGTTTTATGTATTCAGGACATAATTTTAACATCTCGGATAAAGACTTTGATCCCTTAATTTGCTGAAATCTACATGTATAACATTTCTTCCAATATAAATCCATTTCATCGTTACTATAGTATATTCTTACCTAATTCATTACGCAAATTCATTACGTTTTAAAAGACAAAAGACAGTACATATTATAATAATATTCCTGAAATTATATAATAGTTAATTTGTATTTATGTATATATTTTTCACAAAATATATATCTGTGGAGGATGCCCCGGTAGTCTAGTTGGTAGTGTATCTGGGGGTTGTGGGTTTGATTCCCACCAGAGACTCTGGTCTGCTACACTAAAACGGGCATATGGTCATCGTCACCTTGCCCGATAAATATGGTTAGAATATAATTTTTAAATGTGTTGTAATGGACAAATAAATAAACATTTCTGTGGAGTCAAATGACTCATCACAAGAGGAACACCTTATTAAACACACCACCTTTATGTGGCTTCTGAAGAAAAATTATAGATGTAAATAATTTAAAACAAGTACAAATGCGTATTAAATTTTTACAATTATAATTACTTTTATTTTTTAACAGATCACTCTTAACAAAATACGTCCTTCCACTTTGATTTGCAAAATAAAACGAAACATAAACACAGAAACATAAACAAACAAGTAAGAAAGTATAGTCGGGCGTGGCCGACCATATGATACCCTACACCAGTTATGAATATTAAATGTGATTTATTTTACATAATATCGCATTTATCTTCAATATTCCCTTGTTCCGATACATTTAAGCAATTTATGGATGAAAAACTAATTTTCTGAAAGAGGCTCTATATGGGGGCTAGGGGCAAATATGGACCAAGCCCGATAAAATTTTGTGAATATATTTATATTTACATAATATTTTATTGTGCTGAATTTCATCGCGATATTTGTGTTTATAAGTTAATTTGGGACATTCAAGTAATTTTCTGAAGGGGACTTTGTATGGGAGCTAGGGTCAAATCGGGCCCGATCTTTATGAAATTTGGCAGAGTTATCAAGACTTCTATAAAACTTAGTTGTGCCATATTTTATCGATAAATCTGTATATTTAACATAATTATGAGCTCAGAAGCCCTTTTCGGGGGGTTCTGTTCTATGGGGGCTAGGTGAAATAATGGACCGATTTTAACCATTTTCAATAGGCTTCGTCCTTGGGTCAAATAAAACGTGCGTGCCAAATTTCATCCAATTATCTTGAAAATTGCGACCTGTAGCTTGCGCACAAGGTTTACATGGACAGCCAGCCAGCCAGCCAGCCAGACGGACGGACGGACGGACGGACGGACATAGCTTAATCGACTCAGAAAACGATTCTAAGCCGATTGGTATACTTTAAGGTGGGTCTAGGACGAATATTTTTATATGTTACAAACATCAGCACAAATCCAATATACCCTCCCCACTAAAGTGGTGTAGGGTATAAAAAACGTTGATAAAACTGTAAATATGTCAAAAAGACATAGAAAAACGACGAAACACGTGAACTTAATTTTCGGTCGTAGAATCTAGTGGGATACTCCGTTTTGAAAAGTTGGGTCAAAATCGGGAGATATTGGGTTTTAAAGGATTTTTTCATTTTTTATATTTTGAAAAAAAAAACATGCATAGACATACAAACAAATTATGAAAAACTAACTAAAAGTTTTTGTAACGTCTTTCTAAAGCATAGTAACAGCAAATTGCATATTAACAGCAGAAAAAGTACAAGAAAATGTCCTTGATTACAAAATTGTAGATGAATTAATCAAACTGACTAATTTTTTTATTCAAACGGATTAATTATTTTATTAAGTGAATTTATCGGTTGCTATTTTCCCAAAGACACCTTTTGACTAATTATTTTATCAACTTAACAAAATTTTTAATCAATAAATTGTCTATTTATGACAAAAAAAATTTAGGCAATTTTAGAGCTCCAGTTTTTTCTGTGTACTGTATCAAGCAATCAATGATTTGAGGTAATAGCTATTGATCTTGTTGGGCCACTGCCACGTACAAATCAAGGACTTGACCGGATATTAGTAATCGAAGATATTTGCTCTAGATGGGTTGAAATGTTTCCATTAAGAGAAGCATCAGCAGAAAATTGCTCATTTGTTATCCTGAATAAAATCATATTGCGTTATGGAGTACCAAGGCGCATACACACTGAAAATGGTTGTCAGTACATATCAGCGTTAAAAAAACGTACATACTGTTTAGGAATTAAACAAACATTTACACCAGCGAATCCGGTAGAAAGAATCGCGATTTAAAATACAATTGACCATATGCGTAGAAAAAGAGCACACATCGTGGAATTTGACATGAATACCTCTAAATGCGAAATCACAGGACATTCAGCAGCGTATTTAACGTTTGGACGAGAGCTAAGAAGTCCTTTAGAGGCTCACCATGATCTCAAATCAATAATTATTTTTGAAAATCTCATACCACAAATTACTACACATCTAATAAAACTTCCAACTACTTTACAGAATGCTCAAGAAGCTGAAGAGAAGGTACAAGACAAAAAAAAAAACAACTTTAATTCAACACGAAGACATCCTGCAGATTTTAAAATTGGAGACAAAGTTCTCGTGGCAACACATGTCTTAAGTAAAGCCACTAAAAACCTCACATCAAAATTTGTACCATAATGGACATGAAAGGATCATGTTTTACAATTGCCACAGAAGAAAACCCTTATACACTTCTTGGAATGCAACACGTGTCCGATCTAACACCATATGAAGAACCTGAAGATGCTCCTATTTATCCCATTCAAAAACGAGGCCGTCAAAAACTAGCACCTAAGAAAGCCAATTTAACAACAAAAACAAAATGCAACAAAATGAACCTGAAATGGCAACCAGTGTACCTGATAACAGCAACAATACAAACAAAATTTCTCAGACCAAGGCAGCTCAAAATATGAAATTCAGCACATCATCGAGGCGATTAATGGCGCTGAGGAGAAGGCTGTAGCAGAGATTAATTAAACTTATTATTTTTATTTATGTTAATTTTTAATTTTTTGCTCTCAATAGTAATTCATTTCATTTTGTTTAATATTTATCTTACTTTTCATTATTATTATTAATTCATAGCGTTAACTCTTGTTCTCTACTGTAAATCATTTTGTTTATTTGTCTTTACTTACTTTTGTTTTTGTAAGTGAATTGTAACACTTGATTTTAATATATGTAGTTAATATGCAATTATCGCGCTAATCTGCGCTCATCAATAATAAAATCACTTATTTCCAATATCTTTTCATTGATTTCAGTTGAAAGTTGATTGATAAAAGCCATAACAAAATTGTAAACTTTCTCTTTGGCTGCTGAAGAATAAACATCTACCGGAAGAAATTACTTTATAAAAAAATCTCTTTGTTTTATTTCAATTAAAACAAGTAAAAAAGTATAGTCGGGCGTGGCCGACCATATGATACCCTACACCAGTTATGAATATTAAATGTGATTTATTTTTCATAATAAAGCATTTATCTTCAATATTCCCTTGTTTCGATACATTTAAGCAATTTATGGATGAAAAACTAATTCTCTGGGGGCTAGGGGCAAATATGGACCAAGCCCGATAAAATTTTGTGAATATATTTATATTTACATAATATTTTATTGTACTGAATTTCATCGCGATATTTGTGTTTATAAGTTAATTTGGGACATTCAAGTAATTTTCTGAAGGGGACTTTGTATGGGAGCTAGGGTCAGATGGGGCCCGATCTTTATGAAATTTGGCAGGGTCATCAAGGCTTCTATAAAACTTAGTTGTGCCGTATTTTATCGATATATCTGTATATTTAACATAATTATGAGCTCAGAAGCCCTTTTCGGGGGGACCTGTTCTATGGGGGCTAGGTGAAATAATGGACCGATTTTAACCATTTTCAATAGGCTTCGTCCTTGGGTCAAACGTGCGTGCAAATTTTCATCCAATTACCTTGAAAATTGCGACCTGTACCTTGCGCACAAGGTTTACATGGACAGCCAGCCAGACGGACGGACGGACGGACGGACATAGCTTAATCGACTCAGAAAACGACGAGTCACGACGAGTGACGATATCATCTGGCGATGGCCCAAACCCACAAATCTTCAAGAGACTCATCCTCTACAATACATATTTGCAATGTATGTATGTAGATCAGTCTTGCTAGGTTAAGCTAAATTTTTAGTGGTTTAATGAGTTAGGCAAAATAAATAAAACTCAAACACTAAATTTTATACTTTATATAAAAAATAATTTATTTAAAAATAATAAAAGAAAAGAAAATTTTTTTACGAACACTCAAAATCAAAATTATCAAGAAGAATGAAAAATTATTTTTCAAAAACAGAAAACATATTAATATAAAATGCAAAGATATTTTGATTAAAAATATTTCAAGAAACAAAGTGTTATTTTCAAAAAGTATTTTTAAATGTTAAAATATTATAACGCCACAGTACCCCCGCCCTAGTGACAACGACAATTTAAGGTAAAGCGAAGGTAACTCGACGACCAGAACGAAGTTTGATTCCATCATCATTTTTCTGGGGAATTTGTTTGGGTTCTATATTTGCTTCTTCTCTTGTGTCTTCTGTAAATATAAATGCTGGTTTAAGTCGGTCGATAGATACAACTTTCTCCTTTCCAGATACCAGCAATTTAAATATTTTGTCATTACGACTTATCACCTTAAAGGGACCATCATATGGACATTGTAAAGGTTTTCTGACTGCATCATGTCTAATAAAAACGTGAGTGCAGTTTTTTAAAGTGCTATGTATGAAGCTGCTGTTTGCACCGTGATGTGCTGTAGGGCTGGCTTTAAGCATTTGCATGTTTTCACAAAATTGTTTTACCCAATCATTGTTTGTTCTTGATTCTTCATAAGATTCAAAAAAATCACCAGGGAGACGTAGATTTGTTCCATATAACATTTCTGATGGTGAATATCCAATGTCTTGAATCACTGATGATCGTAAACCCATTAGGACTAACGGTAAATTATCAACCCAATTTTGATTTTTGTAGCATTTTAAAGCTGCTTTCAATGAACGATGCCATCTTTCAATAAGGCCGTTTGCTTGAGGATGATAAGGCGTCGTATGAAATGTTTTAATTCCAAGAATCTTGCAAAATTCACGAAACAACGAACTTTCAAATTGCCTCCCTTGGTCAGTAGTGACTTGTGCAGGCACTCCATATCGGGATATCCAACCATGTAGAAAAGCAGTAGCAACCGATTCAGCAGTTATATCTTCCAGTGGTATAGCTTCCGTCCACCTGGTAAATCTATCAATACAAGTCAAAACATACCTGTAATTTTTACAAAGCATTAGAGGTCCAACGATGTCAATGTTGATATTCTTGAGACGTTGGCTTGGTAACTCAAAATTGCCAAGTGGGCTTTTTACATGGCGCTGAACTTTTGATGATTGACAGGCAATACAACATTTAGACCAATTACGTACATCTTTAGAAATTGACGGCCACACATAACGACTTTTGACAAGTTCCACTGATTTATTTATTCCTGGGTGTGAAAGATTATGTAAATAATCAAAAAGTGGCTTGCGATAACTTGGAGTTATATAAGGTCGAATATTTGTTGTTGACACATCGCAGTAAATTTGTACATCAGCATCAGGTAATTTCATTTGTTTCAAAGATAAACCTTGTGGTGAATTTAGTATTGCTTGCAATTCTTCATCAGATTGCTGCTCTTTTGCTAATAATTCAAAGTTTATAGGTGATGGCATTGTCACAACATTTAGGCGCGACAGTGCATCGGCAACTACATTATCCTTTCCAGGTATATATCGAATGTCGACTGTGTGTTGGCCAATGAAGTCCAAATGCCTTAGTTGTCGTGGAGAAGCTTTTTCTGGCTTTTGCTTAAATGCAAAGGTCAGAGGTTTATGATCGGTGTATATTATAAATTCTCGTCCTTCCAAAAAATATTGAAAATGTTTTAAGGCGGAATATGCTGCCAAAAGCTCTCGATCATATGCGCAATACTTTGTTTGTGTTTTGGTCAAACTTTTTGAATAAAATGCGATTGGTTTCCACTCACCATTAATTTGTTGTTGAAGTACACCTCCCATACCAGTATCTGAAGCGTCTACCCAAAGTGAAGTAGGGGCATTCATCGATGGATATGACAGCAGAGTAGCATCAGCGAGTTGTTGTTTACATTGTTGAAATGCATTCATGAGTTCTGGAGTCCAATTGATTTTCCGATTGTCGTTTTTCTTACAACCAGAATGTAATTCGTGAAGAATAGCTTGTTGTTGTGCAGCTTAAGGTATGAAACGTCGATAAAAGTTGATCATACCCAAAAAACGTCTCATCTCTTTAACGGTGTTTGGCTGTTTATAGTTGATAATGGCTTCTACACATTCCGGTAATGGTTTTAAACCGTTAGGTGTTACCAGATAACCTAGAAACTTGAGTTCCGAAGCACCAAAACTGATTTAGATGCGTTGATTGTGATACCATATTCACGAAGTCTATCAAACAATATCTTGACATGCTGCTTATGTTCTTCCAGGTTTTTCGACGCAATTAGTATATCGTCGATATAGGCGTAACAAAAATCCAAGCCTCTGACAACTTCATTGATGAACCGTTGAAAAGTTTGTGCAGCATTGCACAAACCAAACGTCATGCAGGGGAATTCAAAAAGACCTATAGGCGTGATTATAGCGGTCTTCTCAATGTCGTCTTTTTCAACAGGTATTTGGTGGTATGCTTTTACCATGTCTACCTTGCTGAATATAACCTTACCACTTAGCATGTATCCAAAGTCATGGATGTGGGGCACTGGATAGCGATCGGGAACAGTAACAGCATTTAGACGGCGATAGTCGCCGCATGGACGCCACTCTCCATTTGATTTTAAAACAAGATGTAGTGGACTTGCCCAACTACTTTTTGAAGGCCGGCATATACCTTGTTTGACCATATATTCAAACTCTCTTTTCACAATTTCAAGTTTTTCAGGTGATAACCTGCGCGCTTTAGCAAACACAGGAGGTCCTTTTGTTTGGATATGGTGTGTAACAGAATGTCTGACGTCTTTTGTGAATGATGACAGTTCTGTCAAATCAGGAAATTCACGGAGCAATTTGGAAAAATATGACTCATCTTGGATAGTTTTACTTGTCAAAGGGGTAGTTTCATAATACAATGATCCTTCACTTTGAGACTGGGAAACATTATCAATCAGACGATTGTTTTTTATGTCCACCAATAATCCAAAATGGCTTAGAAAATCGGCACCAATTATCGGCTTTTCAACGTCAGCCAAAATAAAAGTCCACCGAAAATTTCGCTTTAAGCCCAAATTTAAATTTAGTGATTTATTCCCATATGTTTTGGTAACTGATTTATTTGCAGCAAATAATTTTAATGGGGCAGGATTTTGTTGAAGTTGAGAAGATGTGACAGGATATACAGAAACGTCGGCGCCAGTATCGACAAGGAATTTTTTATTTAGTATTCGATCTTGAAGAAAAAGGCGACAAAGTTCTCGGCTAGCCTCGTCTGTCACCGTGGACGAGGAGCCTAGTAGTTTTCCGTCGAATTGGAATGTGGGCTGGAGAAAGTGCATGGCTGGATGCACTTAGTAGCTTTTTCGCCAAATTTGAAATGGTACCAGCAGTAGGGTTTGACTTTCTTACCTGCGGATGCTTCTCTAATGCGCGGCTGTTGATTACTCGGCTCTTTGAACGACCTCTACCTCTAGATAAAGCTTCAACTTGTTTAGTAAGTGCATCAATTTTCTTCTCTATGGCACTATTAGACAATGTTGATGAACCAGCTATGGCATTCACTTCCCAGGATTCAGATGTGTCAGCGATTTTGTCTGTCATAAGCGCCAATTTATTTAAAGATTCGCTACTTACGGACAGAATTGCTTGCATTTGCTTTGGCAAACGTTGCATCCACAAATTCTTCAGAAGTTCTTCTGATACTTTTCCAGAAGATAATGTAGACATCTCGCGGAGAAGTGTTGAGGGTTTTTTATCTCCCAACTCTATGTCGCGTAACAATTTCTTCAACTACTTTTCTTCAGAATCAGTGAAGCGTTCTTGTAGCCGTTGTTTAAGTGTTTCATACATATTCGTCTCCGGGGGTTGTAGAATGATGTCGCTGACCTCACACAGAACATTGGCTTCGATAGATCCAACAATAGTATGGAATTTTGTTGAATCCGAGGTGATTCCAGCGGTGATAAATTGGCTTTCCACTTGCTTAAACCATAAGGCCGGATTCGTCTTCCAAAATGGCGGCACCTTGACGGAAACACGAGCTATTTCATTCGCTGGTGGAAGCGAGGCAAATTCTTCCTCTGAGCTGTTCACAGACATGTTTGCGGCTCTTGCGTTTGTGTTCTTGTGTTCGGGGTCTCCAATTTTAGTGGTTTAATGAGTTAGGCAAAATAAATAAAACTCAAACACTAAATTTTATACTTTATATAAAAAATAATTTATTTAAAAATAATAAAAGAAAAGAAAAATTTTTTACGAACACTCAAAATCAAAATTATCAAGAAGAATGAAAAATTATTTTTCAAAAACAGAAAACTTATTAATGTAAAATGCAAAGATATTTTGATTAAAAATATTTCAAGAAACAAAGTGTTATTTTCAAAAAGTATTTTTAAATGTTAAAATATTATAACGCCACAAATTTAGTCATCTTATTTATCATTTAATATCGAAATTTATTTTTTTTTTGCTTCTGGCTATTTATATTGTTATTTAGCTTTAAGAGTCTTATTTAGCTTTGAAAAGGTTTGTGGTTTATAACAGACGTCGGCACTAGTATTGCTCTGAATACGAAGATTTTCGTAGGGTACAGATACCAATCGAATTCAATTCGCTAGCGAGCGAGTTTAATTCGAGCGATTTAAATAATTCATTTTCCAGCGAATAAATACACACATACATACATACATACATACATACATACATACATACATACATACATACATACATACATACATACATACATACATACATACATACATACATACATACATACATACATACATACATACATACATACATACATACATACATACATACATACATACATACATACATACATACATACATACATACATACATACATACATACATACATACATACATGCGTACAAATGTGAAGTGTAATACTGAATTTAAGCTCATGAAATGTCATAAAACTGTCAGTGTACTTACATACATACCTACATATGTTTATTTACAAATTGCAGCATCAATATTGGCAAAAAATAATAAATAAAACTACAACTGGCAGTAGCAAAACCAAAATAAAGTTACATTGCTGCTAGGAAAAACTAAACGCAAATAAAAATAACCTCAATACTCGCCATATTAGTTTAACAAATTTGAGTGTGCGCTGCTAAAGCACAAAAATTTATTTGTGTTGGCCTGCAATTATGTCTGCCTGCTACTAGAAATTGCAAACACGAGTTGCAATTTTTATATTAATACGAATATATATGACTGCAATTCTTAGTAGTAAAGTGATACAAAAATTATAAATTTTCATATTTATTTTATAGTCATATACAAGAGAGGTGGTGCTAGTGCTGCATATTTAAACGCTGCTTATGAGTGATTTTTTAGTATTTGTGTTAATTTAAACAAAACGCATTGTTACAAGAATAAAATACAATTAGTAGAATTTAAAGTTTACTTTTAGTCGAAAAAATGCAAATAGTCAATGGCTATAAACAATTTTTTACATTTTTTCACACATGCATTCCATAGTTTGTAATAAATTCCATTATTTGCAATAAATTGTAATTTCTGAATCAAAGCTTTCAAGCAACTAAATAAATTTTTTTTATTTTTTACGCCCTAGTTAAGAGGTTCGTTTACGATCGTGTTGTGTACATGTAAATTGCCGAAAATATTCGCATTCAAAATAATACTAGCGCAAATAAAAAATAAATGTTTTAAAAAATTTATTTTTACTTTTATTTTATTTAAAAATATATATACGTATGTAATGATATTACAATAAAATATAATATTATATTGTACATTTTAGGAATATAATTAATTTTTAATTTATTAAATTGTGTTTAAGCAACCTTGGTTGGATTGTACACAGAAAAAAATAAATTTACGATTCAATACAAGAATTCACCAAACCAAATGCAAAATTACTTAAAATCGGACGTATCACGAAAATTGTATAGATTCGCACAGAATTAATTGAAAAAAAATATTTTTTCTCAATTAAAAAAATATGCTATTAGCTGAAAAATGTATTAAACATTCACTACAATTTCAAAAAAATTTTTTAACCAAAACAAACATGAATTTTGTTAAATTTAAAGTTAATTATCAAACAAATTTTTTGCTAGAATCGGCAAAAATCATTATTGAAAAATTTTTAGATTTAAATCAAATATGTTAATAGAAAGTAATAAAATATTTACTGATTTTTTTCATATATAATTTAACATATTTGTTTACCAAATCTACAAATATGTAATTTGAATACTGAAAAGAAGAAACTTTTTTAGTTGCAACCCCAAATTTTATTTCTCATTTTTGAAACTATTATTTTGTACTGTTAAAACTGAAATACTTATACATTAAGTGTTATAAACCAAATAAGAATTATATTAATTAATATTAGTACATTCCAAAAGTTGTTTTGATGTTGTATTCCACATGCAGACATAAAAACATAAATCAAACAAAAACATTTATTGAATCAAATAGAAATATTTATACAAATCGAAATTAAATTTAAACAAGTGATTGTTTGGAAAAAAATTTGCAATATTTTTTCTGTGTACTATGTTGAAGAATAAGGAGTTTTAATTTCATATTCTGCTTCACTTTGGTTTCTGCAACTATGGCAAACGAATTATGGGAATCTGTTACGGTAAACTTTTTTCTGGTATGGGTGGAAACAAGTAATGTAGGAAATATAGAATAGAAAATAACCTTGATTCTGATAAAAAAATAAATAAAATGTAATTATCTGCCGGTCCACACTTGGAAACTTTTCTGGGAAACTTTTGATTTTTGTGTGTGAGAGAAATAGAAACACATATCAACGATCTCTTTCTCTCACACGATCTCTTTCTCTCACACACAAAAGTTTCTCAACAAAAGTTTTCCAGTGTGAACCAGGTCTATGTAAATATTAAACGTCAGTTATATTACAGTCAATAATGTAGCAGCTTACCATCATTGCACGACTTCAAATTTTTCAGCATTGTTGTAACAAAAACGTTTGGTACTTTAGTCTGAAGCAGATGTAACAAATTACATATTTTCCGTAGAAACCCACTTGGTTTTACTGATTTAGCTTCAGATCAAAATCTATGTCAATCTGTAAAATTTACGTTAGTTAAAAATAATCTAATTTATAGGGTATTAAAAGTTAACTTATGGAAGGTTTTATGTATTCAGGACATAATTTTAACATCTCGGATAAAGACTTTGATCCCTTAATTTGCTGAAATCTACATGTATAACATTTCTTCCAATATAAATCCATTTCATCGTTACTATAGTATATTCTTACCTAATTCATTACGCAAATTCATTACGTTTTAAAAGACAAAAGACAGTACATATTATAATAATATTCCTGAAATTATATAATAGTTAATTTGTATTTATGTATATATTTTTCACAAAATATATATCTGTGGAGGATGCCCCGGTAGTCTAGTTGGTAGTGTATCTGGGGGTTGTGGGTTTGATTCCCACCAGAGACTCTGGTCTGCTACACTAAAACGGGCATATGGTCATCGTCACCTTGCCCGATAAATATGGTTAGAATATAATTTTTAAATGTGTTGTAATGGACAAATAAATAAACATTTCTGTGGAGTCAAATGACTCATCACAAGAGGAACACCTTATTAAACACACCACCTTTATGTGGCTTCTGAAGAAAAATTATAGATGTAAATAATTTAAAACAAGTACAAATGCGTATTAAATTTTTACAATTATAATTACTTTTATTTTTTAACAGATCACTCTTAACAAAATACGTCCTTCCACTTTGATTTGCAAAATAAAACGAAACATAAACACAGAAACATAAACAAAAAAACGTTGATAAAACTGTAAATATGTCAAAAAGACATAGAAAAACGACGAAACACGTGAACTTAATTTTCGGTCGTAGAATCTAGTGGGATACTCCGTTTTGAAAAGTTGGATCAAAATCGGGAGATATTGGGTTTTAAAGGATTTTTTCATTTTTTATATTTTGAAAAAAAAAAACATGCATAGACATACAAACAAATTATGAAAAACTAACTAAAAGTTTTTGTAACGTCTTTCTAAAGCATAGTAACAGCAAATTGCATATTAACAGCAGAAAAAGTACAAGAAAATGTCCTTGATTACAAAATTGTAGATGAATTAATCAAACTGACTAATTTTTTTATTCAAACGGATTAATTATTTTATTAAGTGAATTTATCGGTTGCTATTTTCCCAAAGACACCTTTTGACTAATTATTTTATCAACTTAACAAAATTTTTAATCAATAAATTGTCTATTTATGACAAAAAAAAATTTAGGCAATTTTAGAGCTCCAGTTTTTTTTGTGTACTGTATCAAGCAATCAATGATTTGAGGTAATAGCTATTGATCTTGTTGGGCCACTGCCACGTACAAATCAAGGACTTGACCGGATATTAGTAATCGAAGATATTTGCACTAGATGGGTTGAAATGTTTCCATTAAGAGAAGCATCAGCAGAAAATTGCTCATTTGTTATCCTGAATAAAATCATATTGCGTTATGGAGTACCAAGGCGCATACACACTGAAAATGGTTGTCAGTACATATCAGCGTTAAAAAAACGTACATACTGTTTAGGAATTAAACAAACATTTACACCAGCGAATCCGGTAGAAAGAATCGCGATTTAAAATACAATTGACCATATGCGTAGAAAAAGAGCACACATCGTGGAATTTGACATGAATACCTCTAAATGCGAAATCACAGGACATTCAGCAGCGTATTTAACGTTTGGACGAGAGCTAAGAAGTCCTTTAGAGGCTCACCATGATCTCAAATCAATAATTATTTTTGAAAATCTCATACCACAAATTACTACACATCTAATAAAACTTCCAACTACTTTACAGAATGCTCAAGAAGCTAAAGAGAAGGTACAAGACAAAAAAAAACAACTTTAATTCAACACGAAGACATCCTGCAGATTTTAAAATTGGAGACAAAGTTCTCGTGGCAATACATGTCTTAAGTAAAGCCACTAAAAACCTCACATCAAAATTTGTACCATAATGGACATGAAAGGATCATGTTTTACAATTGCCACAGAAGAAAACCCTTATACACTTCTTGGAATGCAACACGTGTCCGATCTAACACCATATGAAGAACCTGAAGATGCTCCTATTTATCCCATTCAAAAACGAGGCTGTCAAAAACTAGCACCTAAGAAAGCCAATTTAACAACAAAAACAAAATGCAACAAAATGAACCTGAAATGGCAACCAGTGTACCTGATAACAGCAACAATACAAACAAAATTTCTCAGACCAAGGCAGCTCAAAATATGAAATTCAGCACATCATCGAGGCGATTAATGGCGCTGAGGAGAAGGCTGTAGCAGAGATTAATTAAACTTATTATTTTTATTTATGTTAATTTTTAATTTTTTGCTCTCAATAGTAATTCATTTCATTTTGTTTAATATTTATCTTACTTTTCATTATTATTATTAATTCATAGCGTTAACTCTTGTTCTCTACTGTAAATCATTTTGTTTATTTGTCTTTACTTACTTTTGTTTTTGTAAGTGAATTGTAACACTTGATTTTAATATATGTAGTTAATATGCAATTATCGCGCTAATCTGCGCTCATCAATAATAAAATCACTTATTTCCAATATCTTTTTATTGATTTCAGTTGAAAGTTGATTGATAAAAGCCATAACAAAATTGTAAACTTTCTCTTTGGATGCTGAAGAATAAACATCAATTAAAACAAGTAAGAAAGTATAGTCGGGCGTGGCCGACCATATGATACCCTACACCAGTTATGAATATTAAATGTGATTTATTTTTCATAATAAAGCATTTATCTTCAATATTCCCTTGTTTCGATACATTTAAGCAATTTATGGATGAAAAACTAATTCTCTGGGGGCTAGGGGCAAATATGGACCAAGCCCGATAAAATTTTGTGAATATATTTATATTTACATAATATTTTATTGTACTGAATTTCATCGCGATATTTGTGTTTATAAGTTAATTTGGGACATTCAAGTAATTTTCTGAAGGGGACTTTGTATGGGAGCTAGGGTCAGATGGGGTCCGATCTTTATGAAATTTGGCAGGGTCATCAAGACTTCAATAAAACTTAGTTGTGCCGTATTTTATCGATATATCTGTATATTTAACATAATTATGAGCTCAGAAGCCCTTTTCGGGGGGACCTGTTCTATGGGGGCTAGGTGAAATAATGGACCGATTTTAACCATTTTCAATAGGCTTCGTCCTTGGGTCAAACGTGCGTGCCAAATTTCATCCAATTATCTTGAAAATTGCGGCCTGTACCTTGCGCACAAGGTTTACATGGACATCCAGCCAGCCAGACGGACGGACGGACATAGCTTAATCGACTCAGAAAACGATTCTAAACCGATTGGTATACTTTAAGGTGGGTCTAGGACGAATATTTTTGTATGTTACAAACATCAGCACAATTCCAATATATCCTCCCCACTAAAGTGGTGTAGGGTATAAAAATAACCAAATTTGATGGCGAATATGACTTTAGTCTGTTCAAGCCACAAATTATAAAAACAGATATGTATAAGGAATTGAGGTCGGTTATGACGATATCATCTGGCGATGGCCCAAACCCACAAATCTTCTACAATACATATTTGCAATGTATGTATGTAGATCAGTCTTGCTAGGTTAAGCTAAATTTAGTCATCTTATTTATCATTTAATATCGAAATTTATTTTTTTTTTGCTTCTGGCTATTTATATTGTTATTTACCTTTAAGAGTCTTATTTAGCTTTGAAAAGGTTTGTGGTTTATAACAGACGTCGGCGCTAGTATTGCTCTGAATACGAAGATTTTCGTAGGGTACAGATACCAATCGAATTCAATTCGCTCGCAAGCGAGTTTAATTCGAGCGATTTAAATAATTCATTTTCCAGCGAATAAATACATACACATACATACATACATACATACATACATACATACATACATACATACATACATACATACATACATACATACATACATACATACATACATACATACATACATACATACATACATACATACATACATACATACATACATACATACATACATACATACATACATACATACATACATACATACATACATACATACATACATACATACATACATACATACATACATACATACATACATACATACATACATACATACATACATACATACATACATACATACATACATACATACATACATACATACATACATACATACATACTACATACATACATACATACATACATACATACATACATACATACATACATACATACATACATACATACATACATACTACATACATACATACATACATACATACATACATACATACATACATACATACATACATACATACATACATACATACATACATACATACATACATACATACATACATACATACATACATACATACATACATACATACATACATACATACATACATACATACATACATACATACATACATACATACATACAACAACATACATACTACATACATACATACATACATACTACATACATACAGACATACATACATACATACATACATACATACATACATACATACATACACTACATCATACTACATACATACATACATACATACATACATACATACTACATACATACATACATACATACATACATACATACATACATACATCATACATACATACATACATACATCATACATACATACATACATACATACATACATACATACATACATACATACATACATACATACATACATACATACATACATACATACATACATACATACATACATACATACATACATACATACATACATACATGCGTACAAATGTGAAGTGTAATACTGAATTTAAGCTCATGAAATGTCATAAAACTGTCAGTGTACTTACATACATACCTACATATGTTTATTTACAAATTGCAGCATCAATATTGGCAAAAAATAATAAATAAAACTACAACTGGCAGTAGCAAAACCAAAATAAAGTTACATTGCTGCTAGGAAAAACTAAACGCAAATAAAAATAACCTCAATACTCGCCATATTAGTTTAACAAATTTGAGTGTGCGCTGCTAAAGCACAAAAATTTATTTGTGTTGGCCTGCAATTATGTCTGCCTGCTACTAGAAATTGCAAACACGAGTTGCAATTTTTATATTAATACGAATATATATGACTGCAATTCTTAGTAGTAAAGTGATACAAAAATTATAAATTTTCATATTTATTTTATAGTCATATACAAGAGAGGTGGTGCTAGTGCTGCATATTTAAACGCTGCTTATGAGTGATTTTTTAGTATTTGTGTTAATTTAAACAAAACGCATTGTTACAAGAATAAAATACAATTAGTAGAATTTAAAGTTTACTTTTAGTCGAAAAAAATGCAAATAGTCAATGGCTATAAACAATTTTTTACATTTTTTCACACATGCATTCCATAGTTTGTAATAAATTCCATTATTTGCAATAAATTGTAATTTCTGAATCAAAGCTTTCAAGCAACTAAATAAATTTTTTTTATTTTTTACGCCCTAGTTAAGAGGTTCGTTTACGATCGTGTTGTGTACATGTAAATTGCCGAAAATATTCGCATTCGAAATAATACTAGCGCCGTAATATGGTTACAAAGCAGACATACGCGAAGAGCAACCGTAAGAGCTCTCTGGTTTTTCCTCATTCAGAAGTATGTACGTCATTCTCTTAATTTAGAAGTTTTTTGATTGAGATACACACAAAGAAATCTCTGATGTTAAACGTGAAGATAGGTTCCTGTTTGTCGAATGTTATTTTTTCTGAGTGAATGAGTTAAATAATGAACATTTTAAAAATGTTTAATCATCGACACAAATTCCTAAATAAATGTAATATCCGCTACTATGTTATTTCCTGACATATAAGCCGATTTCCGTCTATGCCCTGATAATATTTCCATTTAATTGACATTTAGAGCACTCCATATAAGTGCAAAACATCATGGAGGATATTTTTGTACACATAACAATACATTATTCGTTAATTTTCTTAAAATCTTCCATTATTTATTTAGTTTTAACTGCACGAAGTATATGTTAAGGTCCACTTATATCTTAAATTGCAAATAAATGCATTTCCGATGGCAATGAACAAAAATAATAGTTTATGCTTTAGTTATACCCTCCACCACCATCAGTGGTGATAGAGGGTATATATAACTTTGTCATTCCGTGTGTAACACCAAGAAATATTCATCTGAGACCCAACAAAGTATATATATTCTGGGTCCTTATCAAATTCTGAGTCGATTTAGCTATGTCCGTCCGTCTGTCTGTGTAAAACACGCTCACGTTAAAACGAAGCAATATAATTTAACCAAATTCACCCAAAATATTCACTATTATCCGGTACAGTTTGGTATTGAAAATGAGCAAAATCGGTTCACATCGGAAAAAGTTATGAATCAAAATTTAAAACAACTCCGAAAAAAATAAGCATTTTTTACACATTCTGATGTAATTTTCTCGAAAACTATGCAAGGTAATTCCATGAAAATCACCATAAATTCGTTTCTACACAAGAGCTTGATCCCTACTGAAAATTGCCAGCATCGGACCACAATTTCATATACCTCCCATACAAAAGTACATATTCCCGGAAAATGGGTTTTTTGTTAATAAATTCCGTCAGAATGTTGATATCTTCACAAAATTTTACAAATTGAAATCTTATGTCAATAGAATTCATTCAGAAAAAAAATTTTCTGGCTCGGTCCATAATTGGACATAGCTCCCATACAAGGATCCCTCCCGAAAATCACTTAAACGCGCATATCTCATTACTAAATTAAGATATCCATATAAAATTTGGTATAAGTAATACTCACATACACAAAAATGTTACTGTGAAATTTTTTCCCGATCGGTCCATAATTGGTCATAGCTCCCATACAAGGTCCCCTCCCGAAAATCACTTAAACGCGCATAACTCATTTCTTAATAAAGATATCCATATAAAATTTGGTATAAGTATTTCCCATATGCATAGAAATATTACTGTGAAAGTTTTTTTCCGATCGATCCATATTTGGTCATAGCTCCCATACAAGGTCCCCTCCCGAAAATCACTTAAACGCGCATAACTCATTACTTAATTAAGATATCCATATAAATATATTAATATACTAAATTAAGATATCCATATAATAAAATATTACTCTGAAAGTTTTTTCCGATCATAAGCTCATAGCTCCCATAAAAGGTGCCCTCCCGAAAATCACTTAAACGCGCATAACTCATTACTAAATTAAGATATCTATATAAAATTTGGTACAAATATTGCCCATATGCATAGAAATATTACTGTAATTTTTTCCCGATCGGTCCATATTTGGTCATAGCTCAAGGTCCCCTCCAGAAAATCACTTAGATGAACATTATTCATTACCAAATAATGATATAGATACAGAATTTTGAAATTTTGTCTTTATATACACAATTGGTAATAGCCCCCATACAAGGTCCTTTTACGAAAATCTCTTAAACGCACATTACTCATTACCAAATAAAGCTGTACTAAATTACGATATAGTTACAAAATTTGACTGAAATATAGCTTTTATGTACAGAAATTTTGCTTAAAGAATTTTTACAATCGGTCTATAATTGATCTTATCTCCCATACTAGGAACTGCCCCTAAAAGCGCTTTAACCTTATTTAACTATTTGCATTATCAATTTGTGTAGAACAAAATTATATATATGTATGTATTTTCAAAATCCTTAAATCTTTCACACACATGCAAATTATTAAATATTGCTAAGCACTATAAAAATATAAAAGAAAATGGCGTTTATAATGTTCAATAAATCTTGGAATTGTAATAGATCTAAGCTGTTTAAATCTTGGGATTTTTCTATTTAAGACATAAGAAGACTTATTTGTACAAATATTTGATCAATTAGAAAAGTATTAATATAAAAGTAGCTGGTGGAGGGTATTTAAGATTCGGCTCAGCCGAATATAGCACTCTAACTTGTTTTTTCTAACATATATTCATACAAAATCCAAAATGTAACGCTTTTTTGTCATTTCATATAGAGTACACTGTATACTAGTAAACTATACAACACTAGAAAACGTTACAAACTTTTCTTTCAGTGCAAAGAATGCAAAAACAAAAACTGAAGTGGTGTTAGTGAGGCAAGAAAATTTTACGTTCTGCCGATGTCGGTTACAAAGCATAAAGGCTGTTTGTACGTAAAAGTTCGAACTGATCACACTGATCACTCATAGATTTCGAGATGTTTTATACCAAATTATACCAAACGCTACACAACTATTTATGAGCGAGACGAGTAATATTTCGTTTCTAAATTAAACAAGTCGTGTGTGATTATAACTCATTTGTTCTTACCTACACTGAAAAAATCCATGCCTAATATATACGAAGAGTGTCGTACATTGTACGAATCGTTCGTTGTTTCGCACCACGAAATTCTTTCGTAATATATACGAAATTGTACGAAATATTTTAGTATAATGCAAAATAATCTTGGAAAAATTAATTTACATAAATTGAAAAAAGTGAATTTTGAATAAATATGGTAAAATTTACCAAATATTAATTTATGCAAACATTTTTGTTCGTTTTAAAATAATTATTCTAATTTTAGTTCAAAACTATTCTACACACGAATTTTTAATTTTTTTTTTATGAAAATAATTCGTGAATAATATTATACTTTTTCTTAAATTTTATAAAAATGTTGCAGTTTTATTAAATTATAATTTAATTAATATCATTATGATTAATTTCGCTAAAATTTAAGAAAAAATATTACGAAAGGTTTTCGTACTTTCGTAAAAATAGAAAAGGGTTTTATTAAATAATATTTCGTATTATACACGAAATTTTTGTAAATATTACGAAAATAGAAGTTACGAAATTTTTTTTTGTAAAGTTGAGCATGGATTATTTTCAGTGTACACATCCTGCACATGCTTGTTTAATATTTTCACAATAATGTGATTCCTTGCAGTACTGTGAATTTAAGAACAAGTATACCCATGCAGATGTTTAGTATACACCACGATCGTCGATCGCATAGGAATTTTTCAACAAGAGCGTCAAAAATACAAATATTTTATTTAGTTGCTTGGCAGCATTCAACAAAGTAGGTTGATGTCGCTTTGTTTCAGAAATTACAAACGCAATTTGAAAAAACAAAAACACAACTTCAAAAACAAGAGCATAATTTAAAAAAACAACATACACCCCAAATAATTTTCTTATTTAATACTTTTTTGTACATTTTAATTTGAAATGTTGTTTCTATGTGAAGAAATTATCATTCTTATGCCCATCGATTATATTTTGTTTATAAATATACCCATTTTATAGTATTGCAATTTAATCTTCAAAATTGAGAATAGCCAAATATTTTTATCAGTGCAATTTCATTGAAAAACAAGTAAGAAAGTATAGTCGGGATTGGCCGACTATATGATACCCTACACCAGTTATGAATATTAAATGTGATTTATTTTTCATAATAAAGCATTTATCTTGAATATTACCTTGATTCCGATTTATTTAAGCAATTTATTTACGAAAAACTTATTTTCTAAAAGAGGCTTTATATGGGGGATAGTAGAAAATGTGGATCGATCCCGATAAAATGGGCTGGATAGATTTGTATTTATATAATATTTATATAATATATATAATATTTGTGCTAAATTTCATTGCAATAACAGTGCTAATAAATGAATTGCGGATATTCAAGTCACTTTCTGAAGGGGTTTTGTGTAGGGGCTAGGGTCAAATGAAGTCCGATCATTTCGAAATTCGGCAAGGTCATCAAGGCTTGTATAAAACTTAGTTGTGCGAAATTTCATCGAGATACATTTATATTATACACAATTATGAGCTCAAAAGTCCTTTTCCGGGGGTTCAGTTGTATGGGGGCTAGGTGAAATAATGGACCGATTTTGAAAATTGAGACCTGTACTTTGATAACAACATTTACATGGACACACGGAAGGACATCGTTAAATCGACTCAGAAAGTGATTCTGAGTCGATCGGTATACTTTAAGGTGGGTATAGTACTAATATTTTAATGCGTTACAAACATCAGCACAAATGCATAATACCCTTCCCACTATAGTGGTGTAGGGTATAAAGACAGCTTTGATTACATTTATAGGTTATATCATGCGGAAAAATACAGGCAGGTATGATAACAAAAATTATGAATTGTATGTAAAATAACAATTTCGACGTACATGCGGAATTACATATGGATAACAAGTAGGGAAGTATAGTCGGGCATGGCCGACCATATATACACCATGAGTATATTTTTAAAATTTTTATTTTTCATAAAGAAACTTTTATGTTGAATTTTACCTTAAAAAACAAATTTTCGAAATAAGGCTTTATATAGGAGTATAGGTCAAACATGGGCCGATCCTCATTAAGTTTGGGAAAAGGATATATTAAAGTAATTTTCTGTAGGGGATCTTATATGGTCAATTATGGACCAATTCTCATAAAATCTGATAGAGGTATTTTAGTTCCTTTAAAACTTGATTATGTTGAATTTTGTTGCTATATTGCAGTACACTATGAGCCTTAAAATCATTTTCTGAGGAGATTTTTTATGACGGATAGAGTCAGTGTGACCCTTTTAGCATTTTTGCAGCTAGATTTAGTATTTTTTATTTTTTTTTTTTAGCTGTAAAATTTGAATTTACAATTTTGCATTTTATTGAGCATTTTTAGCTTTTTTGCAATTTTAAATCGACTCAGAAAGTGATTCTGAGTCGATCGGTATACTTTAAGGTGGGTATAGTACTAATATTTTAATGCGTTACAAACATCAGCACAAATGCATAATACCCTTCCCACTATAGTGGTGTAGGGTATAAAGACAGCTTTGATTACATTTATAGGTTATATCATGCGGAAAAATACAGGCAGGTATGATAACAAAAATTATGAATTGTATGTAAAATAACAATTTCGACGTACATGCGGAATTACATATGGATAACAAGTAGGGAAGTATAGTCGGGCATGGCCGACCATATATACACCATGAGTATATTTTTAAAATTTTTATTTTTCATAAAGAAACTTTTATGTTGAATTTTACCTTAAAAAACAAATTTTCGAAATAAGGCTTTATATAGGAGTATAGGTCAAACATGGGCCGATCCTCATTAAGTTTGGGAAAAGGATATATTAAAGTAATTTTCTGTAGGGGATCTTATATGGTCAATTATGGACCAATTCTCATAAAATCTGATAGAGGTATTTTAGTTCCTTTAAAACTTGATTATGTTGAATTTTGTTGCTATATTGCAGTACACTATGAGCCTTAAAATCATTTTCTGAGGAGATTTTTTATGACGGATAGAGTCAGTGTGACCCTTTTAGCATTTTTGCAGCTAGATTTAGTATTTTTTATTTTTTTTTTTTAGCTGTAAAATTTGAATTTACAATTTTGCATTTTATTGAGCATTTTTAGCTTTTTTGCAATTTTAGTATATAAATAAAAAAAGACAAATTTTTGCAACCCAGACGACCGGAAAAGATTTATATTGGAAATAGCTTTAACCGGGAAAAATCAGAATTAAATGTCTACCCAAACACAAACAACAAGAATTATTAGAAATGTAATAACTTACACTGTAATTCAAAACAAAGCAAAAAATTCATGAAGATAAATAACTTAAAAATTACAATTTCACATAAAAGTGGAATTTGTTATTTGAAGTTATCGAGGGACTATTTTGAAAACTTTATATTTTCGCCAATACAAGTGAATACTTTAAAATGTTGTATTCTAAAATATTTTTCTGGAACCCAATGCTTTTTTTAAATTCGGGGTGATAGAAATAATTCAAGAGATTTCATATATTTTCACAAATACCTTCAGTATTTTCAAATATATGTATATATTTAAATAACCCTATTTTACAAATTAATACTTTTTGTTTGCTCATGGAATGAAACATGTAATTTTGGAAATAGCTATATAGTATGGTTAATTAACAAATTTTATTTTTTTCCTATGCGCTAAAATTTTGAGATAAAGAGGTTTTAATCTCCTTTTATCTTGTTAATGTATTGAAAATCAATAATATAAAATTAGGACTTTCTTATCCTACTTCCTATTCTTTTTATTTTTACCAAAATTTTAGTAATTTTGTTGTCTCGCTTTTTTTAATTAAAAAATACATCCATTTCCAAAATATTATTGGCAATTTATTCCAGATTTACAAACTTACGAATTTTAATATATCCCTGAATACATTCTCATATATATTTTTTCCGAAAAAATCTTGGAAGTATGAGTTATAAACCTGACATTTATTCACCGAGATTTAAGATTATTTCAACGGAATTTTCAATATTTTTGTGGCATGAAAACCATTTTTAAAGTGTTATAAGGATGACAAATAAAATTGTTTATATAAAAAACTAAAACTCGAAATATTAAACCTTTTATTGCAAAAACCCATATAGGTTTTATATCATGAGCAAAAGCGTTGTAAACTAGTGTAATTAATAGAGTTTTAATGTATTTTTTGCATTCAGAAACATTTTTAGGTTAGAGACATTACATAATTGTTAAATTTACAAAAAATTTTAAATAATTTTTAGCATTTCTGTTGTTTATCTTAATGCCACGGAACTTAATTTTTTCCCTACGCCACTATACTACGTTTGAGTATACTAAAATACTAAATCATTTTCTGAATCGATTAAGCCATGTAAGTCTGACCGTCTGGTACAGGTTGAAATTTTCAAAACAATTTGATGATATTTGGCACGTACGCTTTTTTGGCCCAATGACAAAACCTTTTTAAAATGGTTAAAGTCGGTCCTTTATTTTACCTAGCCCCCATACATATACAAATGTATAAAGCCTTTCTCAGAAAATTAGTTTAAACATATCGAAACCAAGGTACAATTTAACATAAATGCTTTTTAACGAAACATAAATCACATTTTATACTCATATCTGGGGTAGCTTATCATATAGTCAACCACGGCAGAATATCCCACCAAAAACTCGGTAATGGGTTGTACTTCCATAACCACTTACTTTTCAATGATTACTACTTACCGTCTGCATTACTTAGGAGTACTCTAGTAATGACTTTCTTATAATCTGATATAGAAGTATCTTATTTTCGACTTTGTCATTTTGTTTGCACATTTTATTTAATTGCGCGTTAAGAATTGTATTTTACAAAAAAGAAAACAAAATTAGATATGTATGTGAAAATCATTATTGGACGCGCAATAAAATAGCTAAGCAATGGTGCAGTAAGTAGAACATTTGACTAACAAACCAAAGTCCCTGGTTCGTATTCTAGCTGGCTCTTTTTATTATTAAAAAACAAAACAACATACTCAACAACTGTTTTGTAAAGGTGGTATTAGACGACATGTATTTTTCATGTGTACTGTCACTTTTTATCCATATGTAATACCGAATGTATGTCAAAATTGTTATTTTACATACGATTCATAATTTTTGCTATCACACCTCTCTGTGTTTTTCAGTATGACATAACCTGTAAATGTAATCAAAGCTGTCTTTTTAATGTGTAAAAATTGTTAAAATTATAAATTAGTTTATTAAAAATTATAAAATACTTACTTTTTCATGTTCTTTATTCATTTACTTTAATTATTTTTTTCAAAAAAAGTTATTTTAAAACAAAACAGCTGTTTTGTTTATGTTTGTCACACGAAAAAAAGAGCACGTTCTAATCGAAAAAATTACATATGTATTTCCACATGTATTTTACACATGAAATGTTTCATATGTATCAGACGATACACATGTAAAATACATGTCGTCTAATAGCACCTTATGAGAAATTGCAAGTACTTCTTTAACTCCCTATTTGTAAGCGAGCGTGGAAGTACTTGCCTCCAATGACATCACTGCAAAAATAATGATTAAAATAATGACTCATAATGCTAATGAAGAAGTAGTGAAAAGAGGTTTTATTAGCTTTTTAACTCATTACTTTTCAATGTAAGTTTTTCCTGGGATACTTTCTTAATGTTACAAATTAATATGAATTGTAAATTTTTTACTAGCAATATAGTAATTTTCTGAATAGGGCATAGTATGGGGGCTAGGTGAAATCGTTGACCGATATTTCGCCTTTTCAATACCAAACAAACTGGGTCAACTAAAAATATTTTGTCAAAATATTTCAGTTTTCTATCTTGTTTCTTTTCGACTCTATCGTGTTTTCATCAATAAATATACATATGTCTCTTCGCGGATTCGTTAACTAATGTATTTTTTTTTTTTTGTTGAAAAATTACTGAATTTTTAACGCGTTTTAGCGCAATTCAAAAATACTCCACATATGACTTTTTGGGACTCTATCGTGTTTTCAACAATAAATATACATATGTCTCTTCGCAGATTCGTTAACTAATGTATTTTTTTTTTTAAATAACTGAATTTTTAACGCGTTTTAGCGCAATTCAAAAATACTCCACATATGACTTTTTTGAAACAGTTTTAAATTAAAAAATTCCTTCCATTTTATGTATATATTTGGATATTTCGTTCGAAATTTGGGTTTAAGGGGTATATTTGACCAATTATAATACCAAATTCCATAAAAATCGAAATGCGAAATACAGCCTACTTCGTTTTTTCATATAAGTACCGCGAGTTTTTTACATAAAAAGTTCCAATAGAAATATTAACGGAAGGACGGACGAGTTTGAATCGACCCAAAAAGTGATTTTAAATTCATAGATGCACCAAAAACCACTTAGAAACAATAGGTTTATTTAATAGCAACTAGTTTCACTTATATCGTGTATTTTATATTTTATTAGATCTGTGCTTTATGTATGCGCTTCATTAATGTTCCTATATAAGGCATTATTGAATATATTTTATTTATACGTTACTAAAACCCTTTTAATAATGCTTATTTAATGTAATAAACGCATGTTTTTTATATTCTTTAATAATTTTTTTTATTTTAATATAAAATATCAAAACCAAATTTAAAAAATATAAATAAATAAATAAAACCTTAAATTAAGATGATATGTAGCATGCCGCGTCTCCTCTGTGATTTCTTCCTCCATATCACTTAGCTCTATCTTATTTTTTAATTTCTATTCGACCCATATTGCTGAAAAATAAGAAAATATTTTGTGATTTTGTGTCCATATAAATATAGTAAGTGGGTAAATATGTATATCAAATAGCTGTGTTAAATTGTATACCGCTCACCCTAATACATTTCTAAATTTATTACAATACCTTTTGTTTTACAGTTAGATATTATTTGTTGGTGTACACTTTTTTACTCTTCACAGCACTTACATTTTTACGTCAGCACTACTCGCTTTAAGATCAAATCAAGAACTGAATTGTATATACCTATGTATATTTTTATATTATATTATAATAATAAAATCCATCGTCTACCTTACTTTAATGAACGCGCGAAGCACTAATATAAGACAGACTCTCTTTTTATTAAGATTTATTTCTTCTTGGATTATACCAAGTCATGCTCTCAATATTTCTTACTTCATAATAAAATTCTAAAAAAGCAAGTAAGAATTCTATATTCGGCTGTGCCGGATATTACATACCCTTCACCATGATGTGTTAAAAAACAGTCAGTACGAATTTTATTACAAAAAATCAATAAATACCAATTGTAAAACGGTAAGGTTCCAAAAAGTCCCCTTTTATGGGTTCTCACCTAATCCGGGCTCTTAATGCACAATTTAATATTTCTAGTAGAACGAAAAAGTACCAAAAAGTCCCTTTTTATTGATTCTTACCTAGTGATGCTAAATTTCATGTCAGTTGCCAGGCAGTCCTGGCTGGTCAGCACTTTTGCACATGTTAGTTTTTGGCACATTTCAAATGTAAATTTATTATGTACCGTTATTTTTCGTCGAGTTTTTTATTGATATCGACTTGAATGATATTTAGAATAAATTTAAGTACGATATTCAGAACATACATACATATAAATAAACAGTGTTAGTTACTTTGAACTGAAAATATTTTAAAAATGTGTGTGGAAATGGGACACCGAATCGAAATTCTGACGGAAAATGACCATACTGCAGACAAATTCGTAAATTACTAAATTTCGCTTCTGGTACTGCTCAAAATTTTGGAAAAACCCGAAATTGATCATCCAAATGTAAGATATCTGATCGCCCAAAATCGTTAACAGGCGCAGAAGCTCGACAAATTGAAGTGTTAATGGGAAAAAAATATACTTAAACTCCAAAAATAGGACAATAAATAAATGTGTTATTCAATGGACTGTTTGCTGATCATTATGTACAAATGATCTAGCTTTAGCGATCAATCAATCTAAACTGTTGCTATCAAACTAAAACGTTCAGACGTGTCTGCAATATTGTATAGAAAACGATTAAATTTCATTTAATCGGATCAAATTACACGTTTCCAATCTGCTGCTACTTTTTTTAGATCGATTGATCTAATGTCTTACATTTGGATGATAAATTACGCTTTTTTCAAAATTTTGAGTAGTAGGTACTAGAAGCGCAATTTATAAATTTAGCATTTTGTGTGCATTATTGTCCCTTTCCCGCAGATTTTCGATTCGGTGACCAATTTCCACACAAATTTTCAAAATTTTTTCAGTACCAAATATTTAACACTGTTTATTTATTTAAAATTTATGTTCTAAAAAAATGCAATGTTCTGAAAATCGTACTCAAATTTTTTCTAAATATCAATCAAGTCTATATCAATAAAAACTAGAAGAAAAATAACGGCACATAATAAATTTACACTTGAAATGTGCCAAAAACTAACATGTGAAAAAGTTTTCGAATAGACCTATGTTGCGATCGTGCACGATAAACAGAGCTGTAATTGATTTTTTTTATAAATTTATTACACTTTAATGTAGTCTACTAAATATAGAATAAACGTGTGAATTTTCGTGAAAATATTTTTCATAGAAACAATTTTATGGCCATATTATTAGAAAATTGACCAACAAAAATACACTTTTGCGCGCCACTGTGTATGTGTATGTATATAAAATAGACTGTTTGTTTGTTTTTTTCACTTTCACGGCAAAACTACTGAATCCCTTAACATGAAACATGGACCGCTAATATGTCAAACCTTAAAGGAAGAATAGGGTATATAAGATCTGGATCGGATGCCACGCCCCTTTTTACGCTCACTTTTTGTAAAACTATTATTACACCTATTCTTTTTATGCTAAATTTTTATACCCTCCACCACCATCAGTGGTGAGAGAGGGTATATATAACTTTGTCATTCCGTGTGTAACACCAAGAAATAAATATTCATCTCCAATTACAGAGGAATAGCTAAACTCAGTGTAATACCTAAAATCTTTGAGAGTTTTATCACCGATTATATTTACCATCAATCATCATCTATACTGTCATCTTGACAACATGGATTTCGGAAAGGTTGTTCCACTACCACAAATGTCCTTCACCTTACAACACATGTAAACCGTGGCTTTGTGCAGAGAAAACAAACTGATGCCGTATATACCGATTTCAGCAAGGCTTTTGATAAAGTGAACCACAATCTCCTACTTATTAAGCTGGGCCTTCTAGGATTTACAAGCCGAAGCCTAAACTGAATAAAATCGTATCTTCGTAATAGAACTCAATGTGTTAGATTTAATGATAAATATTCTAAAAATATTTTGGTTACTTCTGGTGTCCCTCAGGGTAGCCATCTTGGTCCAATTCTTTTTTCCCTGTTCATAAATGACCTTCCGAATGTTTTAAATTTTTGCAACATTTTAATGTATGCTGATGATGTTAAAATATTTATGAGTTTCTCCCGATATGAGGATCATGCCCAAACTGATGCGTTAAGGAGATTATGCTGTGACTATAATAATCTTTTTCATATCATCGATTTCTGTAGTAATACTAATGTAATTAAAAATAACATAATTCATTTTTTAAATAATTCATTTATGTAATTGTTAACTATTTGTATATTATTATAAAAGTCTGTAAGGATTTAATCCATTGACTTATAAATAAATAAATAAAAAATCGGAGACCCAACAAAGTATATATATTCATCATCCTTATGAAATTCTGAGTCGATTTAGCTATGTCCGTCTGTCCGTCCGTCAATAGAAATTCACGAAATTCACCCAAAACATTAGTTATTATCCGGTACAGTTTGGTAATGATAATCAGTAAAATCGACGTAAAAAGTTAGGAGTAAAAATTGCAGACTACCTCGGAAGAGTAAGTAGTTTTCTCAGAAACTACCAAAGATATTTCGATGAATTTTGTAGCACATTATTTTTTTGTGGCAGGGATCAAGCATGTTCAAACTCATAACTCACATATTTATTTGTCAAATAAAGCTATCGTGATAAAATTTGCCACAAATATGTTTTGTGTACATACATATGAATCACTCTACGAGATTTTTCAGGAGAGACCCGTAATTGATCATAGCTCCTATATAAAGTCCACTTCCGAAAATCCTTTAAACACACATATTTTATTAATTAATAAATCTATTGGAGTAATATTCGACTTGAATTTTTTTTTGCACATAAATCATTATACGAAATTTTTTCTTGATCGGTCCATAATTGGTCACAACTCCCATTTAAGGATCATTTCCGAAAATTACTTAAACACACATTGACAATCAAAGTCATCGGGATAAAATTCGACATAAATATGTATTTTGTATATATAAATCGTTATACGGAATTTTACTTCTGAAAATCACTTAATACCATTTAATTAATTATTAAATGATTATTTCCAGATAAAATTAAACATGAGTATGTTTGTGTATAGATAAATCATTATATTAAAATGTTTGCAACTGGCCTATTAATATACAATTTCATGAACCTAATCAAAATTAGTTCCACATATGTATAAATGTTAGTACCCTCACTACGGAAACAAAAATTTTGTCAAGTTATCTAAAAATTAGATAGTTAAATGGGTTTTAATAAAAAGTAGCTTGCTGGTGGAGGGTATTTAAGATTCGACATAGCCGAATATAGCACTCTAACTTGTTTTTTATATAATTGTTATACAAAATTAAAACTACTGAACCGATTTACATGAAATTTGGTATACCGATAGATCTTACCTCCAGAGGAACCATAAATTATATAAGTTCTGTATCGGACGCCAACCCCTTTTTACACCAACTTTTTGTAAAACAATTAAAACACCACAATGTGGACACATTACATCTTCAAAACGTATCTTCTTCTATATAATAAAAATGAATGTGTGTTTGTTTATATGTTTGTATGTTTGAACGTTATAGACTACTAAACGGCTGAACCGATTTTCTTCAAATTTTCACAGCGTATTCCTGTATGTCTGGAATAGGTAATAGGCTATTTTTTATTTTGAAATTCCAAGTGGACGAGGAGCCACGCCTATATTAAGAAAATATTAAATCCGTATATTTGAGATCATATAACAGTTAGAGTCCTCACATTTTGACGGAGCAACTTTAGTGTCAATATGATTATTTAGGACAAAAAGTAGGCGGAATAGCATTAGCGGACTTTCAATGGGGAACTTGGCACCTCCTATATGAATTAAATATAAAACTTCGTTTGTCTGGGCAACTAATAGAACTTGATTCTTAAAATTTTGCACAAATTACTTTAATATTCATCTGAACATTTAAGAGGAAAAAGTGCGGACTTTCATCTGGGGAGCTTGTAGCCCTCACATGAATCAAATAGAAAATTCGTATATCTTCAAATTTTACATGAAGAACTTTGACATTCATGTGAAGATTTAGAGCATAACGGGCGGACTTTCAATGGGTGGCTTGGCATAACTCTTATATTATACAAATTTTTCATAGATAGATAGAAATTGGTGAAAAATAGAAACTGGCGAATTTGCAATAATTTGCTTGACATCTCTCATATGTAACATATTATAAATCTGGAAAACTATTGTAGTTAGAATCTTCAAAATCGTTAAGTGGGTTTTTTATTTATACATATTGCTTTTAGGGTAGAAAAGCACACTGGGTATTGCTAGTAATATGTAATTATAAATATATATGAGACTATTTTTTTACTATTTCACTACATAACTACTAAGCCGATTTAGCTTAAAAGTTAAATAAGAGTATGTGATATTGATTGGATGCTACGCACATTTTTATGAATAACAGCTATAACACCAAATTTCTAGGCTAAATAAAAAACATGAACCGATTTTCAAGAAATTTGGCAACATACAGTGTATTTTTGGAAGCAACATGCCAATATTTATATCGTGGAAGGTTAGGTTAGTTTGAGCAAGATAATGTTTAATACATCAAATCCGAATAAATACATATATACCACTAATTTCGGGTCTGTTGTGATCTTCATGAAATGTAATGACCTTTTTCCTTCCACTTTTTGTTACATTTATAGTGCTAAAGATCATGATATATACTTCTTATTATTATAATTTCGGCACACATATTCCATTTACCATTAAAAAATTCCGAAAATTTTTTAATTAGAGGATGGTGTGGATATTTTAATGAGTAAAATTATTTGGGTATCTTTTTTGTATATCTAACGATATTTGTCCATTACACCTTTATTTCTTCGGATTTAATAAGTGGTGTCTAAATCCAGCTAAAACTTTAGTGTGAATGCATAAAAGCTAATGAATAAAAATAATATTTTTAAACATACTTTTTATAAATGGATGTATTTTTGAAAAACAATGACGACACAAAATTTTTTCTGTCATGATTCAAGGATTCTTCATATTTTAATAGGACAGAAAAAAACGTAATTTTGTTTATTTTAAAGGAATTTGAAATCTTCCAAATATTCATAATGGTTTCGGAGTTTTTTCAATTACATGTACTTTTTCAAATAACAAGAAAATCACTTGAAATTTTGTACGGTTTATGGTACGTATTTTTGCAGTTAACAAAAATGCCCTCGAAGACATTTGGCTCTTTACACCAGGGGCACGACAATTCAAAGTATAGTGTGACCAAATTTAAACTAAACAGTTCTATAAATCTACTGCTCATGGGAAAAATAAAACAACAAAGTCTAGACTATAGTCTAGTATATAGACTAGACTACAAACTAAACTATACTTTAGACTAGACTATATAGAAGTAGTATATAGTCTATAGTATAGTTTAGTCTATAGCATATTCTATAGTCCTGTCTATAGTCTAAACTATAGTATTGTCTATAGACTAGACTACAAACTAAACTATAGACTATGCTATAGACTAAACTATAGTCTAGTCTATAGTCTCGTCTATAGTTTCGTCTATAGTCTATTCTATAGTTTAGTATATAGCCTATTTTATAGTCCTAAAGCCTATTCCATAGTCATATGGCATATTCTATAGTCCTACAGACTATAGTCTAGTCTGTAGACAGTATTTTAGTTCCATATCATTGCCAGACGTTCCTTAATTTTTAACTCCATTATTTTTATTTCTTTCTGATTTTCAAATTCCTCTTCTTTTAACTTCAATGTCAATGTCCTTTCCATTATATTTACTTCCCCTTCTTTTATATTCTTCTCATTGTCTAGTTTTTGTTTATTTCCAACATTTCAGTCTACATACATTAGCATTATATCGGATACCGCGGAACGGGAATAAATTCCCTTGCGGCTATTGAGGGAACACATTCTGTAACCGATGCAGTCGTTGTATCATAATAAAAGATCTCCGTTGAGTTTAAAAAATTTTCACTCTCTAGTTCTAAGTTGTCTTCAATAATAGAGCACTTTATGATTCTGCTTCCAAATAAATCGAATTAGCTGTACTTTTTCAACAACGAAGAAGTGTGCAAAGATTTAAATAACTTTTTACAAACAAAACAGCTCACCTGTAACAGTATGCCTTGGCTTTGTTGTAGCTAACACGCATGTTTTTAACTTTTCCAATCTATTGACAATTTCTTTTCCTTACAGAACCGCTTGTAGAAGACATTAGTTTAAGGTTTCTGAATTAATGAAAAATGTTTAGGAAAATTAATAAATTATCAACTTTTTCATAAAACTTAAGAACTCTATTAAAGCCTTCTCTGGAACGGTCCACTTCCTTGTTGGATTAAGTCGAGCGCGTTTCTGTTTTGGCTATAAAAAAATTAAAATTATTATACCCTACACCACTTTAGTGGGAGAGTATATTGAGTTTGTGCTGATGTTTGTAACGCACCATAATATTGGTCGTATACCAATCCGCTTAGAATCATTTTCTGAGTCGATTTAGCTATGTCTGTCCGTCAGTTCGTCCATGTAAACCTCGTAATCAAATCAATTTTAAAGATAATTCAATGAAATTTGGTACATGATTGTCCCAGGGACGTAGGCTATTGAAAATGGTTATGATCGGTCCATTATTTCACCTAGCCCCCATACAACTGAACCCGACGAATAGGGCTTTCATGTTCATAATTATGTTTAATATAATAGTATCTCAATAAAAAGCTGCAAAATCAAGTTCTAGCCATTATGACTCTCATGAATTTTATAATCATAGGGTCTCATTTGACCATAGCCCCTATACAAACCCCCTTCAACATTTGACTTAAATGTCCACAATGTACAATTTAACTTAAATGTTTTATTATGAAAACTAAATCACATTTTATTTATGTAACAGGTGTGAGGTATATTTATTTTTAATTATCTTGCTGGCTTGCCTGTATTATTTTCCATTTTTATTTTTTAAGGTCCATTTTTGGCCTCTTTTTTCTGAAACTCCTGGCAACACTGATGTTGATGCATCATCTGTAACAACATAACAACTGTATTTGTAGCAATGAAATTGTTTTTTGTTTAGGAATTAAAATTTTCAACTTTAAGTGATGAACATACCCAAACCAAATCCTTAGTGGTAATAGAAAAACAATGGGATAAGAAATGATTTTATTGTATCAAAATAATACCATAACACAATAGGGGTTAAAGTAATGAAAACAAGTATGAAACAGTAGCAGCAATAACAAAGGAAAATGAAACGAATACTCACATTTTACCGCAGGCATTCAATTCAATATCGAATAATGAAAAATAAGATACGTAAAGGTATTTCTACATAGAATGTACTCGTATTTTAGGTACGCACGTATGTATGTATATATAATACATACATACATTTATAGGTAGATGATACCTATCTTTTGTTTTTGTTCTTCTCTTTTTATTTCTAATATTATTATCAAGGGCCATCATCAAAGTTTAATTGTATGGAGGCACACGAACCAGACTACAGTTAAATCCGGTGAATAACAACTTTTGTTTAGTAATGCATTCATTCACTCACCAAATCAAGAGTTGCAATATACATATGGGCAATTCCATATGATTGTATGTGACGTTCGTACGCCTTCAGAGTGGTATAGATTTGGTAAAAATAGGAGTACTTGGAAAACAATTTTGTCATTCTGCTCCATTCAGAGAATACTATATTTGCAAAATGAATCATCCCATTCGGAAAATTTATTTTCCAAAATATGAATTAAAATATGGCTATATCACACTTGACGAAAAACGGAAATGTTTTTAAAGTACATGTAAAAAAAATTAAAAAAAAAACAAGTAAGAGTGCTATATTCGGCTATGCCGAATCTTATATACCCTTCACCACAGTGTATTTGAAAAATATCAAATCTATAAAATTTAAATTTGTTTCATTTTCCCGTTTATATCATTATTATAGCAATAGCAAAACGAACAACAACAACGCTATACGAAATAAACACACAAAAAAACAAAATACACATGGCAGTAAAACCAACAGACATCCAAACATACAAAACGAAATACACAGAAAAAAACAAAAACAAAATACACAACGCAATGAAACCAACAGCCATCCAAACATACAAAACTGAATACACCAAAAAACAATATACACAAAGCAATGAAACATACGAAACGAAATACTCAAAAAAGCAAAAACAAAATACACAACGCAAAGAAAACAACAGACATCCAAGCATACGAGACTGAATGCACCAAGAAACAAAAACAATATACACAAGGCATTGAAACACACAACCATCCAAACATATGAAACGAAATACTCAATGAATAAGCAGTGTTGTCGTTGTTGCTTATATCAAAGCATGAAAAAAATTGTCTTTTTTATGAAATTTTCAGAGGTTGTCTCGGATTTTTGCTCATATCTCCGGTATTTATGGACCGATTTTGCTGATTTTAAATAGCAATCTTCACGAAAGAATGTTTAACAGAATTATTGAAGATTCGTTTGTATAGAATTTACAAACGGAATGACAAACCCTTCTCACGAAGGTGAAGGGTTTAAAATCAATTTTTAATGTTAGTATTTATTGAATGATAATAACTTTTAAGTGATTTTCAAAAAAAAAAAAAAAAAAATAGTTTTTTAAATGTTATATAAACACATTATGTACAGTAATAAAACTATTTTAAAGTTCTTCATTTTTGTTTGAATAAAAAATTAACATTATAGAAGAAGGTACAAATTTTATCCGTTTCACCCTTTTTGTTCCATTCTGGTCCAAGATAAAAAAATTATATAGCCTATTGACGTTTTCATAGCTTTATGTTTAATAATTTCAAAATTCGGAGTTTAGTCAGAAGACGCCGAAGTAAAATAAATATAAATTTGCTAAAAAAAAAGCTTAAATTAATGCGCCTACATAACACCAGAGGTGCTGTTCTAAAAATAAACATAACGTGTAATTGCTAGGGTGATTTACCAGTGTCTGGTTTTTCTAAATGTTGATTTTTCGAATATCGAATAACCCGGTTTTTTACTTTTTAAAACCCGGTTTCGAATACTTTTATTTGTTGGTATTCAAAGATTACTTAAATTAAATTTTGAAGTAAATGATAATACAGCCTGTCTAAATTTTAAAAATATTCGAGTCGAGGAACTAGATTATATTTTTCTAAAGCAGCTTTGGTTAAACTTTTTTGATTTTCCTCATTAATTAATCATATACCCACGAAGGTGAAGGGTATAATAATATAATTTCATAATGAACATTTTGAATATGGTATGTATGTATGTATGTATGTATGTATGTATGTATGTATGTAGTATGTATGTATGTATGTATGTATGTATGTATGTATGTATGTATGTATGTATGTATGTATGTATGTATGTATGTATGTATGTATGTATGTATGTATGTATGTATGTATGTATGTATGTATGTATGTATGTATGTATGTATGTATGTATGTATGTATGTATGTATGTATGTATGTATGTATGTATGTATGTATGTATGTATGTATGTATGTATGTATGTATGTATGTATGTATGTATGTATGCATGTATGTATGTAGCTTATTCTAAATCCCTGTTTAGACAACTTTCATAGGCATTCCAACACCATAATATTTCAGCCGCAAATAATTGTAATTGGAATATAATCTTAAGATTGATAAAATTTTATCAAACAGTTATTCCAATCAATTTTACAAATAAAATTTTTTAATTAATTAGGAAAATCAAAAAAGTTTAACCAAAGCTGCTTTAGAAAAATATAATCTAGTTCCTCGACTCGAATATTTTTAAAATTTAGACAGGCTGTATTATCATTTACTTCAAAATTTAATTTAAGTAATCTTTGAATACCAACAAATAAAAGTATTCGAAACGGGGTTTTAAAAAGTAAAAAACCGGGTTATTCGATATTCGAAAAATCAACATTTAGAAAAACCAGACACTGGTAAATCACCCTAGCAATTACACGTTATGTTTATTTTTAGAACAGCACCTCTGGTGTTATGTAGGGCATTAATTTAAGCTTTTTTTTTAGCAAATTTATATTTATTTTACTTCGGCGTCTTCTGACTAAACTCCGAATTTTGAAATTATTAAACATAAAGCTATGAAAATGTCAATAGGCTATATAATTTTTTTATCTTGGACCAGAATGGCACAAAAAGGGTGAAACGGATAAAATTTGTACCTTCTTCTATAATGTTAATTTTTTATTCAAACAAAAATGAAGAACTTTAAAATAGTTTTAGTACTGTACATAATGTGTTTATATAACATTTAAAAAACTATTTTTTTTTTTTTTTTTGAAAATCACTTAAAAGTTATTATCATTCAATAAATACTAACATTAAAAATTGATTTTAAACCCTTCACCTTCGTGAGAAGGGTTTGTCATTCCGTTTGTAATTTCTATACAAACGAATCTTCAATAATTCTGTTAAACATTCTTTCGTGAAGATTGCTATTTAAAATCAGCAAAATCGGTCCATAAATACCGTAGATATGAGCAAAAATCTGAGACAACCTCTGAAAATTTCATAAAAAATTTAGATATTTTATTCATGCTCAGACAGAAACCGTCTTGGTGCCCCCATATGAATTCAATAGAAAAATTCGTATATCAGAGAAACTATTAAAGCTAGAATCTTAAAATTTTACTTGAAGAACTTTGGCATTCATCTGAACTTTCAATGGGGGACTTGGCACCACCCATATGAATTAAATACAAAATTTCGTTTACTGTGAAACTAATAGAACTAGATTCTTAAAATTTTGCATAAATTACTTTAATATTTATCTGAACATTTTGGAGAAAAAAGACCGGACTTTCATCTGGGTGGACTATTAGAGAATCTTCAAATTTTATATGAAGAACTTTGACATTGATGTGAACATTTAGAGAAGAACGGACGGACTTTTAATGGCAGCTTGGCACCACATTAATTTGAGACCCAACAAAGTATATATATATTCCGGGTTCTTATCTAATTCTGAGTCGATTTGGCTATGTCTGTCTGTCTGTGTAAAACACGCTCATGCTAAAACGAAGCAATAGAAATTCACGAAATTCTGCCAAAACATTCTTTACTATCCGGTACAATTTGGTATTGAAAATCAGTAAAATTGGTTCACGACGTAAAAACTTATTAGTAAAAATTTCTGACTACCTCGAAAAAATAAAGATTTTTTCCCAATTCTTAAGTAGTTTTCTCAGAAACTACCAAAGATATTTCGATGAATTTTGTCAAACATTATTTTTTTGTACCACGGATCAAGTATGTTTAAACACATACCAATTGATCCAATATTTTCCATAGCCCAAATACAAAAGTGTATATTCCCGGAAATTAGTTTATCGTTAATAACTCCCTCAAATATATCGGTATCAACACAAAATTTTGTACATACAAATATAATATGAATAGAAATCATACTACCAACGTAGATCTCAGTCGGAACTTTATCGTTCTACAAAGGTACTTTTTGAATTTTCTATAATATTGAACCTAAAAACATGAAATGAAGCATGTAGGTCCCGAGATTAGTGAAATTCTATAAAAGGGAAATTTTTTGGTACTTTTTCGTTCTTGAAAAGGTACTTTTTGAATTTCCTGTAATATTGACCCTAGAGACATAAAATTAAGTATGTAGGGTCCGGCGTAAGTGATAACCTATAAAAGGGGATATTTTGGAACTTTTTCGTTCTTCAAAAGTAACTTTTTCAGTTTTCTACAATATTGAACCACAAAACATGACATTAAGCATGTAGGGCCCGTATTAGGTGAGAACCTATAAAAGGGGACTTTTTGGTACTTTTAATTTAATACAAATTTGGAGGAAACGATTTTTTCAACTTTTTTACAAAAGGGGTAAAAATTAGTACTTCTTGCTCATAAGCAATAAATATATTTTTTCCAAGGTAAAATGTGTTGTTTTTAGTGATTTTTCAGTATTTTTTTTTTAAATTTCATTGATATTATCTAGTAAAACAAAAACCCAAGACTTTATGCAACGCCAAATATCAAAAATGTACTAATGCAACATTTGCTAGTTCATGTTGAACTTTTTAAAAAATGTGTATGGGGTATGCAAAAACGTGCAAAAATATTTTATAATCCCAATAGATTATATATCATTTTATCATATGGGTACAACAGAAACCGAGAATCAAGTGGTATTCTATGTTTTTGAGTCCATGAAATAATGTATATATTTACAATTATTGGTTAACTTTAAAAGACGCAGAGACCTTATTCTTAATTATACTTTTAAACAAGTTAGAGTGCCATATTCGGCTGAGCCGAATCTTAAATACCCTCCACCAGCTACTTTTATATTAATACTTTTTTAATTGATCAAATATTTGTAGAAATAAGTTTTCTCATGTCTTAAATAGAAAAACCCCAAGAGTTAGACAGCTTAAATCTGTTACAATTGCAAGATTTATTGAACATTACAAATGCCATTTTCTTTTATATTTTTATAGCGCCCTAAGATATGCTTTAGCGATATTTAATAATTTGCATGTGTGTAAAAGATTTAAGGAAATTCAAAATATATACATATAATATTGTTCTACGCAAATTGAGTGTAGTTCCGGTTCACACAAGGAAACTTTTGATTTTGTGTGTGAGAGAAAGAGATGATATTGATATTTCTTTCCGTTTCTCTCACACACAAAAATCAAAAGTTTCCCACAAAAAGTTAGGCTGTGTGAACCGGCACTAATGCAACTAGTTAAATACGGTTAAAGTGATTTTTGGGGCAGGACCTAGTATGAGAGATATGACCAATTATAGACCGATCGAAAAAAAAATCAAGAGCGATACTTGTACCAAATTTTATATGGATTTAGTAATGAGTTATGTGCGTTTAGGTGGTTTTCGGGGGGGGACCTTGTATGGGAGCTATGACCAAATATGGAAAATTATACAGTCATTTCTGTATTTAAGAGCAGTATTTGTATGGATATCAATATTTGACAATGAGTTATGTGCGTTTAAGTGATTTTCGGGAGGGGACCTTGTATGGGAGGTCATATTAAGGACCGAACGGAAAAAAATTTCACTAATATTTGTGTATATAAGAGCAATACTTGTACCAAATTTTATTGTATGATCCTAATTTTATTGTATGATCCTAAAATTTTTTCTCTGAATGAATTCTATTCTCATAAAATTCTAACTTGTAAAATTTTGTGAAGATATCAACATTCTGACGGAAGTTGTTAACAATAAACTAATTTTCCGGGAATATGTACTTTTGTATGGAAGGTATATGAAATTGTGGACCGATTCCGCCAATTTTCAGCAGGAGTAAAGCCCTCGTGTAGAAACAAATGTATGAAATTCTTGTTTTTTTAGGGTCAATTATGGACTGCTTGCCGTAAAATTTGGTAGAAAGATTTCGAGTAGTATAACACTTAATATTTTCGAATTTCATTGCTGTTCTCGTATTTTTAATTCAGTCATAAGCATAAAAGTAATTATCTGAAGGGGATTTTATATAAGGATAGGGATAATTATGAATCGATACCCATAAAATTTTGTACATAGATTTTGTTGTCTATGATCACGTATAAACCAATTCTCATAAAATTCGGAATGGAGAATTATAATAAAAAACTTTTTATTGCGAGTACAACGATGAAGTACTCGTAATTTTCTCATGGCGGCTTTATATATGAGGGGTAGGTTCAATTGTGGACCGATCCTCATAAAATGCGATTTATGCGATTTTTATTAATACAAAACTTGTTTATGTAAAAATTTATCGTATTTTTAAGCCAGTAATTAGCGCTAAAGTAAATTTCTCAAGGGAACCTTATATGAGGGTAGGATCAATTATGGACCGATCCTTACAAATTTGGTAGAGAGATATTGGCTTATATAAAACATATTTATGTCGAGTTTCATTATTATATTCGTATTTTTAAGCCAGTTTGGGGGGTAGGGTGAGTAAACGACCCATTCTACATGAAAATAGGTAGGAAGATTACGTTCCTATAAGAGTTGCTTATGTCGAATTTCCTCCCTATAGTCTTATTAGTAATGAGCGTTAAAATCATTTCTTGAAGGGGACCTTAAATGGTTCAATTATGGAGCAATTGTCCAAAAAATTTATAGATACATTTTAGCTTGTATGAAACCTATTTTTTGTCGAATTTCATCGCTGTATTCATATTTTTAAGGGGACCTTAATTGGGGGTAGGGTGAGTTACCGACCCATTCCGCATTAAATACAATATTAAGATTACTTTTCTATAAAAGTAGCTTACGTCGAATTTATCCGCAATACTCGTATTTTAAGTCAGTAATGAGCGTTTAAATCATTTTTTGATAAAATAGATTTTAATTTTCTGTAATAATCACGACTATAGGAGTACCGTTATTTTGTTTTGGGTCACATTTCTTTACTTTTAAGTACATTTCCTTACTATTTGGACAATTATCTCTAATATTAAATTCGAACAAAGGCAAAAAGAATCAAACAAATTTTGTGCGACGATTAAATGCTATAAATTATATCGCCGAAGGATAAATATTAGTTTTGATAGCATAAACTGATGTTGTTGATGGGGCTTGCTAACCAAATCATGCTAAGTGATCAACGTGCTAACCACTTAAGCTAAAGCTTTTCAATGCAGGAAAAACCTACATAGAAAATTAATGAGTTAAATTGCTAACAAAACATCTTTTCACTACTTCATTACTACTACTTTATGCGTCTAATAATGGTTTTCACATACAAATTAAATTTAGTTTACTTTTTTGAAAAGCGCAATTCTTAACACGCAATTAAATAAAATGTGCAAGCAAAATGATAAAGCCGAAAATAAACTACTTCTATGTATATCAGATTATAAAAAGGTCATTATAAGAGTACTTAAAAGTAATGCACACGGTAGGTAGTAGTCATTGAAAAGTGAGTAGTAATAGAAGTACAACCCATTACCGAGTTTTTGCGGGGGTTCTATAATTTATTTTTTATATATATTGATATTGAAATGTAAGCAGGAACTTTAAGAAAAAATGTATATATTTTCTTGTAATATGTATATAGTTTGTCATTCCGTGTATAACAACAAGAAATATTCATCTGAGTCCCACCAAGTATATATTATCAAATTCTGAGTCGATTTAGCTATGGCCATTTAGCTGTGTAAAACACAGTACAGCTCACGTAAAAACGATGCTAACTAAATTAATGAAATTTGGCCAAAAGATTTACTGCTACCTACGCAGTTTGGTATTGAAAATAAATAAAATCGGTTTACATCGGAGAGAGTTATGAATCAAAATTTAAAAAAAACCCCGAACAAATTAAGCTTTTTTAACACATTCTAATACAAGTTTCACAAAACCACACAATTGCTTCTATATTAAAGCTTAATTCCTGGTAAAAATGGGCGGAGTCGGTCCACAATTTCATATACCTCCCATACAAATGTGCATTGTTAACAACTTCTAGTAGAATGATAATATCTTTACAAACTTTTACAAGTAAAAGTTGTATGACAATTGAATTCATATAGAGGAAAAATTTTCTGAATCGGTACATAATTGGCCGTAGCTCCCAAGGTCCCCTCCCGAAAATCATTCAAGCGTACATTACACATTACCAAATAATGATATCCATGTAAAATTTTTCACAAACATTGCCTTTATATACAGAAATAACACAGTAATTTTTTCACGATCGGTTCATATTTGGTCATAGCTCCCAGACAAGGTCCCCTCCCGAAAATCACTTGAACGCACACAACTCATTACCAAATAATGGTATCCATACAAATTTTGACACAAGTATTGCATATATACACAGAAATTATACTTTAAAATTTGTTCACGATCAGTACATATTTGGTCATATTTCCCATACAAGATCTCCTCCCGAATCACTTAAACGCACATAACTCATATATATGTATATATAAAATTCTAACGTTACTGACTCACTGACTGACTGATTCATCGCACAGCGTAAATGGTTGAAGCTAAAGAGCTGAAATTAATGAACAACTTAATCGAAGCAACGATTATAACTGGCCAATATAAAGGAACGGATGTCTTACTACATCGGGTCCCAATGACAACATCGGAAATGCCATTCGACAATAAACAAATCTCAGGGTCAATCCCTGCAAGTGTGTGGAATAAATCTCGAAAATCTATGCTTCTCACATGGTCAGCTTTATGTTGCATGCTTGCGAGTTGGGAAACCTTGAGATTTCTATATCTACGTGTCTGAAGGGAAAACGAGAAATATTGTATATCCCAAGGCTTTAGAATAGGAAATAATTATTAAGAAAAAATTCAATTGTAAGTAATAAGTCAATTATATTTTAGTAATTTTGTAATATTTTGTAAATTTTATTTTTAGGAATAAGAACTAATTATTAAGAAATAATACACATAAATATCAATTAATCAAAAAAATACTTAAAGAAAAATTCCTAAACAAACAAGTAAGAGTGCCTTATTCGGCTATGCCGAATCTTAAATACCCTCCACCAGCAAGCTACTTTTTATTAAAACCCATTGAGATTTCTAATTTTAATATAACTTGGCAACATTTTTGTTTCCGTATTGAGAGTACTAACATCTATGCATATGTCGAACTAATTTTTATAAGTCCAGAAAAAATTATATTAATAGGCCAGTTCGAAAACATGTTAATAGAATGATTTATCTATACACAGAACATACTCATGTCGAATTTTATCCATATATAATCATTTAACAACGAATAAGGTGGAAGGTATTAAGTGATTTACAGGGAGCCAATACAACTTATGGGCCGATCCGGAAAAAAATTCCGTAGAATGATTTACATATATACACAAAATACACATTTATGTAGAATTTTATCCCGATAACTTCGATTGTCAATGTGCATTAAAGTATTTATTTATTTCAACTTAAACCTAAGAATAAATTCTAAGTCTAAGAAAAGTAGCATAGAGGACCAGCATCTGCGGCCATCAGCTGTATTTAAGTAATTTACAATGATTTATATGTAAAACAAGTAAGAAAGTATAATCGGGCGAGGCCGACCATATGATACCCTACACCAGTTATGAATATTAAATGTGATTTATTTTTCATAGTAAAGCATTTATTTTCAATATTCCCTTGTTTCGATACATTTAAGCAATTTATGGATGAAAAACTAATTTAACATAATTATGAGCTCAGAAGCCCTTTTCGGGGGTTCTGTTCTATGGGGGCTAGGTGAAATAATAGACCGATTTTAGCCATTTTCAATAGGCTTCGTCCTTGGGTCAAATAAAACGTGCATGCCAAATTTCATCCAATTATCTTGAAAATTGCGACCTGTACCTTGCGCACAAGGTTTACATGGACAGCCAGCCAGCCAGCCAGCCAGCCAGACGGACGGACGGACATAGCTTAATCGACTCAGAAAACGATTCTAAGCCGATTGGTATACTTTAAGGTGGGTCTAGGACGAATATTTTTGTATGTTACAAACATCAGCACAAATCCAATATACCCTCCCCACTAAAGTGGTGTAGGGTATAAAAAATCAAGTTTAATTTTACTCCAATAGATTATTAATTAATGAAATATGTATGTACATTTAAGTGATTTTCGGAAGTGGACTTTATATAGGAGCTATGACCAATTACGGGCCTATCCGGAAAAAAATTGGTTGAATGATTTATATGCTCACAAAACATATTCAAGTCGTACTTTATCCCGATAGCTTTATTATTCAAAGAAATATATGCGTTTAAGTGATTTTCGTAAGTGGGAGCCTATCAGGAAAAAATTTCGTAGAGTGATTCATATAAAGACAAAACATATTTGTGTCGAATTTTATCAAGATAACTTTATTTGACAATGAAATATGAGTGTTTAAGTGATTTTCGGAAGTGGGCTTTATATGGGAGCTAAGTCCAATAATGGACCGATCCGGAAAAAAAGTGGTAGAATGATTTATATGTACACAAAACATATTCAAGCCGAATTTTATCTGTATAGCTTTAGAATTAGCGTTTAAGTGATTTTCCGGAAGTGGGCTTTATATGGGAGCTATGACCAATAATGGACCGATTCGCAAACAATTTTGTAGGATGTATATGTACACAAAACATATTCAAGTCGAATTTTATCCCTATAGCGGAAAAAATTTCGTAGACTGATTCATATAAAAACAAAACATATTTGTGTCGAATTTTATCAAGATAACTTTATTTGACAATGAAATATGAGCATTTAAGTGATTTTCGGAAGTGGGCCTCATATGGGAGCTATGACCAATAATGGACCGATCCGCAAAAAAAAATTGGTAGAATGATTTGTATGTACACAAAACATATTCAACTCGAATTTTATCTCAATAGCTTTATTTATCAATAAAATATGTGCGTTTAGGTGGTTTTCGAAAGTGGACCCTATATGGGAGCTATGACCAATTGTGGACCTACTGAGATCTACGTTGATAGCATGATTTCTGTTCATATTATATTTGCATGTACAAAATTTTGTGTTGATATCGATATATTTGAGGGAGTTATTAATGATAAACTAATTTTATTAACAACACTAGGAAACTAACATCTTACAAGTCAGAAATCTACCTTACAACTCAGAAGATAAACTGGAGTTAAAGACAAGGGTGTTTCTGACACAAATAAGATCAGAATCAATAGGTTTATTGTCTACAGAACCCGCATAGACCGTGCAGTTCACAATATATGAGGTCAATGTTCCTATAATACTATTACTGCCCAGTCAAACCATCTTTACGTTTACCAATGGATGTGATGGACTGATATTAAAATACATTCTTTCTAATCCCTGCCTGTTTTGTATGGCGGCTATGGGAAATTTTGAATCGATTATTTTGATTTTCAATATAATTTATTCCTGGATAAAAAAATAATGTGGGTCAAAATTCATAGAATTATCTTTTGTAGTTTCTGAGAAAACGACTTAAGAATTACGAAAAAAAACCTGTAATTTTTTCGAGGTAGTCTGAAATTTTTACTCATAACTTTTAACGTTGTGAACCGATTTTGCTGATTTTCAATACTAAACTGCTTAGGACAACAGTGAATATTCTTGGTGAATTTGGTTTATTTCTTTGGTTAGTTTTAACGTGAGCATGTTTTAGGCAGACAGACAGACGGACGGACGGACAGACATAGCTAAATCGACTCAGAATTTGATAAGGACCCAGAATATATCATATATAGCATGCCGGGTTTTAGCTAGTATATATATACAACAGACTGTTTGTTTGTGTGTTTGTTTGCTAAGCTTACACGGCAAAACTACTCAACCGATTTACAGGAAATTTGGACCACTAATTTGTCTAACCCCAAAAGGAGCAATAGGTTATATAAGATCATGATCGGATTTCACGCCCTTTTTTACGCCTACTTTTTATAAAACTATTATTACACCAATTTTGCAAGCACAATATGAAAAAACTACTAAACCCGATAGGTATAAGCTCGGAAAGAACTATAGGCTATATATAAGATCTTGATCAGACGCCGCGCCCCTTTCTATGCTCACTTTTTATAAAACTATCCTTACCTATGTATATCTTATTCAATAATTATATGAAAGTGACTGTTTGTTGTTACGCTTTCACGGACAAACTACTGAACCGATATACATTAAAATATAGAACACTAATAGTTCTATTCTAATGAAACAATAGGTTATATAAAATCATGATTTGACGTCACGATGCTCTTCTTATGCTCACTTTTTTCTATATAATTGTTATACAAAATTTTCATTCGAGACTTACAGAAAACTACTGAACCGATTTACATGAAATTTGGTACACCGATAGATCTTACCTCAGGTGGAACTATTAACTATATAAGATCTGGATCAGACGCCACGCCTTTTTTACGCCAACTTTTTGTAGAACTACTATTACACCAAATATGCGTTTAAGCATACAAAAAAAGTACTAATCCGATTTTCATGAAATCTGTTATATTGAATGTTGTGGAGTGAACAGTACGACACATTACATCTTCAAAACGTATAATATATAATAATAAATACATATGAGACTCTTTCTTTACTCTTTCACTACATAATTACTAAACCGATTTACATAAAATTCGGCATATTAATAGGTCTATCCTCAAAAGTTAAAAGTGAATCTATATGATATTGACTGGATACTACGCACATTTTTATGTTCACTTTTAGAATAACAGCTATAACACCAAATTTCTAGGCTAAATATAAAAAATAAAACATGAACCAATTTTCAAGAAATTTGGCAACAGACAGTGTATTTTTGGAATCAACTTTTTGATCTAGATTTTATGCTTCATGAAATATTGCATAACAATAGTTCTATCGTGGAAGGTCAGGTTAGTTTGAGGAAGAGAATGTTTAATACATCAAATCCGAATAAATACCACTAATTTCGGGCCTGTTGTGATCGTAATGAAATCCAATGACCTTTTTCCGTCCATTTTTTGTAACATTTATAATGCTATTGATATGTACTTCTTATATTATATGAGAATTATTAATTAGGTAGTTAAAATTTTAATCAAAAATTTATTTTTATTTGAAAATTCTAAAATGTTTGTAGGTCCTTAACTTTAGGTAAAATAAAATCTGTAATCAATTTAATTTATTATCAAAAATCGATTTTCATCTAAAGCGTAAAATCGGTTGTAGATTGGTATATCCCATCACTTATGTCACCGGAAAACTATTCTTATTCCAAAACCTGTAATCTGCTGTATATCCTCAGAAAATAACAATTTTAAAAGAGAACCGGATGTAGTTTCCTACGATCGAGAAAACTATAAACTATATTAGATCTTGAATGAATGTCTACGATGCCACTAAACCATTTGTTAAATGCGGCTCAAATCTTAAAAAACTTGATATGTATTTGACTACTCATTAGAGTGTCCTGGATGACAGCACTTTTGCAAATCTTTTATATGTAGGTAGACCTCTCAATCGATGCATATAAAGCATTGTTCATATAAAATATGGATGAATTCATCTTTCAATATCTTTTTATACTTTTAGAAAATTATCCACCAAAAATTCTGCACGTATGTAGCGCCGTATTTATTCCAAGCTTTTCAAATAAAATAATGATTTTGAATAATTCCAGCACACATTTTCCATTTACCATTAACAAATTCCGTAATTTTTTAATTAGAGGAAGATGTGGATATTTTATAAGTAAAATTATTTGGGTAATTTTTTGTATATCTAACGATATTTGACCTTTAAACCTTTATTTCTTCGGATTTAATAAGTGGTGTCTAAATCCATCCAAAACTTTAGTGTGGATGCATAAAAGCTAATGAAAACAAGTAAGAGTGTTATATTCGGCTGTGCCGAATCTTGTATACCCACCAACAAATTATTGCCGAAAAGGAATGCTTCCTTATTAATAAACTTTGATATTTAAGAATCGATGCTTTTGTTATTATCAAAACAATTTTCTTATTTATTACATCTACTATGTATAATTTTACCATCATACATAGGTATATCGATAGGATCAATTATGGACTGATCCTCCTAAAATTTGATAGAGAAATTTTTGTCGAATTTTGTTGCTGTACATGTATTTTTAAGGTAGTAAATAGCGTTAAAGTCATTTTCTGAGAGGGACCTTATTTGGAGGGTTGGTTTGGTCAATTATGGACCGATCCTCGTCCAATTTTCTAGAACGATTATAGTTTAGGCTAGTAATGGGCGTAGAGTCAATTATGAACCGATCCTTATAAATTTTATAAAGGGATTTAGGTTCCTATAAATATGTTTATGTCGAATTTCATCGATATAGATGCTTCTTTTGAACAAATATGAGCGTTAAAGTCATTTTCTGAAGGGGACCTTATATGGGGGTAGGCTCAATTATGGACCGATCGTTATAAAATTTTACAAAGCGATTTAGGTTTCTATAGAATATGTTCATGTCGAATTTCTTTTAGACAGTTATGAGCGTTAAAGGCATTTTCTGAAGGGGACCTTATATGGGGGGTAGGGTCAATTATGGACCGATCCTTATACAATTTTACAAAGATATTAAGGTTCCTATAAAATATGTTTAAGTCGAATTTCATTGTTATAGCTGCTTCTTTTACTCAGTTATGAGCGTTAATATCTTTTTCTGAAGGGTACCTTATATGAGGGGTAGGGTCAATTATGAACCGAGTCTTATAACATTTTACAAAGCGATTTAGGTTCCTATAAAATATGTTTATGTCAAATGTCATGGCTATAGCCGCTTCTTTTAGTCAATTATGAGCGTTAAAGTCATTTTCTGAAGGGAACCTTATATGGGGGCTAGGCGAAATCGTGGACCGATATTGCCCATTTTCAATACCAAACAAACTGCATCAATATAAAATGTCTATGCAAAATTTCAGCCCGCTAGCTACTTCCGTTTGGACTCTATCGTGTTTTCAACAGACAGACAGACGGACGGACATGGCTAGATCGTCTTAGAATTTAATAAAGATCCAGAATATATATACTTTTATGGGTCTAAGATGAATATTTCGATGTGTTACAAACGGAATGACAAAAACAATATACCCCCCATCTTTTTTGATGGTGGGTATAAAAATTAATATTTTTAAACATACTTTTTTATAAATGGATATACCTATTTTGAGAAACAATGACGAAAAAACGGTGGTTTTACTCTTTAATGAACAACCTAAAATTGTTTGTCAAATTAAAAGCAGTTTTGTTTTCTCTGTCAAGATCAAGGATTCTTCATATTTTCCTACCCAGCAAAATCTTTGCTTACAATGATTACCATTAAGTACTTTATTAATGACTTACTTTGTATGCAAATTCTAGAAAAATCAAAATAAAGATACAAACAAACATTTTTTTTTTTTTTTTCCTTTTTTGTGCACACGATATCAAATGTCTATTTTTAGACAAACAGAAAATAAAATAGTATTTGTGTGTGGAAACTATTATTTGGGGCACAATAAAACAACTAAGCAGTGGTGCAGTGAGTGGAGCATCCAACTGGCAAACAGAAGGTACTGAGTTCAACCCCAGTCTTGTCGACTTTTTATTTTTTAATAAATATTCTATAAATAACTCTACTAAAAAAACAACTTATTTCCATCCAAATAATATTGACTTACTTTTTGAACATCTCAAACAAAAATAAGTACTTTTTCTAGTAGAATTGTAACCACTTTACTCGATGAGTTCTGGTGATTTTTCTAGTGAATTTGTAAGCAAATATTTTGCTGAGTATGACAGAAAAAAACGTAATTTTGTTCTTTTTAAAGGAATTTGAAATCAATGAGGGCAAATTTTTCATGATTTAGTGCAGAATTTCCCATAATTGTTTTAGAGTTTTTGAAAATGCATGTACTTTTTCAAACAGCAAAAAAAAAAAATCACATGAAATTTTGTACGCTTAATGGTACGTGTTTTTGTAGTTAATAAAATGCCCCCGAATACTTTTGCCTCTTTACACCAGGGGCACTACAATCATAGTTGCCAGATGATTTGGGTGCAAAATCAAATTTCGAGGAAAAAATCGTCGAAATCGTCAATTGATTTTTGGAAATCGTCATTAAATCGTCAAAACTATTTGTTATAGATAATAAACATATTAGATGGTATTTGTCGTTGAGGGCAATCCTGTTTGATATATTGTTTATTATTAGGTGGCATCTTTGTTTGTTCGAAATGTTGCTAGTATCTATGTTTATTAAAGAGGGGAAAAAACTTACGGTTTCTTGTATATTAAAGTCAATAATTTATGTAAAGCTAAATTAAATACATTGGAATTGTCCATTTTTTAAATAAGTAACTTGTTACAAAGCAACCATTTCTAAAGTCTGTTTTGTCACGTAATTGTTAAAGTCAACTTGTCCTCGTTTTATATTGCCTACAAGAGATCGACCGAGTAAGTTTTGTTTAATCTTAAGATACTTTATAAATAATAATTACTTAATTTTAGAGAATAAACTGAGCCTTTGCCAAAATTATACTGTTGTTTATTCTTGCCGACCTTTTATTAAAACGAGTGACAACTTTATTCTTCGTCAGCCTTATGAAACAATTAATTTGCCATTTGCCTTATGTCGGATCCTGCCCCATTTAGAAGAAGTAATAGAGATACCAAAGGAGTGCCGCCAGCCCGTTATATAATGGAATCGCAGAATGAAGCCAACAATTTGCATACTCCAAGGAGTGCAGCTGCACCAAATATTCAAACGGGTACACCTAGACAACCAGATGCTTTAAGACAGCCACATGAAGTCTTACAAAATGAAGTAAACAATTCGCAGACACCAAAAAATACTACTCCATCTAACGTACAAACAGGTTCGTGTAAGAAACCACCAGATGCTTCAAAGCAAATCGCTGAAATACAGAGAGAGTTTCAGCGCCAAATGACGTCTCTTCAAAGTCTAATTATCGCCAACAATAATCAGACGAAAGCTACAGTTGGAGAATTAAGACAAGAAATTCAAACCATTGCCAAAGCAATACCACCGACAACAACACCAGTATCTGATAATACTCCTCGAAATAATGGTCAAGAAACGGGTGAGTCCTATTCTAATTTATCTTTTCATAGTCAAAACTGCCAACCTACCAAATCAAAGAAAATATATCCCCTTCCTAAATTTGAAGGCCAGCCTGAAGACTGGCAAATGTTTTACGAAGATTTTATTGCCACTACTCAAGAATTTGAATATACTGATCTTCAGAACATCATTAGAATTCGTGAAGCTCTTACGGGACCCGCACGAGAAACCGTGGAATGCCTTCTTTCCAGTTCAAAAAACGTGAGTGCCATAATTGAAACATTAAAAGAAACATTTGGACGTCCTGAAATGCTAATAAAAAGCCAGATTCAAAAAGTGAGGTTATATCCGAACGTTCCCGATGGTAAATTGGACCAACTTATAGGTTTTGCCAATAAAGTTAACAACATGGCCACATTTCTGAAGTCAGTAGAAGGAGAACACCATTTATATAATCCATCGCTGTTGAGCGAATTAGTTTCAAAATTGTCAACAACTAAACAAATGCAATGGGCAGAAAAATGTTTAAGTTTAAATAAGACAGCCAATATTATTGATTTTAGTAACTGGCTGAACTGTATGAGAAAACTTGCTAACATGGTATCTGATTCGCTTCCAACTTCATTGCAAGATAGCTCCAACCGCAAATCATATAATCAACAACCTGCATCACAAAAAACAAACAAATATGCAATGCTTAGCATGGCCCACAAACCGTGTTTTATTTGTGATGGTGAATGTGCGGACATATGTAATTGTGAAAAGTTTTTGAGCATGGAAGTAGATGATCGCTGGAAAATTGTAAAAGAATTACACTTGTGTTTTTGTTGCTTAAAACCGAATCATCAATTAAAATCCTGTTACGCCAAACATGTGTGTGGTATAAATAATTGTCCTCAAAAACATCATAATCTCCTACATAATATTAGCCGAGAAATGCCCACAAGTTCATCAACTATTTCATCCGCCGTTAATTGTCATGTAGACTGCCAACTTGATAATGTTTTGTTCCAGATAATCCCAATAAAGCTTTACAATAATGGAAAAGAAGTGTCTATTTACGCCTTTATAGATGATGGGGCTAATGCAACAATTCTAGATTGGGATATTGCTCGTCAGCTAGACCTACACGGCACAACAGATACGCTAAAGCTGCAATGGTTAAATGGTCGCTCGTCTAGTGAATCCACAGAAATTGTTGATGTTTATGTAAGCGCTATTGACGATAATAAAAATAAATATGAAATGAAAAGAATTTACTTGTCAAAAAATCTAGAATTGCCAACCCAATCGATTGTTAAAAATCAGCTGACTGTTAATTATCCCCATTTGACAAATATACCAATTAACGAATACATTTCAATAAGACCAAAAATGATAATAAGTATTGCTCACGCATTTTTAACAGTTCCCAATGAAGTTATAGAAAATCCATCGTATTTTGGTCCGATTGTTATAAAATGTAAATTGGGATTAATTATTTATGGTCCCGTGAAAAATTGTGATTCAAAGGCCAAGCAAGTATTTTGTACAAATGCAGTAAAAAATAAAACGGCAGATGAAGAAATAAAAGATATGATGTATAATTACTTTGAAGTTGAATCTTGTGGTGTGAAAAGTAATATTAAAACAATTTTGTCAAGTGAACATGAAAGAGCATTAGATATAATGAACACAACAACAAAGTTCATTGGTGATCGTTATGAATGTGGCTTATTGTGGAAAACTAACGATATCTCGTTTCCACCAACTTATGAAATGGCCCGAAAAAGATTAGAATTAACAGAAAACAAATTTAAAAGGGATGATGTATATGCTAAGAAATACTGTGACAAAATTGAAGATCTGTTTAAAAAGGGATATGCCAGACGGTTAAGCCAATCAGAGCAAGCAATTACACCAAAAGCCTTTTATTTGCCTCATTTTGCCGTTAAAAACCCAAACAAAGATGATATTCGCGTCGTTTTTGATGCTGCATCCAAAGTCCATGGAATTTCTTTAAATGATGCACTTCTTTCTGGCCCTGATTTAAACAATTCACTTATTTCAGTATTGTTTAAATTTAGAGAAGCACCGGTAGCGGTTTGCGGAGATATTCGTGAAATGTTTTTGCAAGTAGCCATAAAGAATGATGACATAAATTCTCAAAGATTCTTGTGGAGAGGTTTAGATTGTAATGATTCCATACAACATTGTGTTATGACAAGAATGATATTTGGCGCCGCTTGCTCTCCTACTATAGCTCAATTTATTAAAAACAAAAATGCCCAGACATTTTCGGAAGTAAGCCCAAGAGCCGAGGATGCTATAATTTATCGTCATTATGTAGATGATTACGTGGATTGTTTCCAGTCAGATTCGGAAGCAATCGAGGTTGTAACAGAGGTGAGAAAGATTCATAAAAAGGCTGGTTTTGATTTATGCAAAATAGTTTCAAATTCCCAGAATGTTATTGACGCATTTCATGGCTCTAATGTACGTTCAGTAGATGTGTCAACGGATGGAGTCGAAAGAATATTAGGTTTGCATTGGAATCCAATTACTGATGAATTTGTTTTTATTTTAAAATTTCATCGAATAACTGAAGATATTATTGAATTACGTCGCAAACCAACGAAAAGAGAAATGTTAAGTGTAATTATGTCTATTTTTGATCCGTATGGTTTTTTGGCAAATATTACAGTAGCGGGAAAAATTCTGATGCAAACACTATGGAAATACGATTTAAACTGGGACGATGAAATACCGGATTGTTTGAATGGTAGGTGGGTTGCTTGGCTGTGTGAAATAAAGAAGGTAAAGGACTATAAAATATCTCGTTGCCATTTTTATAATTTTTGTAATACTGTTAATGAGTTACATTTGTTTAGTGATGCTAGCGAACAGGCCATGGCGGTTGTCGGTTACTGGCGAATAAAAACAAATACTGGTTATAAAATTTCATTTGTTTGTGGTAAAACTAATTGTGCACCGACAAGATATCACTCAATACCAAAACTGGAGCTTCAAGCCGCTGTTATAGCTGTTCGACTTCAAAACCAAATAATTAATCATTATTGTGTTAAACCTGATCGTGTGCAGTTCTGGACAGATTCTCATACAGTAATGAGATGGATAAAATCTGATTCACGAAAATATAAACAGTACGTAGCGAATCGAGTTGGTGAAATTTTAGAAGCTACGACAGTGGATAATTGGCGGTGGTTACCGGGAACTGAAAATCCTGCCGATGATGCAACGCGGTCAAAACCAAAATTTGAATTTGATAGTCGGTGGAAAAATGGACCAGAATTTTTGTATCTTCCAGAAAATTTGTGGCCTTCAATGAATGATACTTCTTACCATTTAGAACCTGAGTTAGAACTTCGAAATAAATATGTCTTAACATCTGTGGTATGTTCACCTTTATTTGATTTTAATCGATATTCTAATTTTCGTAGATTGAAAAGAGCCATGGCTTGGATAATGAGATTTATTAATAATTCAAAAATATCTGAAAATAACGGTAGAATCAAAGGCGAATTATCAGTTGAAGAAGAAGATCACGCTGAAAAGATTTTGTGTCGTATGGTACAGCAATCAACATTTCGTTCTGAATATAAATGCCTCCAAATGAACAAACCTATTGAGGCTCGAAGTGATTTAAAAACGTTGTGCCCATATTTGGATGATTTTGGGTTGCTTCGTGTGTATGGACGTATCGATAATGCACCATTTGTTGCCATGGGTACAAAAAGACCGTGTATATTGCCAAGAAAACACCGGTTCACAGAATTGTTGGTTTCGTGGTATCATCATAGATTCAACCATATTAATGTCAACACGGTAATATGCGAAATAAGGCATAAATTTTGGATTCCATCAATCAGAAGTGTAATAAATAAAGTTCAAACAAAATGTTGTATATGTAAAATTCGTAAATCAAAGCCTAGTCAACCAATAATGGGGCCATTACCAATTGACCGTGTCACACCGTTCTTGAGGCCCTTTTCATATACGGGTCTTGACTATTTTGGGCCGGTTGAGGTTACTATAAGACGTCAAAGAGAAAAAAGATGGATTGCGCTATTCACTTGCCTTACGGTCAGAGCAGTGCATCTGGAAATCGCTACAAATCTCTCTAGTGATGCTTGTTTAATGTGTATACGAAATTTCGCTAATCGCAGAGGAGTGCCAATACAAATAAGGAGTGATAATGGAACAAATTTTGTAGGCCTCCAGAAAGAATTACATGGTGAGAGGAATTTTTGGGATAATGAAGTCATTACTGCTGGCCTTGCTCCTCTTGGCATAAAATGGAAATTTAATACACCATCTGACCCATCTGCTGGTGGAGCATGGGAGAGATTGGTTCAATCAGTAAAAAGAGCTTTATACGCAATGTTAAAAGAACATGCCCCACGCTTAGAAACTCTATACAGTCTGTTGGTAGAGACCGAAAATATGGTGAATTCAAGGCCACTTACTCATATTCCGATAACACCTAACGAGCCCGAGCCACTAACACCAAATCATTTTATAGTTGGATGTACCAGTTCAACCCAAACTCCCGCAGAATATGAACATCGTATTTGCGCATCAAGAAAACAGTGGCGTATACTGCAAAATCTAAAGAATGGAGTATGGAAGCGTTGGATAAAAGAGTATCTCCCAGAACTTACACGCCGTTCTAAATGGTTTGCCCCATCCAGTCCGTTATGTTCTGGAAGCCTTGTGTTAATTTGCGATGTGAATGAACCCCGCTCAAAGTGGAAGAGAGGAAGAGTTTTAAGATTAATATTTGGTAAAGATGGAGTTGCCCGTTCCGCAGATATACGTACATCAACAGGAGTTTTAAGTAGACCGATCAACAAGTTAGCTGTACTAGATGTAGCGGATGGATGTAGTGAATCTCAGCCCATGAAGTCGATTCACGGGGGCGGGGATGTCGTTGAGGGCAATCCTGTTTGATATATTGTTTATTATTAGGTGGCATCTTTGTTTGTTCGAAATGTTGCTAGTATCTATGTTTATTAAAGAGGGGAAAAAACTTACGGTTTCTTGTATATTAAAGTCAATAATTTATGTAAAGCTAAATTAAATACATTGGAATTGTCCATTTTTTAAATAAGTAACTTGTTACAAAGCAACCATTTCTAAAGTCTGTTTTGTCACGTAATTGTTAAAGTCAACTTGTCCTCGTTTTATATTGCCTACAAGAGATCGACCGAGTAAGTTTTGTTTAATCTTAAGATACTTTATAAATAATAATTACTTAATTTTAGAGAATAAACTGAGCCTTTGCCAAAATTATACTGTTGTTTATTCTTGCCGACCTTTTATTAAAACGAGTGACAGTATTTCCACAAATTTTTTATTTATTAGTTTAACTGTCTCAACGTTTTTATCAATTTCGATTGATATTAGTTGTCATTATCTGCTTAATTTAACAATTATACTTTAAAATACCTTATACTGAGTTCTTGTAAACTACATACATATCTGATATGATATACAGTAAATATGAATATGATATATTTTTTATTCAACCTTTTTACATGTTTTTCATGAATTTTTTTAATATATTTATTGAGAAATTTTTTCATAATTTTTATTTAAATTAAAAAAAATTAAGAAGAAAATATGATCTATAAATCTTGAATATGACTTAAATAATCTATTAAAATCGAATCATGTATATTATGCTCTTATGGGTAAGGTTGATAGAAGGGTGTTTACTAGAGTATTCAAACGATTAATCGTCGATCGGTTAATCGATCAATTTTTAACGATTAATCGTTCGAATAAATTAAAATTGCCAAATTTCAAATAACAAATAAACCGAATAATTTCTTTCAAATAACCGATTAAGAAAAAATTACTTGTAACAGTAAAATTGCTATATATTTTATAGAAAATTCAATATTTTTATAATAAATTTTCTTCCTTTATTAATTCTTTAATTATTTTCAATAATGAAGAAAATTTATTTGATGATTTCAATAACAATACTTCAGAAACATTTTAGGAATTTGTTTTAATTTACCTACTTCTAGAATGTATTCGTAAAGAAACACTTTAGATTCTGGAAAGGCAATCTTGGAAATCCCCCTTACTTCTACAATCAGTTTTGAAGAACATTGTTGTGTTTTTTAAGAATTTCTAATAAGTTCTTAAGCATTAGTTATAGACTAATTCAATGGAACGTATGAATTTTTGAACTCGTTGAAAAATCTCAAAAACATAAAATTAATTAACTTAATTTCTTTATATAGGAAAGAAATTCACATGAAAAGAAATAATTTCGAATATTTGAGAACGAACTTAATTAAAAAATATACATAGATTTGAACTCAAAGAAGTGGAAAATTATAACTTTATTTGTTATAGGAAGAAAAATAATGTAAAAAAGCAACAGAATTAATAATAATACCTCAAATAATTATTTGTCAAATAAACCGAATAAGTGAAAAACCCGAATAATTGAATACCATAGTGTTTACTAATCAAATCCGAAATAATACATCTAGGCCACTATCGGGCCTGTTGTGTGATCCTTTTCATGAAATTGTTTTTTCACTGAATGTATTATTTTTCAATGTTCAGAAACGCAGTTTCCTGGACGAAATTCCTAAGAATTTTCCAATCAGTGTTAGTCAGGAATGTTATTTCCGGAATAACATCACTTCCAAGATACTTGGATCTCACTTCGACGAATGCCTGATAGTGGCAGAGAAAATGCTCCAGAGTTTCACTGTCCTCTCCACATGCTCTACATTCGTCTGAATCTGCACTTTCAATTTTATATAGATGTGCTCGTAATTCTGTGCGTCCACTCAGAATACGTACAATCATACTAACCTCGGACTTGCTCATTTTAAGGAGATTTCTAGTCTTGTTCTCATTAGGGTCACCCCATAGGATCTTTGTGATTCGACCCACCGTTTCATTATTCCAACAGGCCTTATGGGATTCTTTCATCGATATCTTTAATTCAGCTTTCAGGTTTTGCGTTCGTCAGGTTAACTACCTCGAGCTCCCTTCCCTTTAAAGCTATTACATTCGCCTTTTCGTTACAGACTAATTTGAAAATTTGTATAAAAATCATTTATTAAAAAATCGTAAAATTTAGAGGTAAAATCGTCAAATCGTCAACAGGCTATTTTTTACACTGAAAATCGTCAACATGATGATAAATCGTCAAATTTGGCAATAGTGACTACAATTCAAAGTATGTTGTGACCTAATTTAAATTCTTTAAATCTACTGCACATGGAAAAAATTGATTGAAAGTGATTGAAAATGCTGATTTCAGTATAATTTCTAAAAAAAGTTCCCCGTTTATAGGCTTTCATTTACTCCGGACTCTACATGCTTAATTTCATGTTTTTATGTCCAATATTATAGAAAGCTCAAAAAGTACCAGTTTAAGAACGAAAAAGTACCAAAAAGTCCCCTTTTATGGGTTCTCATTTACTCCGGGTTCTACATGCTTAATTTCATGTTTCTAGGTTCAATATTATAGAAAACTCAAAAAGTACCAATTAAAGAACGAACAAGTGCCAAAAAGTCCCCTCCCTCCGGTCTCTACATGCTTAATTTCATGTTTCTAGGTTCAATATTATAGAAAATTCAAAATGTACCTTTTGAAGAACGAAAAAGTACCAAAAAGTCTCATTTCATAGATTCTCATTTTCTCTGGGCTCTACATTTTTAATTTCATGTTCCTTGGTTCAATATTATAGAAAATTCAAAAATTACCTTTTAAAGAACGAAAAAGTACCAAAAAATAGTCCTTTGTAACGGAGTTCCAAGTAACACTCCATTTGTATATATAGTGTTACTAAATCAAAGCAGCTAGTGCTTTATGCTTTATTTAAATTATAATTTTCAATTGTAATTAAAATTTTTTAAATAAATAAATAAATAAAATCGATAAATTTCTCCAATTTTATTAAAATTGGGTCAGTGAGTTTGAATAAAATCAAATTTCCCCTTTTTCTCCTTTTGGTACTTTGTTCCCGTATTGACGTGATAAACATTTTATTATAAAAAGTTGCAATATCGTATTAGGAGCCCATCATTAAGTATTCATACACCTGTTAATACAAATTAATACATACGAAACAATGTTTTATGCAAAAAGTACCAAAAATAGGTACGATTTTCACCCCTTAATCAGAATATCCAAAAATTACTAAATTTGTATTTTTATTATAGCCTCCACCACCATCAGTGGTGATAGAGGGTATATATAACTTTGTCATTCCGTGTGTAACACCAAGAAATATTCATCTGAGATCCAACAAAGTATATATATTCCGGGTCCTTATTAAATTCTGAGTCGAACTAGCTATGTCCGTCTGTCCGTCCGTCTGTCTGTGTAAAACACGCTCACGTTAAAACGAAGCAATAGAAATTCACGAAATTCACCCAAAACATCTTTATATCCGGTACAGTTTGGTATTGAAAATCAGTAAAATCGGTCCACGACGTAAAAAGTGATGAGTAAAAATTTCAGACTACCTCGAAAAAAATAAAGTTTTTTTTCCCTATTCTTAAGTAGTTTTCTCAGAAACTACAATGATATTTCGATGAATTTTGTCACACATTATTTTTTTGTAAAAGGGATCAAGTATGTTTAAACTCACAACAATTGATCCAATATTTCCCATAGCCCAAAGGTGTATATTCCCGGAAATTAGTTTATCGTTAACAAGTTAGAGTGCTATATTCGGCTGTGCCGAATCTTAAATACCCTCCACCAGCAAGCTACTTTTTATTAAAACCCATTTAACTATCTATTTATTAGATAACTTGACAAAATTGTTGTTTCCGTAGTGAGGGTACTAACATTTATGCATATGTGGAACTAATATTGATTAGGTTCATAAAATTTTATATTAATAGGCCAGTTGTAAACATTTTAATATAATGACTTATTTTTATCATGTCGAATTTTATCTGGATATATTCATTTAATAATGAATTAAGTGATTTTCAGAAGTAAAATTCCGTATAACGATTTATATATACAAAATACACATTTATGTCGAATTTTATCCCGATGACTTTGACTGTCAATGTGTGTTTAAGTATAATCGTATAATGATTTATATGCAAAAAAAAATTCAAGACGAATATTACTCCAATAGATTTATTAATTAATAAAATATGTGCGTTTAAGTGATTTTCGGAAGTGTACTTTATATAGGAGCTATGACCAATTTCGGGCCTCTCCAGAATATGTATGTACACAAAACATATTTGTGTCGAATTGTATCAAGATAGCTTTATTTGACAATGAAATATGTGAGTTTAAATGATTTTCGGAAGAGGGCCTTCTATGAGACCTATGTATGACCAATGTATGTGCTACGACTAATAATGGATTTGTATGTACACAAAACATATTCAGCTCGAATTTTATCACAAAAGCTCTATTTATCAATGAAATATGTGCGTTTAGGTGATTTTTGGAGGTGGACCTTATATGGGAGCTATAACCAATTGTGGACCGACTGAGATCTACGTTGGTAGTATGATTTCTATTCATATTATATTTGCATGTAAAAAAGTTTGTGTTGATACCGATATATTTGAGGGAGTTATTAACGATAAACTAATTTCCGGGAATATACACCTTTGTATGGGGAAATATTGGATGGGAAATATTGTTATGACTCTAAACATACTTGATCCAGGGTACAAAAAAATAATGTGTGACAAAATTCATCGAAATATCTTTGGTAGTTTCTGAGAAAACTACTTAAGAATTGGGAAAAGAACGTTATTTCTTTCGAGGTAGTCTGAAATTTTTACTCATAACCTTTTACGTCGTGAACCGATTTTACTGATTTTCAATACCGGATAATAAAGACTGTTTTGGGTGAATTTCGTGAATTTCTATTGCTTCGTTTTAACTTGAGCGGACGTAGCTAAATCGACTCAGAATTTCATAAGGATCAAGAATATATATACTTTGTTGGGTCTCAGATGAATATTTCTTGGTGTTATACACGGAATGACAAAGTTATATATACCCTCTATCACCACTGATGGTGGTGGAGGGTATAATAATGTAAACAACAACATACAAACCGTTATTATCAAACCGCATAACAAACAAGTAGACACTTAGGTTAAAATGTGTTCATATTTTAGTTAAAATGAAAAATTTAGAATGAAACCATATACCAATGTAACGCTAATAAAATTGCGCGTTTACGGATGTGCGGGAACTTTATTCACGATCGATATTATATTCCTAAGGTATTTTTCATATTTGCAAAAAGTCATAACCCTAACAGATAACAGATTATGTACGTTGGATAAATATAGCTAGCGCAATACCAGGGAGAAAATAGGATTAAAAATATTTAAATAAAATACAAAACATCGAATTTCTAAAAACAGAAAAAACCATTGCGGTGAAATTATATGGGGTTTATAATGAAATAATTTCAATTAATTACATTAAATAATGAAATAATTTCAATTAATTACATTAAATAATTCTATATAAAAATTTGAAAAACTTAAAAATTTACCGAAAATATACGACATTTGTAATAATTTTGGAGTTGTATACAAAATTGTGTTATGTCATTGAAATCGCCTCCCAAAGACCTTTCATATGATAATAAAATGGTTTATTTGCTTTGATCCAGCTCACCAAATGTTGACGTCAAGAAAAAAATTTGAGAAATTGTATCTTAAAATTAACTAAATTTACATTTTCGGTTGGAACATCTGCAACTTCTATTTTGGGGCCCCCTAATGTACATACATATTAAAATTTTGTTAAAAAATATATATTGCATTCTAACAAAAATTTCGCCAATCCTATAAAACTAAAATTTGTAAAAATAATAGTTAAACATAAAAACACTTTATGAAATCCCAATTTTTTTCATTCTAGAATTTTTTATTTTGTACTGTTAAATCTGAAATACTTATACCCCGTTCACATGATGCAATTATTCGTCATTCACGCTTTCATTCATCATTCAACCCCCAATTATATACTGAATGGCATGATTGGCCATAAACAATTTCAGCTGCGAATTTCACAAGTCTCTGCTGTAAATAGAAAGTATATAACTTAATTTGTTAAAATAATGTAACAAACTTATATTTGTATCATACACACACACTAATATTCCAAAAATGACAAAATAATTAATGAAAAAACAATATGGCGATGAACTGTCAAAACGAATTACGAATGTGTCGTAGAATCGGGTTAATTGGCTATCGTCATTCAGGAGCCGAATTTAAAAAAAAAAAATAAATAGTATTTTTTGATATTTTCAGAAGAAAATATATAGCAAAATTTATATATGTAGAATTCGAAAAATACGGAATTTTAAACATGAAGATAATTTCCCGTAAAACTGAGTTCTTTTAAAATATTTTTTACTGTCTTCAATTTATACAATATGAAAAAGTTGTTCAGATCTGTCGATCCATTTAAAAGCTAAAAGGAATAATGAACATACATATACATTTAAATATACAATTTTGTAAATATTGAGAGCTTATAACTCACCCTGTAAGAATTTTAAAAAAGGTTTTCACGTAGAAAAGTCAATAGGCCTGTGAAACTAGAGTTCATTTGTAGCAAATCCGTTTATTATAATCAGTTCTTATGACCTTAGATTCCGAATGAAAAATTATGTTCCTAAATAAAAATTTTTTATGTCAGTTTTCATCGTTGTACTCGTAATTTTCTGAATCCTCCTCATAAAATTTTCTGAAGACGACCTAATACGAGGGTAAGGACAATTATGGACCGATCCGCATAACATTTTTTAGACCGATTTTCTCATTTTTATGCCAGTAATTCGCGTTAAAGTAATTATCTCAAGGGGGGCTTATTGGGGGGTGGGGTGTGTTACCGACGCATTCCACATGAAATTCGGTAAGACTTACGTCACTATAAAAGTTTCTTATTGCGAATTTCATAAATGTGCACGCATTTTTAAGCCAAGATTTTGGCTCATATGCAGTAACTTCTTTATGTCGAATTTCATCGTTATACTCGTACTTTTAAATCAGTTATGCCTGTTAAAGCTGTTATTCGGGGGTCCACTTGTATGGGTGATATCCGAAAACGTGGACCGATATTGCCAATTTTCAATACCAAACAAACCTTACCTATAAAAATTATTTGTGTAAAATTTCAACTCTAGCTTTTTCCGTTCGGACTCTATCGTGCTTTCAACAGACAGACTAGATCGTCATAGAATTTAATAAGGACCCAGAATATATATATTTTTAGTGGTCCACGATTTCGCCTAGCCCCCATATAAGTTCCCTTTTCACAAAATGACTTTAACGCCTAAAAGAACCATCTACATATGTGAAATTCGGTATAAACATGTTTTATAGCAACCTAAATCTCTTTGTCAAATTTTATAAGGATTGGTGCATAATTGACCCTACCCCCATATAAGGTCCCTTTCAGAAAATTATCTTAACACTCAGTACAGACTTAAAAGTACGAGTACAGCGATGACACTTGACGCAAATATGTTTCATACAAGCCAAAATCTCTCTACCAAATTTTATGAGGATAATGCCCCCTTCCGAAAATGACTTTAACACTCATTACTGTATTAAAACTACGAGTATAGCGATGAAATTCGACATAAGTATGTAAATAAGTTTCTCACAATACAAAATCTATCTGTCCATTATTGACCCTACCTTCATATAAGGTACCCTAAAAAGACTTTAACGCTCATTACTAAATTAAAAATACGAATACAGCGATTAAAATTCCACATAAATATGTTTCATTCAGCCAAAATCTTTCCTATTTTGTGAGTATCGATCCATAATTTTAAGGCTCTACTAGCTTAAAAACGAGTATAGCTATGAAATTCGACAAAACTAAGTTTATTAGAAGCCAAAATCTCTCACTACCATATGTTATGAACAGGGCAAGGATTTCTATGCAAATGCATGTTTGTAGTGAGTAACTCAAAATAACTTTTAACAATTTTTCTTTTCGATTCAAAGAATTTGCTACAAAATGACATCGATTTGTTGTTGCATATTTTGTTATAAACGCATAAGTTGCATATTTTGCTTTAAATTGCATATATTTTGCATATTTCTCAAATTTTTATTGCATATTCTGCATTTTTTTATTTTTCTAGCAAAAAGTGTGTTTTGATTTCCTTGTATTACATACAGACATAGTCATATTTATTTAGACATACTGAAAATTTAAGTATGCTTCGAATTAAAAGCAAATTTTGATACTTTATGTGTAATTTTGCAACAAAAAATCATTCCTATACTATTCCTTAAAGTGTATAGATTGAGCTAGTTAAAACTTTTTTTAAAAAAAAGTGGTGTCTATTGGTAAAAATCCAAAAAGAAGTCAACAATCTCAGTTTTCAAAATTATTTGTACAAATTATTTTCTTTTCGAAAGTATTTATACATTTCCACAAATCGTTAAAAACACTTCAAAATTAACCGTAGACATAAGTTCTTTTGATAGTTTAGCACCTTCTTTTTTCCTAAACTTAGGGAATAGAAAAAATAATGGAAATTCCTGTCGAGGTACAAGTTTAGGTTATGATGAAATTGGGTATATGGGAATTATAATGGGGAAAATTAAATTGAATATGATGAAGAATAGACCACAGTTTATGAAAAATTACTTAATCATACGGAAACTTAAAAAATAGGGTCAAAATAGGTCAATAATATATGACTTTTAAAATAGATAATCACTTAACCCCCACACAAAATATCCTTCAGAAATTGGCTTAATTCACTTAAAAACACAGCACACGATAAAATTCGAAATTCGAAATTCGATACCAATTCATATAATAAACACAAGAGTGCTCGAAAAAACGAAGTTTCGAATTTTGACCGCCCCCCCCCTCTAGAATTGTTCTATGGGTTGTAAAACTATGCCATACAAAAAATTAGGCTGATTGGATAATGTTAACAGGTGTCGCAACGGCTCTGAAGTTTCAAAGTGCATTTTTTACAATGGAAAAATATCGATTTTTTCAGCTTTTGCTCAAATTTGGCCATTTAGTAATAAATTTTGAACTTAATTGTAAAGGAATCGTAATGTGTACATAGTAAGCATTTCGGAAAGATATAAAATACAAAAATTGCTTGAAAAGTTTAAAAGTTATTGGAAATTCCCCAGGCCATTAACGTGTCTCACACATGAATTCGAAATGTGACAAATTTACTTTTTTGGGATATATTTAAAAAAACATTTTGTTACCTAAAATATATTTATAACTACTCGAATATTAGTTTTTACCCTTATAAGATAACGCAAACTTGTTCTCAGCTTTGGTCAAAAAAGTTTGATTTTTTCAATGGCCGTTTCAAATCTCCAATTTCAGTTTTTTTTTTAATTTTTGTTAAATAAATTTAAAAATTTTTAAGAGATCTCATGGGGATTTATGGTCAATAGATAAGGCTATTAAACGGTAAAAAATTAGATCAATATTTCTTACAGTTTAGCTGTACCCGCGATTTGAACTAGGCGGATTTCGGGAAAATCGTATTTTTTTGTAATATTTTAAAGAATAATTCTTTACTGTTGCACATTTTAAATAAAGTATTATGAGAGTATTATAGTCTAGATAATACAAAATATATATTCGAAGTTTTATTAAAATCGGACATTCTTAACCCATAAACTGTGGAGTTCAAAGGTCAAATTTTGCAATATTTGGGAATTCTTAGTGTACCATATCGAAATAATATTTATATGTCGGCCATCTTTACCAAAAATTACTGGAATTTATTATATATAGTCCGATATTTAAAATAGAATAAAATGTAGATTAACCCTTTAAGGCACTTGGAACAATTTAACACCAAAGTTCAAAAATTCGAAAAAACCCTCTCTATTTGAATAATGCTCTATATTGTAAAGGAATAGTAATGTGTACAGAGTAGGGATGCCAATCGGGACTGGTTTTTAGAAATCCCGGGATTCGGGATTTTTAAATAAATCCCGGAATCCCGATATCGGGATCCCGGGATTTTCGGGATTTCTAAATCCCGAAAAATATAAAAAAAATTCAAAAAATCTTAATAATTTACCGACAAAAATAAAATGTTTTATTTCATATTGCAATATGAATACTCTTAGTAGGTGTTTACTTTCCAATAAGCATTTTGTGAAAAGAAAAACAAATTAATTCAAAGTACATACTTAGAATAAAAATCTTTCCATCCCAGGCACTGAATAGTAGAATAAAAACCTAAAATAATACCCATGATATCCAAATTTACAATGGTTTCCAAATAATATTTAAATAGTATGTGTAATGGGGATCCATACGAGGCTACATAGAGCACCTGTACTGCACCTATATCTCCTCCACCTTATATTCCGTGTTCATTAACCAAGGGAATTATCTTCTCGCCATCTTATTGACAGGTTGACTTCCATTATAGATATCCGATAGTATCAATGCCTATTTATTGCCCTTTTTATACCCTTAGTAGGGATGGTATATTGGGTTTCTCCGGAGTAGTGCTTTTGTTTTATACTGTCCTAAACTACGCTGATGAAATTTGAAATGATCGGGCTTTTGATCCGAGCCCCCATACAAAACACAGCTTTAAAAAAGAATTAGTGTCTACAATTCGCTTAAAAAGAGAACTGTCGCAATGAAATTCAGCATAAAACATTTTATGTAATCGTAAATTCGCCCTCCAAATTTTATGAGGATCGACTCATATGATGGCGTCCTTCCCCCAAGCATATTTCAAAAAAATAGTTTTTTAACAATAAAGTGCTAGAATATATCGGAGGCGAGGTATACATTTATTATGAAAACTAAATTACATTTTACTCTCATAACTGGTGTATGGGGTTATATGGTCGGCCTCGCCCGCCTATAATTTCGTACTTGTTATTTTTATATATCCGATAGTATCTATGCCTATTTAGTATAGCAATGAAATTTGATATTAGTAAATCCCTGACGAGCCAAAACCTCTCTACCAAATTTTATGTGGGTCGGTTCATAATTGACCCTACCCCCATATAAGGTCCCGTTAAAAAAATGACTTTAACGCTCATTACTGGCTTAAAAAAGTATAGCGATGAAATTCGATACACATATGTTTCATGCGAGTCAAAATCTCTCTACCAAGTTTTATGTGTTTCAGTCCATAATAGACCCTACCCCTACATAAGGTCCCATCCAGATAAATACTTTAACGCTCATTACTGGCTTACAAGTACGAGTGTAGAGATGAAATTTGAGATAAGTAAATTTCTTAGTCGCCAAAAGCTAAGAAACTTTTATAGGAACGTAAATCTTCCTACCGGAAAGTGTATGAACCAAAATTGGTCTAAAAAAATTATGAAAAATTGTATAAAAACGGTCAATGATTCACCCTACCTCTCATATAAGATCCTATCAGTAAATTTGATGAGTAATATCACCCTGATGTTTATAGAAAAGCATATTCGGCATAGCCGAATATAGGACTCTTACTTTTTTTTTTTTTTTGATATTTCAGCTTGTAAGTTAGTAGAGTCATCTTAAGTCCAAAAACTTTTAAAATTCTCTTATTTAGTACTTTATGATGTATAAAATAGCGGAAAAATACTTAAAAATTCGGGATTTTAAAATCCCGAAATTTCCCGGGATTTCATTTTTAAAATCCCGGTTTTCGGTACTTTCAAATCCCGAAAATCCCGGGATTTTCGGGAATCGGGAATTCCCGTTTGGCATCCCTAGTACAGAGTAAGCATTTCGGAAAGATATAAAACACAAAAATTGCTTGAAAACATTAATAGTTATTGCAAATTCCATAGGCCATTAATGTGTCTCACAGCACATGAATTCGAAATGTGACAAAAAAAATTTACTTTTTTGGGATATAATAAAAAAAAAAACATTTTGTTACCTAAAATATATTTATAATTACTCGAATATTAGTTTTTACCCTTATAAGATAACGCAAACTTGTTCTCAGCTATGGTCAAAAAAGTTTGATTTTTTCAATGGCCGCACAGTGGGGCAGAATCGAAATTTTTTGGAAATAAATCTGGCATTTCTAAACGGCTGATCCGATCGGGATAAAATTTGGAGAGTAGCCAAGGATTTTTATATTTTCTGAAAGCGCTCGACGAGATCTTGAAAATACTACTTATCTCTTATAATATCCGAGTTATAGGCATTTAAAAATTTAGTGATACAAAATTTACCATACCTTGGTCCGCCTTTTTTTGAATACTTTTGGACCAAATGGATTCAATTTTTTCTTGTTAGTTAGACAACAAAATTTCCAATAATATACAAAAATCAAATCAGATCAATATCATTTACAGATCCAAAAATATACGTTTTTTAATTTAAAAATTCAAAAAATTTCAGATTTTTGCCGTTTTTTTGACAAAAATGTGTCTTAACTCTTTTATTAATAAAATAAAATTTTCTTTAAGAACATATAACAATTTTATAGTTTTCTAAAAGGTATCTTTACGCAAAACGCTTTGGCGTAAAAAACTTAATTGTTCAATTCACAATCGATGTTGTAGCGTTGTATGCGTTGTATGTCAGCAGCTGCTACAATAGTCATAACAATGTTGTTGGTATTTTCTATGCAAAAGCTCTATACAACTCCTACGACAATTTTTCATATTTTTTTCGAATGTTGTAAGAAAGTTTAGTGTTGCCAATTGTTTATTTCAACATATAAACAAAAAATTCAAACGATTTTAGCACAAAAAACGATAAAGTGGTAACACTGAAATCAAAAACAAACAGCTGTTTACCAAAACAAAAAATAACTAATAAATAAAATAAGTTTATTTATTAGTTTAAAATGTGGAATAACGAAAATAAAAGAATTGAAAATTCAAAGAAATTAATTTGGTTTATTTCGCATGTTTAATTAATTTAATATTTTTTGATATTTTATCTTTTGACATTGTTATGTATATTTGTTTTGATCGTTTTTTTTTTTTTTTTTTTTTTTTTTCATTGAGAACACAAACTTATGACTTGCTGCAAAAAGATCTGTTCACAATCACTGTTACTACACTTTAGTAGGTACAATATACAACTTGATTGTGAATTGAACAATTATTTTTTGAAAATGTTGCCACTGCGTCCTTCCGAATATGACCTATTTTTTATCTAAACTTCAACTTTGGGCGACATGTTCTAAAATCTCAAAGCTGGGATCAGAAAACTGAAAGCAGTTTTGGAAACCTCAATATGTTTTCTATTTACTCCAAAAGTATTTTCCCAGCCCTGAAAGAAATGTGGACCCTATGGGCAAAAATGTAAAAAATCCCATTTTTGGGATTTTCATTCCTATTTTTGGGAATTGCGGGATGCCCTTTGACCTTTTCAATTTTTTTTTGCATTTTCTTATTTGAAATGACAAATTTAACAAGCGTTGAAAATTTCATTGAGTTTTGTTCATAAATAAAGATTTTGTCATATATTACATATTTGTTTAATTTCTAAAACTATGATGTATATCAAAATTTTAATAGGGTCGCAGATATCTACAACAATTTAGTCCATATTTATCCCTTAATATCATTTTTTAGTTAGATATGGAAATTCTCGACCCTTTACAAAAAATTTCAAGCCAATATCTCAATTACATTCAAAAATATGTTCATTTAAACCTGTGTCCTTTAATTTCATCTTTTTCATATTTTAGTATTAAATATGGCAGAACATACATTTGGTGTTGAATATAATATTTGGACAATTTTTAAAAATTATTTATTTAATTATTTTATTAAAGACTATAACATTGTATATACAATAAACAACAAGTAAGAAAATATAGTCGGGCGTGACCGACCATACTATACCCTACACCAATTATAAATATTAAATGTGATTTATTTTTCATAATAAAGCATTTATCTTCAATATTACCTTGTTCCAATACATTTAAAAAAATTTATGGATGAAAAACTGATTTTCTGACAGAGGCTTTATATGGGGGCTAGAGGCAAATATGGACCAAGCCCGATAAAATTTTGTGAATATTTGTATATTTATATAACATTTATTTGTGCTGAATTTCATAGTGATATTTGTGTCAATTTTGGACATTCAAGTAATTTTCTGAAGAGGACTTTGTATGGGGGCTAGGGTCAAACAAAGTCCGATAATTACGAAAATCGGTAGTATTATTACGACGTATATAGAACTAAGTTTAGCCGATTTTTGTAGAGATACTACAATATTTAACATAATTATGATCTTAAAAGCCCATTTCGAGGGGTAGGGTTGTATGGGGGCTAGGTGAAATAATGGACCGATTTCAACCATTTTTAATAGGCTTCGTTGTTGGGCCGTATGGTCCAAATTTCATCAAAAAATCTTGAAAATTACGACCCGTACCTTGCGCACAAAGTTTACATGGACAGCCAGCCGGACAGACGGACGGACATGGCTTAATCGACTCAGAATAGGCTTGCCAGACGTACTGTTTTCAGCAGCACGCGTACTGCATAACCCCTAAAGAAGTACGCAAATGTACTTCTTTTTAGTATTTGTACTTCTTTTTGTACTTTTTTTTTGTATTTTACCATAATTTTATAGGTATAAATATGACCAGAGACAATTATTCTACTTATAGAATCGCTATTTAAGGGCTTAATAGATAATTCTCATCCATTTGATATGAAGTTTGGATGCCTTTGTCATGTATTAAATAATACATTTATTAAAAATACTTTAAAGTTATTAACTTTTGATTTAGACATCAATGTAATGAAAGTTTTTAATGAATTTTCGAAATAAAAAAATTTAAATCTGAAGGACAAGTTTGAATGTTAAAATGGTCTGTAATGTTCCGTCATGTACTATTCGATGACTTTATCTATCCCCGCTGTGGAACGATTTAAAGAAAAACGATCCTGTCATTCAAATTTTTCTTAAATGAAGTATCTGAGGAAATTGGAAGAAAGTTATTGACTTGTAATAATTTATATGTTTTAAATAAAAAAGAGCTAAATGTCAAATTTGAATATCAGAATAAAATTGTATGGATTTTTAGAACGTTTTTCTATCAACAATATATCAGTTCGAGTTCTCGGTAATTTGTAACAATTTGTTACTATATTCCGTTCGCGTACTTTACAAAATTTGCAACGAGAGAGTATGAGAATGATAAATATGACAGTTCGTTGATAGAGAATTTTTTACTGGATATTTTTTTTCCAGTAAAAGATATCAAACATATGAATGTTCACAACAAATTATTGATATTTGAAAATGTAAACAAACAAAACAAAAATTTGGTGAATTCGACATTTTTTAAAGAAAAAACAAGTAAGAAATTATAGTCGGGCGAGGCCGACCATATAATACCCTAAACCTTTGACAAAAATGTAATGTGATTTATTTGCCATAATAAAGCATTTAAATTGAATTGTACCTTGCCTCAGATATACATACTTAAGCCGTTTATTGTTGAATAAAATTGTGGACATTTAAGTGAAATTTTGATGGAGGCTATTCATAGGGGCTAGGGTCATATTAAGACCTATTATTATGGAATTCGTGAGGTTCATCAAATCTTCAGTTGTATGGGGGCTAGGTGAAATAATGGACCGCCATTTTCAACAGGCTTCGTTTACGGTACCATAAAATATCATGTGCCAAATTTCATTGAATTATCTCCAAAATTGCGACCTGTAGTTTGATTACAAAGTTGAAAAGCCCTATTCGGGGGGTTCAGTCGGGGGGCTAGGTAAAATAATGGACCGATGTTAACCATTTTCAATAGACTTTGTCTAAGGTACCATAAAAGATCATGTGCCAAATTTCATTGCATTATCTCCAAAATTGCGACCTGTAGTTTGATTACAAAGTTTAAAAGCCCTATTCGGGGGGTTCAGTCGTATGGAGGCTAGGTGAAATAATGGACCGATGTTAACCATTTTCAATAGACTTTGTCTACGGTACAATAAAAGATCATGTGCCAAATTTCGTTGAATTATCTCCATATTTGCGACCTGTAGTTTGATTACAAAGTTTAAAAGTCATATTCGGGGGTTCAGTTGTATGGGGGCTAGGTGAAATATCATGTACCAAATTTCATTGAATTATATTCAAAATTGCGACCTGTAGTTTGATTACAAGGTTTACAAGGTTTACGGACGGACATAGCTAAATCGACTCAGATGATTCTGAGCCGATTGGTATACTTTAAGGTGGGTATAGGACCAATATTATTGTGCGTTACAAACATCAGCACAAACCCAATATACCCTCCCCACTGAAGTGGTGTAGGGTATAATTATAATTTTATTATGAGCCACGCACAACAACACCTAAATCACCCCACACAAACCACCTTTCCCGCCCACTGAAATATAAAACACAATTTAATACAGTATCATCAGTTAGTATAATATTTGAACTGTTTATCTTATCTTTTATTTGAACTGTTTATCTTAAGCACAATACAATTAATTCTTACAACCTACTTATAAAGTTAATTCCTAACACTACTTATTTTCTATAAAATAATCTGTCATATCGGTATACATATCCAGAAGGTAATATAAGTCCTTTAAATCTTCCTTGTTTTGAGATGATAGAGTTTCATAACAAATAGTTGAAAGAACAGGATCAGAAGATAGAAGTAAACTATTAAAAATATCTTCATTCTGTGATTGCCTGGAGCATTTTCTTGAGCTGAATAGTTGAACATGCTTAAAGTCTCGATTCCTCGCTTCCTGGGCTTCTTCTGTTTACTCTCTAAGTGGAAGAATATTCGATTCAATTATTATTTGACCATGACACAATACTTTGTGTACTGTTGGTGTTAGTTCCCTCCATGGATACAGAGATACAAGTAATTTAGAAATTTCAGATGTATATTCCCCAAATCGATTTCCATTAATTTTATGTTTACTATTCAGTGCCATTAAAATAGTGTTAACTCTTCGAAGCAACTCCTTGTCGATTCCAGTTATTTTTGAAGTAATTTCAAAATCACGAAAAAACCTTCTCGCCGTATTACCGTCATTTGTACTACCGCAACTTGGAAGTGGTTTGTCGATGTTTAATCCCATCTGAACTTTAAATTCTTCTTGGATTCTGCTTTTTTCCGCAGCTCTCAGTTCTTTCAATTCTTCATTATTTTTTGTTGATTTAGTAAGATTCTCTGACACACTTCTTATTTGAGGTCGTATGCTATGTGTAAAAAGTAATCCAAAAATCGTATTCATTAATACTTCTGCTTTTGTTTATATTTGAGAATTGCGACTTTTTCTCATTACATATTGAGCATCTCCAGAAGGAAGAAGTTTCTGTTATGGCATTGCTGACCTTTCCATCAATCATTGTTAAGCTTACCTGATAAGATACGTTAATAAAGAATTCCTTTATTTTTATGCAAATGGGCTCCAGTGCATTTATTTCATCTTTTAAATATTCCACTAAATCATTTGTTGTTTTCTTTGACTCCTTTATATATTCAAATCCAATGGGTCTACAAAAATTTTTTGAACCCGGAGTTGTATTGATCCATATATCTTCAAATGAATTTCCGATGCTTGACGATGATGGATTAAGGGAATATGAACGAATTCGTAATGGCACTAATGATGACATAAATACACTTTTGTAGTCTGCTAATGTCCGACTTCCACAAGCTTGTTTGTATTCTGGAAGTGCTGATAAACCGTCACATCCCCACTTACACATTAAGACAACATCACAGTTATGAATTTTCCTTAGTTGGTCTTCTGAAAAGTCTGACACAATTCTTGATGCTGTGTTTTCGAGCAAAGATAATATATCAATACAAGCTTCCACATCATTAACAGCAATAGGTGATGGTAGGATAGTTTGTTTTTTTTCCTGGATTGCCTTGTATGATGGTAATATATTGTGTCCTTTTTCATGCAGAGCTTTCCTTAATATTTGGTACTTATTTCGACTGAGACCCAGTTCCAACATAAGCGCTATTGCTTCCTCTTCAGTAAAATTTGATTATGATGTTGGAGTTGGTATACTTTCCACAATTCGCTTAAGTCGTTTTGGTGATGCATTAGGAAGAATAGTTGCAATATGTACGGCATCCATAGGTTGGTTTTCCTTTTTCAGCATTTCGTTAAATGTATCAGCAATTTCCTCATTTGAGATTGAAAAAAGTTTTTGTGTGACCCTCTTTTTTTTTGACCTTGAACATAAGTCTTCGTATGACTTGCAAGGCGCTCCTGTTGATGTGTTGTAAGTTGAGATTTCCGTAGTAGTTTCCATCCAACTACAAAATTTTAATGGAAATTTCTTTTGATTTCCATCCACAGACATACTTTTTACATCAAAAAGTTTTAAAAAGTTTTCAATTTTTGATATGCCTGTTTTGTCTACTTTTCTACTATATGTAGTTTTTATATAATTTGAAATGTCTTCAATTCTTTCTGGCCAACGGAACACAACTCTTCATACTTTAATGTAATCTTCATTGTAGATTTATTAAATATGGTACTTAAAATCTGAGAAGTTTACTTATATACCAATTCTTGTCATTTCCGATACAGGTATTCCAAAGTAAAAAATTACGAATTGTCTACCTATTAACATTTAGGACTATATTACTATAACCTGTAATTCAGTCATTGATATTTCTTATTAGTGAATGAATCGAAATTATCATTACTTGTATATTTTTACCTACATGATCATAAACGAAACAGAACGAAATGATCTGTCGAAAAAATTTGGTAAAAAATAGTTATAAATTTCTGAAAATTTAAGCATAATAGGACCTTTCAATTATAAGGATAAGCAAACAAATAGAAAATAGGTAAATATAAGATTTAAATATGTTCTGTCATATTTAACACTAAAATATGAAAAATATGAAATTAAAGGATACAGGTTTAAATGAACATATTTTTGAATGTAATTGAGATATTGGCTTGAAAATTTTTGTAAAGAATCGAGAATTTCCATATCTAACTAAAAAAAGATATTAAGGGATAAATATGGACTAAATTGTTGTAGCTATCTGCGACCCTATTAAAATTTTGATATAAATCATAGTTTTAGAAATTAAACAAATATGTAATATATGACAAAACCTTTATTTATGAACAAAACTCAATGAAATGTTCAACGCTTGTTTAATTTGTCATTTCAAATAAGAAAATGCAAAAAAAAAAATTGAAAAGGTCAAAGGGCATCCCGCAATTCCCAAAAATAGGAATTAAAATCCCAAAAATGGGATTTTTTATTTTTTTGCCCATAGGGTCCACATTTCTTTCAGGGCTGAGAAAATACTTTTGGAGGAAATAGAAAACATATTGAGGTTTCCAAAACTGCTTTCAGTTTTCTGATCCCAGCTTTGGGATTTTAGAACATGTCGCCCAAAGTTGAAGTTTTTATAAAAAATAGGTCATATTCGGAAGGACGCAGTGGCAACATTTTCAAAAAATAGGACAAGTTTTTTACGCCAAGGCGTTTTGCGTAAAGATACCTTTTAGAAAACTATAAAATTGTTATATGTTCTTAAAGAAAATTTTATTTTATTAATAAACGATTTAAGACACATTTTTGGCAAAAAAAAACGGCAAAATCTAAAATTTTTTGAATTTTTAAATTAAAAAACGTATATTTTTGGATCTGTAAATGATATTGATCTGATTTGATTTTTGTATATTATTGGAAATTTTGTTGTCTAACTAACAAGAAAAAATTGAGTCCATTTGGTCCAAAATTACGCCCGGTATTCAAAAAAAGGCGGACCAAGGTATGGTAAATTTTGTATCACTAAATTTTTAAATGCCTATAACTCGGATATTATAAGAGATAAGTAGTATGTCCAAGCATGTTTTTTCAAGATCTCGTCGAGCGCTTTCAGAAAATATAAAAATCTTTGTATTTGGATGAAAAACAAAAAAATGGCACGAGTTAAAAATTTTACATGTCGTTGGTACCCTACTTTGAGCCGCCACAGCGCCGTCACTGGGGCATCTGCGGGGTTCATCTTTAAAACTTAAACTCGAATACTCCTTGGCTACTCTCACGCCAAATTTTATCCCGATCGGATCAGCCGTTTAGAAATGCCAGATTTATTTTCAAAACATTTCGATTCTGCCCCACTGTGGGCCGTTTCAAATCTCCAATTCAGTTTTTTAAATTTTTGTTAAATAAATTTAAAAATTTTTAGGAGATCTCATGGGGATTTATGGTCAATAGATAAGGCTATTAAACGGTAAAAAATAATTAGATCAATATTTCTTACAGTTTAGCTGTACCTGCGATTTGAACTCGGGGGATTTCGGGAAAATCGTAAAATAATAAAGCAAATTCTACATAAATGCGCTAATTGTTAAATTAAATCATATTTTAAATATATTCGTATTGGTGTAGGGTACCATATGCTCTAAAATGTTATTTAAATTTCACAGGACAATATTTTTAGTATATATTTTTCACATTTTTAGAGCATATTTTCCTATTTTATATTGCATATTATAAGCGCATATTTTGCATTTTTAGTGCATGAAAATCCTTGCCTTGGTTATGAAATTCGCTTCATAATTGATCCTATCCACCTCAGAATATTACTTTAACGCTCACAACAGTGTAGTGGTGAAATTTATCATAAACAAGTTTTATAGTAACAAAAATCTCTCTAAAGGCCATAATCCAAAAATCATTCTGATGTCTATATTCATTTCAAATAGTAAAATTTAGCATATATAAATTTAATGAGAAGACCTTTCCAAAAATTTACTTTTATTGTATGGTACAAAATTTGATGGTGGGTATAGAATATTCGGCATGACCAAATATAACACTCTTACTTGTTTCAATAATGCGCTTTTCCTTCTGTGTAAAAATCAAACGAACTCGTTTATAAAACTAAATACAAATGTTTATGAAAATCGGTAATAATTTTAAACAAACGATTGTTGGCAAACAAATTGTGCATATTTTGTATACCCTACACCACCATCAGTGTGAAAGAGGGTGTATATAAGTTTATCATTCCGTGTGTAACACCAAGAAATATTAATCTGAGACCCAACAAATTCTGAGTGTATTTAGCTATGTCCGTCTGTGTAAAACACGCTCACGTAAAAATGATACTAAATAAATTAATGAAATTCGGCCAAAAGATTCACTATTATCCTAGGCAGTTTGGTATTGAAAATGAGCAAAATCGGTTTACATCGGAAAGAGTTATGAATCAAAATTTTAAAAAACTCAGAAAAAACTAAGCTTCTTTACGACATTCTAATACAATTTTCACAAAAACTATGCGATATAAATTCATAAAAATCAGCACACACTTGTTTCTGTATGGAAGCTTGATTCCTGTTAAAAATTGGCGGAGTCGGTCCACAATTTCATACACCTCCCATACAAATGTCCTTATTACCGGAAAATGCATTAATTGTAAATAACTTTCGGTAGAATGACAATATCTTTACAAATTTTTACAAGTAAAAGTTTTATGTCAATTGAATTCATATAGAGGAAATATTTTCTGAATGGGTCCATAATTGGCTGTAGCTTCCATACAAGGTCCCAAAAATTACTTAAGCGCACATTACCAAATAATGATATCCGTACAAAATTTTGCACAAATATTGCCTTTATATACAGAAATGATACTGTAAATTTTTTTCACTATCGGTTCATATTTGGTCATATGGAAAATTTTTTTCACATATGATTCCATAAATGTATGTGTCCATATATGATATTATCATATATCGCAATTTTTCGGATATGAAAATATATGAATATATATGGTCCATATATGATTCATATATGATCCTTATATAATCATATATGATCGTTTTTAGCTGGGGCGTATATAATTAATTGTAATTAATTATAATGCTGCGAAAAAAACTAGCAATTGTAAGAGATTTAAAATATTTAAGTCTTTGCTTGTTCTATTAAAAAAGATGAGAAACCCTATTTCTATAAAAGTAGCTGGTAGCTGGTGAGCAGTGTGACCAGGTCTCGAAAAATGTTGCGGCTAAATCCCATCCAAAATAATGCTAGAAAAAATGCTAAATTGATTTTAAAATGCCAAAAAAAAAAATGCTAAAATTGTTTAAGTGTTTTTATGAACAATTCATATTAATTTGTAACTGAAATTCATTGTAATTTATATCAAGTAAGAAAGTATATTCTGCCGTGGTTGACCATATGAGTATAAAATTTGATTTATTTTTCGTAATAAAGCATTTATGTTGAATTAAACCTTGGTTCCGACATATTCAAACTAATTTTCTGAGAAAGGCTTTATACATTTGTATATGCATGGGGGCTAGGTAAAATAAAGGACGGACTTTAACCATTTTTAAAAGGTTTTGTCATTGGATCAAAAAGCATACGTGCTTATTGTTTGGAAAATTTCAACCTCTACCAGACGGTCAGACTTACGTGGCTTAATAGATTCAGAAAATGATTCTTAACCGATTAGTATACTCAAACGTAGTATAGTGGAGTAGGGTACAAAATTAAGTTCCGTGGTATTAAAATAAACAGAAATGCTAAAAATTATTTCAAAATGTTTGTAAATTTAGCAATATGTAATGTCTCTAACTTTAAAATATTTCTGAATGCAAAAATTACATTAAAACTCTATTAATTACACTAGTTGCTCATGGTATAAAACCTATATGTGTTTTCGAAAGGAAAAGTATAATATTTCTAGTTTTACTTTTTTTATATAAACAATTTTATTTGTCTTCCTCAAAACACTTTAAAAATGGTTTTCATGTCACAAAAATATTGAAAATTCCGTTGAAATAATTTTAAATCTCGGTGAATAGATGTCAGGTTTATAACTCATACTTCCAAGATTTTTTCGGAAAAATATATATGAGAATGTATGAAATGAATTGAGAGATATATTCAAATCTGTAAGTTTGTAATTCTGGAATAAATTGTCAATAATATTTTCGAAATTTATGTATTTTTTTTAATTAAAAAAAAACGTGACAACAAAATTACTAAAAATTTGGTAAAAATAAAAAGAACAGAAAGTAGGATGAGAAAGTCTTAATTATATATTATTGATTTTTTTCAATACTTATTTTCAATAAATTAACAAGAACTCCTGAAGAATGATAAAAATTAAAACCTCTTTATTTCGTATAGGAAAAAATAAAATTTGTTAATTAAACGTCATACATAACCTTTTCCAAAATTATATGTTTCATTCCATGAGCAAACAAAAAGTATTAGTTTGTAAAATAGCGTACTGAACGTATTTGTAAAAATATATGAAATCTCTTGAATTATTTCTATCACCTCGAATTTAAAAAAGCATTGGGTTCCAGAAAAATATTTTAGAATACAACATTTTAAAGTATTCACTTGTATTGGCGTAATTTTAAGTTATTTATCTTCATGAATCTTTTTGCATTATTTTGAATTACAGTGTAAATTATTACATTTCTCATATTTCTTCTTGCTTGTGTTTGGGTAGACATTTAATTCTGATTTTTTCCGGTTAAACCTATTTCCAATATAAATCTTTTTTGCAAAAATTTGTCTTTTTTTTATATATACTAAAATTGTAAAAAAAAAAGCTGAAAATGCTAAAAATATTTTATAAAAATGCTAAATAAAATGCCAAATGCTAAATTAAAATTTTACAGCTAAATCAAAATAAAAAATGCTAAATCTAGCTGCAAAAATGCCAAAATGGTCACATTGCTGGTGAGGGTATTTAAGATTCGGCTCAGCCGAATATAGCACTCAAACTTGTTTCTGTGTATAATCACCATGAATAAATATGTATATTATCTTCCTTTTTCCTCGATTGGTTTCAATTACATTTGAAGCAGAGAAAGGCAATCTTAAACATAGTTATTTCTCATTTTTGTTATTTAAATACTTGTTTATATTGATTGTTTTGACATTTCATTTTTGATCTCTCCCCTGTGACTGTCAAAAAAGTCTTTCCCGAGTATATGCAATCATTCAAACAAGAGAAAACAAACAAAAAATTTTAAAATATATATATCATTTACATTTAATACTCTCTTCGTTGACATTTCATATACAGTACCCAGACATTTGGTCATCGAGTGATGTATTAAAACATTAAGGCCGTGTACACAGACAATCATATAAACGGATCTTTAAAACGGACATTCAAACTGACAGACAGGTAAACTGTCTGGTTTTAGTATAGTATGGAAACAGCTCACAATGATGTATAAGGCGCCGATCTTAAACTGTCAAGATTGTTCAGCGTTTACTGAAATAAAACTTACAAATAACGTATTCGTATAAATATGACAATAACACTTGTGGTCAAGTAACAAATTTTTGGTTGTTTAAAATTTAACATACATTAGGCTGGTTACTAAATATGTTTGAGGTAAGAAATTTTTAAATAAAAAAAGTTCGAATTTATCATGTCTTAGAGATTTTTTAGCAGTTTTAAACGATTTGTAATATATGTAAGTAACAATTTTTTCATACCTGATTTGGGAAAATTTTTTAACATAACTTCGAATTTTAACCTTTTGATCTGGTTATTTGCTAGCATAATTATATTGTCGTCAGTACTTTTCAGATTATTTTGACCACGGGAACTAATTTTTAACTTATCAACATAGTAATTTAAATAAAAGTTTGTAAAAATATAAAAAATTCATCAAAATTTTAAAAAATTGTGGGTCTTACGTATCCTTTAAAATTTAAATTTCACGAAAGGAAAGAGTCACCTTAATGTATGTACGTATATGCTCGTTGGCATAAAGCAGACTGTTAACAACTAACTTTTAAACAAATGATCAATCAAAATTTTTTATGTATTATATGTACATTTGGAGAACACAATCCTTGATCACACAGAACAAGTTATACTTACATACTTATTTAGTCACAGAAATACAATATAAAACAAAGACACAATGAAATAAAGACACCTTTTAAATTGAAAAGAGCGTTCAACGTAAATAACCAAAAAATTAAATAATAAAAAGAAATTGAAGTATGAACATGATTTATAAATACGATAAATATCAATTAGAGTGTTAGTAATGAAAAGGACATGTACGACATGGTTGGCCTGTGTAAGAAATGTGTATTATAATATATTTATATGTATATTATTACGTGGGCTCCTTTATTAACTGTAAGCAGTAAACCACAGTTGGCGCAGATGGGTTGGAAAATTTTGGAATTATATAAAATCAAACAGTGCATTGTCATTAAAAAATCAAAACAGAAAAGTAAAGTTTATCGTTTTAAAAATTGAGGTTCCATATGTTTGAGAAGAGTATCTGGGAGATTTTCGAATTAGTTAGCAAATACATTTTTTTATTGTTCAATATATAATCATGATATAAAACCTATATAGATTTCTTTATTTTGGCCGTCTAAGTCAAAAAAAAAAAGAAATATTAACCAGTAAGAGTGTTATATTCGGCTGTGCGGAATCTTGTATACCCACCATCAAATTATTGCCGAAAAGGAATGCTTCCTTATAAATAAACTTTGATATTTAAGAATCGATGCTTTTGTTATTATCAAAACAATTTTCTCATTTATTACATCTACTATGTATAATTTTACCATCATACATAGGTATATCGATAGGATCAATTATGGACTGATCCTCCTAAAATTTGGTAGAGAAATTTTTGTCGAATTTTGTTGCTGTACTTGTATTTTTAAGGTAATAAAAAGCGTTAAAGTTATTTTCTGAGACGGACCTTGTTTGGGGGGTAGGTTTGGTCAATTATGGACCTATCCTCGTCAAATTTTCTAGAACGCTTATAGTTTAGGCTAGTAATGAGAATTAAAGCCATTTTCTGAAGGGGACCTTATATGGGGGGTAGGGTCAATTATGGACCGATTCTTATAAAATTTTACAAAGATATTAAGGTTCCTATAAAATAGGTTTATGTCGAATTTCATGGCCATAGCTGCTTCTTTTAGTCAGTTATGAGCGTTAAAGTCATTTTCTGAAGGGGACCTTATATGAGGGCTAGGCGCAATCGTGGACCGATATTGCCCATTTTCGATACCAAACAAACTGCATCAATATAAAATGTCTATGCAAAATTTCAGCCAGCTAGCTACTTCCGTTGGGAATCTATCGTATTTTCAACAGACAGACAGACGGACGGACATGGCTAGATCGTCTTAGAATTTAATAAGGATCCAGAATATATATACTTTTATGGGTCTAAGATGAATATTTCGATGTGTTACAAACGGAATGACAAAAACAATATACCCCCCATCTTTTTTGTTGGTGGGTATAGAAAAAAACTGGGACGTAAAATTCTTCAATTATTTATTAAGAAAGAAAATGCTAAAAAGGGTTAAATTAGGAGGAAAAAATTAAATATTTAGAGTTGTAGCTATATTTTATGCAAAAAAATTTACTGGTCTTCCTCACAACTCTAACAATGGATTCCTGTTGCAATAATCTTAAATCTTGGTGAATAAACGCTATTGTATCACTCACATTTCCAAGAGTTTTTCGGAAAAGTATAAATGGGAATGTACGTATAGGAAAAAAATAAAAGTTGTTAATTAACCACCGGACAAAGCCCTTTCCAAAAATATATGTATTCATAAATATTTATTCCATGAGCAAACAAAAAAAAAATAATAAAATAAAGTTGATAGAAAGGTCAAGTTAAAACAAGTTAGAGTGTTATATTCGGCTATGCCGAATCTTAAATACTCTCCACCAGCAAGCTACTTTTTATTAAAACCCATTTAACTATCTAATTTTATATAACTTGACAAAATTTTTGTTTCCGTAGTGAGGGTACTAACATTTATGCATATGTGGAACTAATTTTGATTAGGTTCATGAAATTTTATATTAATAGGCCTGTTGCAAACATTTTAATATAATGATTTATCTATACACAAACATACTCATGTCGAATTTTATCTGGATATAATCATTTAATAATGAATTAAGTGGTATTAAGTGATTTTCAGAAGTAAAATTCCGTATAACGATTTATACATACAAAATACACATTTATGTCGAATTTTATCCCGATGACTTTGATTGTCAATGTGCGTTTAAGTAATTTTTGGAAATGATCCATGGGAGTTTTGACTCTGAAACAATTATGAGAAATTCTGCACTAAATCATGAAAAATTTGTGCTTATTGGTTTCAAATTCCTTTAAAAAGAACAAAGTTACGTTTTTTTCTGTCATAGGAAAATATGAAGAATCCTTGAACTTGACAGAGAAAACAAAACTACTTTTAATTTGACAAACAATTTTGAGTTGTTCATTAAAGAGTAAAACCATCGTTTTTTCGTCGTTGTTTCTCAAAAATACATCCATTTATAAAAAAGTATAAAAATATTATTTTTAGTTTTTATTTTTATACCCTTCACCTTCGTGAGAAGGGTATACATACATATATAAGTTTTTCATTCCGTTTGTAATTTCCAAAATATGATTTTCCGACCCTATAAAGTATATATATTCTGAATCCTTATAGATAGCGTCCGTTTGCGATCCAAATCTTCAATAATTCTATCAGCAAAATCCGCCCATAAACAACAGAGATATAAGCAAAAATCCGAGACAACCTCTGAAAATTTCATAAAAAAATCAACAACACTGCTTATTCATTGCGTTGTGTATTATGTATTTGTTTTTTTTTTTTTTTTTTGATTATTTCGTGGCAGCCCAACAAACCAAGCCATGATCAAAATATAACTACATTTTAAAATAAACTTATAATAAAGAATTTTCTACAACATTTCATAAGGATACTTATGATAGGTTTATTTTAATGGAAATTATGAATACTTTTAAAATAATGCTTAAAAAACGCTTCGTATAGCAACAATATTTGCAATAATACTTGCCAAGATATATTAATTATAAGGTAGTGTTATCAGAACAGCTGATCGTTTTTTATACTCACCATCAAAAAAGATGGGGGGTATATTGATTTTGTCATTCCGTTTGTAACACATCGAAATATTGATCATAGACCACAAAAGTATATATATTCTGGGTCCTTATTAAATTCTAAGACGATCTAGCCATGTGTGTCCGTCTGTCCGTCCGTCTGTCTGTTGAAAGCACGATAGAGTCCGAATGGAAAGAGCTAGAGGGTTGAAATTTCACATAAATATTATAGGTAAGGTTTGTTTGGTATTGAAAATGGGCAATATCGGTCCACGTTTTCGGATAGCCCCCATACAAGTATCCCGTCGAAAAGCAGCTTTAACAGCCATAACTTGTTTAAAAATACGAATATAGCGATGAAATTCGACATAAGTAAGTTTCATACAAGTCAAAATCTATCTAAAAAATTTTATGAGGATCGGTCCATGATTGACCCTACCCCCCATATAAGGTCCCCTTCAGAAAATGACTGCAACACTCATTAATGTCTTAAAAATACGAGTGTAGCGATGAAATTCGACACAAATAAATTTAATACGAACCAAATTCTGTCTACCAAATTTTATGAGGATCGACCCATAATTGACCCTACCCCCCTATATAAGGTCTCCTTCAGAAAATTACTTTAACGCTTATAACTGGCCTAAAAATACGAGTATATATGTAGATGAAATTCGACATAAGTAAGTTTCATTCGAGTCAAACGAGATTTGATGGTGGGTATATAAGATTCGGCATAGCCGAATATAACACTCTTACTTGTTGCTATTATGTTAATTTTTGTCGTGGTGTATAATCAATGTCAAACATTTTGTAAATGTCAAACTTTTTTTTCATTTTGGTAATGTCAAACTGGTTTCATTTTGTATATGTGAATTTTGTGATTAAAGTGAAATTGTGATTAGGGTATATTTTTGTGTTTTTAATTTTTAAAAGTTTAAACATCAAAATTATTTATAAATAGTTTCAAATTTATAAACATTTTTTGTTTAATATAAATTCGCTTTGATTTATTTGTCAGCTGTTTTTGAAAATTTTCCCTTACAGCCAATTCGCCTTCAAGTACAGGCACAATGTCAAACTACATATAAAAAAATATAACCAATTCGCTTGGTATTCTGAATTCGCAGATGACACTACCTTATAAAATTAATATACCATGATATTTGCTGTACACTTAGTCAGGATAACAAGTTTTACAAATGGGATTGTAAAAGACTTATTTTATTGCGTGTTTTTCTTATTATTATTCTTCTTCATTTCAGTCTTCTTGTTTAGTTTGGCAAAGGCAGTGTTTTTAACAGTCTTATGCACAAAAAAACTTATTATGACCTTAAAGTGTACATTAGTTAACAACGACTTTTAGCTTAATAATCCATTATTAAAAAAGTATATGCAAAAACAGTATTTTAACTAAAACAGATTTTAATGTTTTTTTAGATTTGATGCTGGCAATACCATTATTTTATTCTGTCAATATTTTCATAATGTTGTATATGAACGATTATTAGTTCATTTGGTATTCGTGTCTAATATTATTTTTTTATGCTTTTATATAAAATAATTGTTTTTAATAACATAAAAATGGGGTTGTATTTGTTTATTTAATAAAAACAACGTATAAATCAAATAAAACAACTAATGTAATTGCAATATTATATTTTAATTAAAGAAAGTAATCGAGTAACGTTTTCTTTAAATTTGCATTGATATTTTACACATCACTAAACTATTTTATAAACAAAATTTATATTTTTGGCAAAAAGAAAAGAAAAAATATGGAGACAAAGCCTGAAAATAAAAGGAAAAGTGTATCCATATTGTTATACCCTACACCACTTTAGTGGGGAGGGTATATTGGGATTGTGATGATGTTTGTAACGCACAATAATATTGGTCCTATACCCACCTTAAAGTATACCAATCGGCTTAGAATCATTTTCTGAGTCGATTTAGCTATGTCCGTCCGTCTGTAATCTTGTAATCAAACTACAGGTCGCAATTTTGGAGATAATTCAATGAAATTTGGCACATGATCTTTTATGGTATCGTAGACGTAGCCTATTGAAAATGGTTAACATCGGTCCATAATTTCACCTAGCCCCCATACAACTGAACCCCCGAATAGGGCTTTTAAACCTTGTAATCAAACTACAGGTCGCAATTTTGGAGATAATTCAATGAAATTTGGCACATGATCTTTTATGGTACCGTAGATGAAGCCTGTTGAAAATGTTTTACATCGGTCCATTATTTCACCTACCCCCCATACAACTGAACCCGCCGAATAGGGCTTTTAATTTCATAATTATGTTTAATATACTCATATGTCGACAAAAAGCTGCAAAAACCAAGTTGTATACAAGACTTGATGACCCGCACGAATTCCATAATAATAGGTTCTTATATGATCCTAGCCCCTATGAAAAGCCCCCATCAAAATTTCACTTAAATGTCCACAATTTTATTCAACAATAAACGGCTTAAGTATGTATATCTAAGGCAAGGTACAATTCAACTTAAATGCTTTATTATGGCAACTAAATCACATTATATTTTTGTCAAAGGTGTAGGGTATTATATGGTCGGCCTCGCCCGACTAGAATTTCCTACTTGTTTTTTATTTATTTATTTTTTTATAATTTATTTAAAAAATTAACACAACAATATTTTTCACAAAACGTCAACAGTTATAAATTGTAATAAAATAATGACATTTGACTTTAATATAGGTTTAAAGTACGTTTGAACCATTATTAACTTTCGTATATTTAACAATGGTTTACTACAAGTAGTTTAAGCTAGTTATCGTTTTTGGATATACTTTTATCGAATTTAGCTTAACAACGGTTTGTAAGCATATTGTAAGTTTTTTTTGCATAAGACTGTAAGTGTTTAAGAGTGTAATTTTATAAAATAAAGTAATATAAAATTTGTGTTTAAAAAAGGTAAATAATATATAAAAAATGCCACATAATAAAACAATGTGCTTTTTTATTTTTTAGATGCAGCTTTTTCTATAGGATTGAGGGAGGACGAGTTCATAAAAAGTATAAACAAGTCTTTTCCATTTACCAATAATAGACTAATACGTAAAATATATATATAGGAAAGTGCGAAATTGTAAAAAGTATAATTGAAAAATATCAATAAAATAATGAAAAATAAAAAATAAGTATGAAACAAAAAAAATTATTGTTTTAATTGAATTAAGAAGCTCATAAAAATGTTACGAAAATAAGCTTACTTCAATCATGTTTCAAAAACTATTTTTCAGTAAGCTTATTTCAGTAAGCTTATTTCTAAGCTTGTTGTAAACTGCAACTAGGAATATTATCACAAGGGTTCAATTTTCTTGATAAAATAATTGTTAACTAGCCTTTTACAATAATTATCATAATAGTTTTGAAAACCTAACGCTTATGGTAGTAAGTTTGTTATAAACGAATTTTAAAGCCTTTTGGTTTGTTGGTAGTGTGTTTCATTGGCATATGTATGTTGTTTTTGTTTCTTGGTGTATTCAGTTTCGTATGTTTGGATGGCTGTGTGTTTCATTGCCTTGTGTATATTGTTTACGCCAAAAACAACATATAGCAATATTTGCTTACTTTCGTACTTACTTCATGCAAACCCTCATTCCTTCTAATATATGCAAATGCTGATTGCTATGTGTTGCAGTACACAACTACTTGTCAATACCCTGCCAGCAACTCAACTAACTTTAAATGCACTAAAAGCCGACTTTTTCATCAACTAGTTATGGTTGATTCTTGGATTATTTTTAATGGAGCCAACTGACTATTTTAACATGGCAATGTCCTACGCAGTAGTCAATTGTCCGACTCTGCACGACTATTCAACTAGCTTAAAGTTAGTTACTAAAAAATTAGCTTAAAGGTAACTCTTTATTAACTAACTTAAAGTTAGTTGCAGAAAAGTCAAGTAATAGTTTTCTTTTGTATTCCCTACTGTAAATATGTTTAAAATTTAACTACTAGTTATCTAAATTACATTTCGCTTTAATGCAAGTTATGATATTAGTTCGTTAAAATTAATAGACATCAGTTTTCTGCAAGGGAACTAATAATAACACTGGTATCCATAAAATTATGAATGATTTGTTCATTATTTCCATGATTCCCATTGATCCAAATCTAAAATAAATTTTAAAATGTTATGTGTAATGTTAACTGTTGATGTATTATATTAACAGTATTAATCAGCAGAATTTAGAATTTAGGGACCGAGTTTTGAAATATTTAACCTTTTATGATTAATTTTTCCAATTTACTGACTCTAATTTCACAACGTATACAAGAAAATGACTAAAATGTAAAACAAAATTCCAAATAATAAAGAAATATGAGAAAACATGTCGAAACAAAATGCTCTACAGATAATTTTGGGGTACTCCCGCATTATATGATAGTTAGCTTGTAGCTTGTCTTTAAAAGTCGGTTGTTTACGTTAATAAATACCAAATTTTGGAACATTTCTGCATTACATTGTTGTTCGTTTATAGTCAGTCTACTAAAGTTAACAAATAAAATCATAATAATTGAGAAACAAGAGAAAACATGTTGAAATAAAATTCACTCCAGATAATTTTGAGGCACTTCTGCATTACATTATAGTTAGCTTGTAGTTAGTATTTAAAAATCGGTTCTTTACGTTGCCAAATACAAAATTTCGGGACAGCTCTGCATTACATTGTAGTTAGCTTATAGTCAGTCTGTAAAAGTAAACTAGAAGTGAATTTTTCTCGTAGTCGACTACAAAATTGCTGGCAGGGTATGTGCTAAAATAAATGTCATAATTCGATAAGCGTCATAAATGCTTATTTGCGCTAAGATCTTATTCTACTCCGAACCGATACAGTCCATTATTCCTATTGGTAAGAATCCATTGTTCAAATAATTGAATAAAAATTATGGATCGCCTACGAGGTTGGATATATCCTCGTTGAATTCGGGAACTATACCAATCTCCTCGACAAATTCCCATAACAGATTTTCTATACTTGGAGACTTGATGATTGAGGGTGACGACAGTCGTAACAATAGGCGTGGTAATACCAGCAACAACAATATTGGCTACAAAACTGGCAGATTGGCAAACAATTCGTTTTGCCCTTCAATTATTTTGTACAACATGAACGTGAAGACCTTAGTGGATCAATTGGAGGCAAAAACACCGAAAATGCGTTTCAAAATAAAGACATTAATGTGTATACTGAGATGATGGCCCTCTAGAAAGAAGGAAAAATTTACTCCTATTCTTTTACACCAAAAGAATTATGACAACTATCTTTTGTAGTACGTGGTCTTTACTACAAAACGAAAACCGAGGAAATAAAAGAGGCTTTAGATGCAGCAGTGCCAAATGTGATTGCAAAAGTCACAATGTTCCAAACAAAACATTCATATAAAAACAAAACTGAAACGGGACTGTTCCTTGTTTCATTAAAGCCTGGAAAGGGACTAAATGACATTACACACGTAAGATATTCATTGAGTCAAAAAATTGTTCGGGAGAAACCCAAGCGTAATGAAAATGAAATTCAATGCTGTAGATGTCAACTATGGGGACATATGGCCAAAAATTGTAATCGAGCTTTTAACTGCGTCAAATGTGGTAAAGACCATGCACCCGGAAATTGTGCCAAAGATAAAGAATCAGTAACTGATCCCATATGTGTCAATTTCGGACAATCAGGACACCCGGAAAAATGGAGGGGGTGCTCAGCATATCAAAAATACATTGCGAATAAAAGATCGAAGATTAAAGAGGCACGCAGTAGGAGGGATGCAGCCGCTAATAATTTGGGTAGACTCATTCAATCTTCAACATCATAATGCAGTTTTTGGAGCTTGCCAAGGTTTTTATGGAATCTGAAAAGAAGATATTGGAACAGGAGATTCAAGAGTTTCTTGAAAACTATTCGAAAAGGCCAATGGATGTAGCCAGGTCGGAGTTTAAGAGGCTACTAACAAAAGTACAGAAGTGTTATGACCAGTAGAAGTCTCAAGTTTTTAACATTCAGTGTTCGCTCGCTTGTTGATACAAGTCGACGCATAGATTTTCAGAATACACTTTCATACTTACTGTTAATGTTGAGAGCAAACATTATTTATTAACTTAACCAAGAGTACAAATAGTACAATCGATGAAAATTAATTTTTATTTACAAGTTGCATTTCCCCTTACTTACTTACTTACTTACTTACTTACTTACTTACTTACTTACTTACTTACTTACTTACTTACTTACTTACTTACTTACTTACTTACTTACTTACTTACTTACTTACTTACTTACTTACTTACTTACTTACTTACTTACTTACTTACTTACTTACTTACTTACTTACTTACTTACTTACTTACTTACTTACTTACTTACTTACTTACTTACTTACTTACTTACTTACTTACTTACTTACTTACTTACTTACTTACTTACTTACTTACTTACTTACTTACTTACTTACTTACTTACTTACTTACTTACTTACTTACTTACTTACTTATTACTTACTTACTTACTTACTTACTTACTTACTTACTTACTTACTTACTTACTTACTTACTTACTTACTTACTTACTTACCTTACTTACTTACTTACTTACTTACTTACTTACTTACTTACTTACTTACTTACTTACTTACTTACTTACTTACTTACTTACTTACTTACTTACTTACTTACTTACTTACTTACTTACTTACCTTACTTACTTACTTACTTACTTACTTACTTACTTACTTACTTACTTACTTACTTACTTACTTACTTACTTACTTACTTACTTACTTACTTACTTACTTACTTACTTACTTACTTACTTACTTACTTACTTACTTACTTACTTACTTACTTACTTACTTACTTACTTACTTACTTACTTACTTACTTACTTACTTACTTACTTACGTACTTACTTACTTACTTACTTACTTACTTACTTACTTACTTACTTACTTACTTACTTACTTACTTACTTACTTACTTACTTACTTACTTAACTTACTTACTACTTACTTACTTACTTACTTACTTACTTACTTACTTACTTTACTTACTTACTTCTTACTTACTTACTTACTTACTTACTTACTTACTTACTACTTACTTACTTACTTACTTACTTACTTACTTACTACTTACTTACTTCTTACTTACTTACTTACTTACTTACTTACTTACTTCTTACTTACTTACTTACTTACTTACTTACTTACTTACTTACTTACTTACTTACTTACTTACTTACTTACTTACTTACTTACTTACTTACTTACTTACTTACTACTTACTTACTTACTTACTTACTTACTTACTTACTTACTTACTTACTTACACTTACTTACTTACTTACTTACTTACTTACTTACTTACTTACTTACTTACTTACTTACTTACTTACTTACTTACTTATTCTTACTTACTTACTTACTTACTTACTTACTTACTTTACTTACTTACTTACTTACTTACTTACTTACTTACTTACTCTTACTTCTACTTACTTACTTTACTTACTTACTTACTTACTTACTTACTTACTTACTTACTTACTTACTTACTTACTTACTTACTTACTTACTTACTTACTTACTTACTTACTTACTTACTTACTTACTTACTTACTTACTTACTTACTTACTTACTTACTTACTTACTTACTTACTTACTTACTTACTTACTTACTTACTTACTTACTTACTTACTTACTTACTTACTTACTTTACTTACTTACTTACTTACTTACTTACTTACTTACTTACTTTACTACTTACTTACTTACTTACTTACTTACTTACTTACTTACTTACTTACTTACTTACTTACTTACTTACTTACTTACTTACTTACTTTACTTACTTACTTACTTACTTACTTACTTACTTACTTACTTACTTACTTACTTACTTTGTGCATTTTGTTTTTTGTGTGTTCATTTCGTTTAGCGTTGTTGTTGTTTATTTTGTTTAGCTATTACTATAATAATGATATAGTCGGGAAAATGAAATAAATATAAATTTTATAAAATTTATATTTTTAAATACACTATGGGAAGGGTATATACGATTCGGCACAGCCGAAGTACTTCCTTACTTGGTTTTACTGCCTTGTGTATTTTGTTTTTTGTGTGTTTATTTCGTTTAGCGTTGTTGTTGTTTATTTTGTTTAGCTATTACTATAATAATAATATAGTCGGGAAAATGAAATAAATATAAATTTTATATTTTTTAAATACACTATGGGAAGGGTATATACGATTCGGCACAGCCGAATATAGCACTCTTACTTGTTTCTTTTTTAGCTTTTATGCAACCACACTAAAGTTTTGGATGGATTTAGACACCACGTATTAAATCCGTAGAAATAAAGGTTTAAAGGTCAAATATCGTTAGATATACAAAAAAGTTACCCAAATAATTTTACTTATTAAAATATCCACATCTTCCTGTAATTAAAAAATTACGGAATTTGTTAATGGTAAATGGAAAATGTGCGCTGGAATTATTCAAAATCATTATTTAATTTGAAAAGCTTGGAACAAATACGGCGCTATATACGTGCAGAATTTTTTGTGGATAATTTTCTAAAAGTATAAACAAAGCTTTATCGTTTGAGAGGACTACCTCAAGGCGAATTCAGACAAGGTGGTGTTATTCAATCAACTGATTATTTTTTTCTTCATTTGACTGATACGCACTGGTGTCAGAGTTAGTTTACATTTTATTTACATTTTTATATTTAAAAATTTCTGTTAAAACAGAGAAAAACTTCGTTAGTATTTTGAATAAATTATGTAATAATTCTGAAAATACCAATTATTTTGTTAACAAATATTTTTCTTATATAAATAATGAATAATTGGTATGCATGTACAAACTTAATATAACAATAATAATTTTTCTATTAAATGTTAAGAAATTAAACAATATTGTTTTATATTTTATATTTACACTTTGTAGTTAACGCGATTAACCAAAAAAATTCTGTTCCGGAACATTATATATAAAGAAACCACATGAGGTATTTACCCGACCGGCGGCAGCTGTCTTCTACGTTATGGTCAAATTTTCATATCTAAAAAAAATTTAATAAATTGTTTTGTATTTACACTGTGTATATAATGCGAATAAGTAACAAAATTCTGTTCCGGAACGCTTTTTATAACAAAATCCATATGAGGTATTTACCCGTCCGGTACCTGCCGGAGTAGAATTTTCATTTACAATAAAGATTATTTCATTCGGTATATAATTTTTCATAAATTTTTACATTTGTATGTTTATTTTTCCCAAAAATATAAATTTTACATAATTTTGGGCACAAACTTAAGTTTTTATTCTGAATACAAAGGTGGCATCGTAGACATTTATTCAAGATCTAATATAATTTATAGTTTTCTCGATCGTAGGAAACTACATCCGATTCTCTTTTAAAATTGTTATTTTCTGGGGATATACAGCAGATTACAGGTTTTGAAATAAAAATTGTTTTCCGGTGGAAAATATAAGTGTTGGGAGTAATATATACGGATCTACAACAATATAACTTTGATAAAAAGTTTCCATATGCTATTTTCTCGCATAGCAGGTTAGGGTCCTTAGGAGGCTATTAATCGTGGTAACCCAGAGTAAAGGTGACAAAATGCCACCCTGTGGTATACAGCGAAATACCTTTTTCCTGATAGTTAGCAGATATATCGTACATCTCGCAGCTTATCCATCTGCTCCTTAGCATGTGGGTGATCCAGTTACGGAACACCCGGTCAACATAAAACTGGTCTAGGGATTGGATAAGAGTATCAGTGTGCACGTTATTGAAGGCGCCTTCGATGTCAATGCATACCGCCAATGTATATAGTTTGCTATCAAATGATGCACCTATGTAGTGGACAACTTCGTTTAAAGCGGTTTCCACCGATCGTCCCTTTACATAAGCATGCTGCTTAAATTTTAGGTCTTTGTCGGGTATACTTCTTTTAATCATATTATCGACTATCCGTTCCAAGGTTTTAAGTAGGAATGACGTAAGACTTATCGGTCGATAAGACTTAGGTGTCGAATAGCTAGGTTTCCCTGGTTTAGGTATAAATATTACTCTTGCATCCTGCCATTTAATGGGGGTATATGTGAATTTCAAGCATGCAGTAAATATCTGAGACAGATGTACGGAAACCAGTCCCGCCTCCATCTGTAAGAGTGCCGGAAAAATGCCATCCGGCCCTGCAGCTTTATAGGGAGAGAAGCTCTTGATTGCCCCTTTAACCATATCAGATGTAATTACAATTTCCGTGTTAGCCTCCCCTTCCTCCAATATCGGTTCATCTACGTTATTCGATATACCGGGTGGGAAATGAGAGTCCATTAGGCGTTTCATTGTCATCGACCATAGATTCCGGTTGGACATGAGTTTTGGATAGGAATTTTTTTATCTTCGATACGACATTTACGCTGACATTTACGCTGTTCACAAAAAAGTTTCCAGGAGTCTCGTTTGGCTTTACGAACGATTTTCTTATATTCACCAAGTTTACTACGATACTCATCCCAATATACTGCCGACTTTTTACGCCGTGCCCGGTTAAATAGTTTGCCCAGTTTCTACTGGGCAGATCTTCGCTCTCGCAGAGGGTAGCTGTACTCGAACGATTCAACCAAGGCACTTGTGAGCATTTCTACTCTGGCGTCTATGTCTTCTTTATTTCGACATTGAAAATTTTTCTGACATAAACGGTTCTTTAGTAATGAATCGAACATTTTCGAATTAGTTTTCGACTTATTCCGAAACTTTATCGGCTTTGGTGGCGGCCGTAGTATTTTGAATCTTATGTACCGATGGTCAGAAAAGGAGTGCTGGTCCGAAACTCTCCAATCCTGAATTTCGTTTATAAGCTCTTCTGAACATATAGTTATATTTAATACTTCTTCTCTGATTCTATTGACGAAGCACAGTGGTATAGGAAAAAAAAAAAGAGGGAAATAATTCGGTAACTTCTAAACGGTTAATCCGATTTTAATGAAATTTGGTATGCACAAAGAGGAGGTGTTGTCGAGTTTAGGTTTTGAATTTGGACCTTATAGGCCAACCAGGGGCCCGGCGGGGGGTCCTCAAATTAGGACACCTCGGCTATGTTAAATTTTTAAAACGATCCTATTTCTTCATTTGAGTTCCGATTTAAAAAAAAAAATCGTATATAGAATCTCCTCATCGAGCACTATAAAAAATATCGTCGTAGCAGTAAATTATCTCTTATAGTTTAGGAGATATTCGCATTTGAAAATTAAAATTTTTACCGTCCTGACTTTAGTTTTTTTGATAATAGCGGGTCCAAATATTCCCGATTTTCCATTTTTTTTTTATTCGCTTAACAACAAGTTTATATATCAAGCAGTGAAAGAATTATGTAAAAATCATGACTGAGTCCAAAGTTATAGGCATTTTAATTTAAAACATAAAAAAAGGCGATTTTTTGCCATTTTTTTGGGAAAAAAGTATCTTTTTCTTTTTAAGTTATCTAAAAAGTTTCTAAGAAGATGTATATAGAATTTATACTTTTTGAAAAGCTGACTTTACATAAAATACGATAAATGAGACAAAACCTAAAAATTTTTGATACCGAGGGGACCAGATCCATCCAAAAAAACCCTATTTTTTATATAAAATTCAATTTTGAGCAAAAATTCTCAAATCGCATAGTCGATATCAAATTATAGTGACCTGTTTTATATGACCCAATATGTTCTTAATCATTTTGTAACGGGTTTCGATAACCCCGCCCCTGGTATGGATATAATAGGCAAAAAACCAAAAAATCCCATTTTTGGGATTTTTTAAAACTTTTTTGGGAATTCCGGGATTTCTAATAAGAAAATTCGAAATTTTTATTTAATTTTGGATTTTGAGTAAAAAAATCTACCTAACTGTAAAATTTCATCAAAAAATATTCATAAATAAAATTTTTATTGCAATTTGAAAAATTTGTATCTTCGCAAAAACTGAATAAAAAACATTTTTTAATTTTTTTTAAAAAAAGTATTCCGCGAATTTTTTAATTTTCAAAAATTATATACAGTTTTGAAAAATAGACAAAATTACCTTTCCATTGATATATAACATGCCTACCTAATGTTTTTTAAGTGACAAATTAATTAGGGAAAACTCAACATCTTTTAGAAAATTTACCTGGCACTATTATTTTCATCCATATATGTAACAAATTTAAGAGTTAACCTTATGGATGAAAATAATAGTGCTAGGCAAATTTTCTAAAAGATGTTGAGTTTTCCCTAATTAATTTGTCACTTAAAAAACATTAGGTAGGCATGTTATATATCAATGGAAAGGTAATTTTGTCTATTTTTCAAAACTGTATATAATTTTTGAAAATTAAAAAATTCGCGGAATACTTTTTTTAAAAAAAATTAAAAAATGTTTTTTATTCAGTTTTTGCGAAGATACAAATTTTTCTAATTGCAATAAAAATTTTATTTATGAATATTTTTTGATGAAATTTTACAGTTAGGTAGATTTTTTTACTTAAAATCCAAAATTAAATCAAAATTTCGAATTTTCTTATTAGAAATCCCGGAATTCCCAAAAAAGTTTTAAAAAATCCCAAAAATGGGATTTTTTAGTTTTTTGCCTATTATATCCATACCAGGGGCGGGGTTATCGAAACCCGTTACAAAATGATTAAGAACATATTGGGTCATATAAAACAGGTCACTATAATTTGATATCGACTATGCGATTTGAGAATTTTTGCTCAAAATTTAATTTTCCATAAAAAATAGGGTTTTTTTGGATGGACCTGGTCCCCTCGGTATCAAAAATTTTTAGGTTTTGTTTCATTTATCGTACTTTATGTAAAGTCAGCTTTCCAAAAAGTATAAATTCTATATACATCTTCTTAGAAACTTCTTAGATAACTTAAAAAGAAAAAGATACTTTTTTCCCAAAAAAATGACAAAAAATCGCCTTTTTTTAATTTTTTAAATTAAAATGCCTATAACTTTGGACTCAGTCATGATTTTTACATAATTCTTTCACTGCTTGATATATAAACTTGTTGTTAAGCGAATAAAACAAAATGGCGAAAATCGGGAATATTTGGACCTGCTATTATCAAAAAAAACTAAAGTAAGGACGGTAAAAATTTTAAAATTTTAATTTTCAAATGCGAATATCTCCTAAACTATAAGAGATAATTTACTGCTATGACAACATTTTTTATAGTGCTCGATGAGGAGATTCTATATACGAAATTTTTTTTAAATCGGAACTCAAATGAAGAAATAGGATCGTTTTAAAAATTTAACATAGCCGAGGTGTCCTAATTTGATGACCCCCCGCCGGGCCCCTGGTTGGCCTATAAGGTCCAAATTCAAAACCTAAACTCGACAGCACCTCCTCTTTGTGCACACCAAATTTCATTAAAATCGGATTAACCGTTTAGAAGTTACCGAATTATTTCCCTCTTTTTTTTTTCCTATACCACTGTGCGGTGCTCTTAAAGTCCACTGTCTACATAAAAGGATGGGGCTAATGTACGTATACTGGAAATTCTTGGTGGTCAAAATGCTGAGCTGGCCGTGGAAAAATGGGATGTCTTTTACAGGAAAGAAGAGCCTGACGGAACTTTATTTGTAATAGGTATCGACCAGGAATCTATGGCTAGTTTTGGCAAGAATAAAGGTAGGACTTACTTTGCCTCTATAGCTGTCATATTCAAAATTGGGAAGGTGCCCATTGGAGGGGCTGTTTTAAGAAGCCCCGAAAAGGACACTAAAATACCTAAGACCACAGCATCAGTAGCAACTACTGATAACGTTAAGGAGTCAAATCCTAAAAGTGAGAAAGCTACCACTAACTTGCCAAAAGAATGTGCAGCTGCCCTTTCCAAAATTGGGGAGGTGCCGATTGAAAGGGATGTCAAAACCGGCGCCGATAAGGACACCAAAACACCTAAGATGGCACCCAAAGCATCATTAGCAAGTACTGGTAATTTTGAGGAGTCATTTCCTAAAAGCGAGGATGAAATCACTCACTCGCCAGAAGACAAAACAGCAGTACTGTCCAAAATTGGGAAAGTGTCGATTAAAAAGACTGCTCTTGCTATGCCTGATAAGGACACCGCAGTGCCATCAATGGTATCCACTGCGTAAATGTCCACTTCAGGTTACCCGGAGGAGTCAAATCCAACGAGCGGGGATGTGATCACTAACTCGCTGGAAGACAGTTTAAATGGATGACAATGATTGAGGTTCTCCAAAAAAAAAACTCCATCGGAGCGAGACAGCTACCAATGCTCTGATGGCTAAAATGAACACAGGTAGATAGATATAGCTTTAATCCAGGAAGCTTGGACAATTCGCAACAAGGTTTCTGGATTAAATCACGTAAATTTCCAAGGCTCTCGACCGAGAACATGTATCTTATGTCACAAGAACTTATGTTTTCTACTCTCAACATGATTATCCTCATCGGATGCAACGGTGCTGAAGCAAGGTCGTGGTAACATATACCTTGTATCTGTTTACCTGCCTTTCGATTCTCCGACACTACCACCAACGTCGGAGCTGATGAAACTGGTCGAAGATGCACAAAGTAAAAATAAGAAAATTGTAATAGGTTGTGATGTCAACTCCCACCATGTAGCTTGGCGTAGTACAAACATCAATCGCAGGGGACAAGCCCTTATGGATTTCCTTAATACTAAAGACTTGATCACATCGAACTTATGTAATAAAGCTACCTTCGCACAGTGGTATAGGAAAAAAAAAAGAGGGAAATAATTCGGTAACTTCTAAACGGTTAATCCGATTTTAATGAAATTTGGTGTGCACAAAGAGGAGGTGCTGTCGAGTTTAGGTTTTGAATTTGGACCTTATAGGCCAACCAGGGGCCCGGCGGGGGGTCATCAAATTAGGACACCTCGGCTATGTTAAATTTTTAAAACGATCCTATTTCTTCATTTGAGTTCCGATTTAAAAAAAATTTCGTATATAGAATCTCCTCATCGAGCACTATAAAAAATGTTGTCATAGCAGTAAATTATCTCTTATAGTTTAGGAGATATTCGCATTTGAAAATTAAAATTTTAAAATTTTTACCGTCCTTACTTTAGTTTTTTTTGATAATAGCAGGTCCAAATATTCCCGATTTTCGCCATTTTGTTTTATTCGCTTAACAACAAGTTTATATATCAAGCAGTGAAAGAATTATGTAAAAATCATGACTGAGTCCAAAGTTATAGGCATTTTAATTTAAAAAATTAAAAAAAGGCGATTTTTTGTCATTTTTTTGGGAAAAAAGTATCTTTTTCTTTTTAAGTTATCTAAGAAGTTTCTAAGAAGATGTATATAGAATTTATACTTTTTGGAAAGCTGACTTTACATAAAGTACGATAAATGAAACAAAACCTAAAAATTTTTGATACCGAGGGGACCAGGTCCATCCAAAAAAACCCTATTTTTTATGGAAAATTAAATTTTGAGCAAAAATTCTCAAATCGCATAGTCGATATCAAATTATAGTGACCTGTTTTATATGACCCAATATGTTCTTAATCATTTTGTAACGGGTTTCGATAACCCCGCCCCTGGTATGGATATAATAGGCAAAAAACTAAAAAATCCCATTTTTGGGATTTTTTAAAACTTTTTTGGGAATTCCGGGATTTCTAATAAGAAAATTCGAAATTTTGATTTAATTTTGGATTTTAAGTAAAAAAATCTACCTAACTGTAAAATTTCATCAAAAAATATTCATAAATAAAATTTTTATTGCAATTAGAAAAATTTGTATCTTCGCAAAAACTGAATAAAAAACATTTTTTAATTTTTTTTAAAAAAAGTATTCCGCGAATTTTTTAATTTTCAAAAATTATATACAGTTTTGAAAAATAGACAAAATTACCTTTCCATTGATATATAACATGCCTACCTAATGTTTTTTAAGTGACAAATTAATTAGGGAAAACTCAACATCTTTTAGAAAATTTGCCTAGCACTATTATTTTCATCCATAAGGTTAACTCTTAAATTTGTTACATATATGGATGAAAATAATAGTGCCAGGTAAATTTTCTAAAAGATGTTGAGTTTTCCCTAATTAATTTGTCACTTAAAAAACATTAGGTAGGCATGTTATATATCAATGGAAAGGTAATTTTGTCTATTTTTCAAAACTGTATATAATTTTTGAAAATTAAAAAATTCGCGGAATACTTTTTTTAAAAAAAATTAAAAAATGTTTTTTATTCAGTTTTTGCGAAGATACAAATTTTTCAAATTGCAATAAAAATTTTATTTATGAATATTTTTTGATGAAATTTTACAGTTAGGTAGATTTTTTTACTCAAAATCCAAAATTAAATAAAAATTTCGAATTTTCTTATTAGAAATCCCGGAATTCCCAAAAAGTTTTAAAAAATCCCAAAAATGGGATTTTTTGGTTTTTTGCCTATTATATCCATACCAGGGGCGGGGTTATCGAAACCCGTTACAAAATGATTAAGAACATATTGGGTCATATAAAACAGGTCACTATAATTTGATATCGACTATGCGATTTGAGAATTTTTGCTCAAAATTGAATTTTATATAAAAATAGGGTTTTTTTGGATGGATCTGGTCCCCTCGGTATCAAAAATTTTTAGGTTTTGTCTCATTTATCGTATTTTATGTAAAGTCAGCTTTTCAAAAAGTATAAATTCTATATACATCTTCTTAGAAACTTTTTAGATAACTTAAAAAGAAAAAGATACTTTTTTCCCAAAAAAATGGCAAAAAATCGCCTTTTTTTATGTTTTAAATTAAAATGCCTATAACTTTGGACTCAGTCATGATTTTTACATAATTCTTTCACTGCTTGATATATAAACTTGTTGTTAAGCGAATAAAAAAAAAATGGAAAATCGGGAATATTTGGACCCGCTATTATCAAAAAAACTAAAGTCAGGACGGTAAAAATTTTAATTTTCAAATGCGAATATCTCCTAAACTATAAGAGATAATTTACTGCTACGACGATATTTTTTATAGTGCTCGATGAGGAGATTCTATATACGATTTTTTTTTTTAAATCGGAACTCAAATGAAGAAATAGGATCGTTTTAAAAATTTAACATAGCCGAGGTGTCCTAATTTGAGGACCCCCCGCCGGGCCCCTGGTTGGCCTATAAGGTCCAAATTCAAAACCTAAACTCGACAACACCTCCTCTTTGTGCATACCAAATTTCATTAAAATCGGATTAACCGTTTAGAAGTTACCGAATTATTTCCCTCTTTTTTTTTTCCTATACCACTGTGCACCGGAAGCTCGCTCTTCTTTATCAGTCACAGCTTAGCGCCGTCGCAGGGAAGAGGGATACTTTCCACCAAGTTCTTTAGGGTGCTAACACATTGGTGAGATGCCAACCTCATCAACATCACGCCCATGCTGAACTCGCAGCTCACGCGCTCTATTGGTTGTTTGTCCTTTGAAGCGATTGCATGGTCCACTATATTATTGTTCAGCAGATCTTCTACCTTACTCTGTTGGTCTATTGGAATTTTGCCTGTCGGATAACCGGCATCGTAAACTGCATAGCAGAGATCGTCCCGGTGTCTTTTTCTTTTTTTCTTAGGTTTATTCTCAGTTATCAACTCTTCGGGAGACCTGATCCTCTCTGCCTCAGATCTTGTGAGAGAGTCCGATTTTTCCTTTGAAGTGTCGTTGGATTGACTAACTATGATTTCCTGAAGCATCTTTTTCAACTTCCTCCTCTGTGGCAGTCAGTGGTGATGCTTTCACTTATTCTTCCACTTAGATTTAACATAAAAGTGTCCTAGGGTGCCTCATCGATGTGCTCTCGCTTAGAATGTAAGCCACAATGTCATTAAGACAAATAAAAATTTCACTTACATAACGTGTGTTTGTTAAGCGGAGTTAATGAGTTAATGAGATGGCCGAAAGAGGGTATTTAAGGCTCGGCTCAGCCAACAAAAAACTTGTTGCATATTGTGATTGCAAAATTGGTGTAATTTCCGAACATGATTTTATATAGCCTTAGACCTATTAGCGGTCCAAATTTCCTGTAAATCGGTTGAATAGTTTTGCCGTGAAAGCTTAACAAACACACAAACAAACGGTCTGTTTTATATATATACTAGCTATACCCAGTGTGCTTTGATACCCTAAAAACAGTAGAAATAAAAACCACACTTTACGGTGTTTGAATATTCAAGTTCTATTACTTTCCCAGTTATATGAATTTTTGATTTAATGCAAATGGGAGGTACCATAGCTCCTTTTGATAGTCCACAATAGGTATATAAAAATGTTTGTATTTAATTCATATGAGAGGTTCCAAGAACCCCAAATGAATGTCCGCACATTTAACTTCCAAATGTTCACTTTTATGTTAATTTTAAGATTATACCTCTAATAGTGTCTAGATAAACGAATTTTTGTATTTTATTCATATGGGAGGTGCTACGCCCCCTATTGATAGTCCACCAACTTATTACCCAAATGTTCAAATGAATGTCAAAGTTCTTCGTGCAAAATTTTAGGATTCTAGATATAATAGTTTCCCAAATAAACAATTTTTTGTATTTAATTCATATGGGAGATGCCACTCCCCCTATTACTAGTCCGCTAATTTTTGTCCTAAGATATACTAATTTAACGTTTTCTTTAGATGGGAGGGGCCATACCCATAATAGCTAGTCCACCCATATTGTCCCCATATGTATATGTGGATGTCAAAGATGTCCATACAAAATTTGAGGACTCCAGCAGATGCAGTTTCTGAGATATGCGATTTTAAATACTTATTATGTATGTGGGCGTGGCACTTTGCCCACATGAAATTATAAAATAGTTCCCCCTAAATGTTCACATAGATGTTGATGTGTTTCGTGCAAAATTTAAAGATTCCTGCTCCAATAGTTTCCCAAAGAAACGATTTTTTGTATTTAATTCATATGGGAGGTTCCACGCCCCTTATTGCTAGTCCGCTCATTTTTTGTCGTAAGTATTCATGTTGATACTAAAGCGGTTCCGAAAAATTGGAGGATTCTAGCTGTTATATTTTCTCAGATATACTAATTTAATGTTTTCTTTATATGGGAGGGGCCAGGCCCGCCCATTTAGCGCCCATATGTTCATGTGGGCGCCAAAGTTGTCCATACAAAATTTGAAAACTCTAGCTGTTGCTGAGATATGTGATTTTTAATACTTTTAATGTATGTGGGCGTGCACTTTGCCCATATGAAATTTTAAAATGAAAAGTAGCATATAGTTCCTTCCAGACATACAGGAAGACACTGTAAAAATTTCAGGAAAATCGGTCCAGCCATTTAGCAGACTATAAAGTCCAAACAAAGAAACAAATATACATACATACAAACACACATTCATTTTTATATATATACTAGCTAAAACCCGGCGTGCTTTGCTACTGCTGTCGATATAAAATAAAAAATATTCAAAATGTATTGAACTACATTTTTTGTTTACGAGAATTTTATTAATATTTGTTTGTCACTATCGAAAACCATAAAGAAATAAGACAAAGAAAGTTTGATATTTAAGGTATTTTATTTATAAATCGATATTTATGTATATTATTTCTTAATAATTATTTCTTATTCCTAAAAATAAAATTTACAAAATATTACAAAATTACTAAAATATAATTGACTTAATACTTACAATTGAAATTTTTCTTAATAATTATTTCCTATTCCAAAGCCTTGGGATAATATTTTTATACCCACCATCAAAAAAGATGGGGGGTATATTGTTTTTGTCATTCCGTTTGTAACACATTGAAATATTCGTCTAAGACCCATAAAAGTATATATATTCTGGGTCCTTATTAGATTCTAAGACGATCTAGCCATGTCCGTCCGTCTGTCCGTCTGTCCGTCTGTCTGTCTGTCTGTTGAAAACACGATAGAGCCCAAATGAAAGTAGCTAGCGAGCTGAAATTTTGCACAGATACTTCTAGTTGATGCAGTTTGTTTGGTATTGAAAATGGGCTATATCGGTCCACAATTTCGCCTAGCCCCCATATAAGGCCCCCTTCAGAAAATGACTTTATCGCTCATAACTTGCTAACGGAAGAACCAATAGCAATGAAATTCGGCACAAACATGTCTTATGGGAACATAAATCTTCTCGTGGAATTTAATAAAGATCGGTCCATAATTGACCCTACCACCCATATAAAGTTCCCTTCAGAAAATGACTTTATCGCCCATAACTGGCTAAGAAAAGCATCAAGAGCGGTGAACTTCGACACAAACATGTTTTATGAGAACCTAAATCTCTTTATAAAATTTTATAAGGATAGGCCCGTAATTGACCCTACCCCCCATATAAAGTCCCCTTCAAAAAATGACTTTATCGCCCATAACTGGCTAAGAGAAGCATCAATAGCGGTGAACTTCGGCACAAACATGTTTTATGGGAACATAAATCTCTTCATATAATTTTATAAGGATAGGCTCATAATTGACCCTACCCCCCATATAAAGTCCCCTTCAGAAAATGACTTTATCGACCATAAATGGCTAAGAGAAGCATCAATAGCGGTGAAATTCGCCACAAACATGTTTTATGGGAACATAAATCTCTTTATATAATTTTATAAGGATCGGTCCATAATTGACCCTACCCCCCATATAAAGTCCCCTTCAGAAAATGACTCTATCGCTCATAACTGGCTAAGAAAACGTCAATAGCGGCGAAATTCGGCACAAACATGTTTAATGAGAACCTAAATTTCTTTGTAAAATTTTATAAGGATAGGCCCATAATTGACCCTACCCCCCATATAAAGTCCCCTTCAGAAAATAACTTTATCGACCATAACTGGCTAAGAGAAGCATCAATAGTGGTGAAATTCGCCACAAACATGTTTTATGGGAACACAAATCTCTTTATATAATTTTATAAGGATCGGTCCATAATTACCCTACCCCCCATATAAAGTCCCCTTCAGAAAATGACTTTATTGCCCATAACTGTCTAAGAGAAGCATCAATAGCGGTGAAATTCGGCACAAACATGTTTTAAGGGAACCTAAATCTCTTTGTGAAATTTTATAAGGATTGACCCTACCCCCCATTTAAAGTCCCCTTCAGAAAATGACTTTATCGACCATAACTGGCTAAGAGAAGCATCAATGGCGGTGAAATTCGCCACAAACATGTTTTATGGGAACATAAATCTCTTCATATAATTTTATAAGGATCGGTCCATAATTGACCCTACCCCCCATATAAAGTCCCCTTCAGAAAATGACTTTTAGGCTTATTACTGACTCAAAAATGTGAGTACAGTAGTAAAATTCTACATAAACAAGTTTTGTGCGGGCCAAAAGTTCTTTATCAAATTTTATAAGGATTGGTCCTTAATTAGCTCTATCCCCCTTGTAAGGTCCCCTTCAGAAAATGACTTTAAAGTTCATTACTAGATTAAAACTGCGTTCTAAATTCGTTCTAAATTTTAGAAGTATCGATCAATAATTGACTTATACGGGGGTATAGGGGCGCCTTTAACGCTCATTACTGGCATAAAAATACGAGTAGATATATGCAATTCAACATAAGTGTTATGGGAACTGAAATCTTCCTACCGACATTGATGAAGATGGATCGATAAATGACCACTTCAGTAAAATTACTTTAACTCTCAATAGTTGCTTAAAATTACGACTTACGAACGTAATTTATGTACGAAAGTTTATAAAAATCGGTCTATAATTGACCCTAGAATCAATTTAACGCTCATGTATAGCTCAAAAGTTCTTCCAAGTTACGGTATTTTTCAACTGAATTTGATGAAAATTGGTCGATAACTAATCAAACACCCATTTTCGGTTTCCTTCAGATAATGACTTCAAACCTCATGACTGAATTAAAGATACAAGTACAGCTACATTAGATACAAATAATTATTGTATAAACAGACAAGGATAGGTCCATAATTGACTCTACCCTCCATATAACCACTCTTACAAAAAAACAGTTTATGGTTATAAATATTGGATCAAACAAAAGTAATATTTTTAATTCGGAAGAGCACGGTCCATGCTTAAGCCCTTATTAAATTCCCTCTCCCAAAAGATCGATAATATCAAAGTTTATTTATAAGGATGATTTGATGGTGGGTATAAAAGATTCGGCATGGCCGAATATAACACTCTTACTTGTTCGTTTTCCCTTCAGGCACGTATATATAGAAATATGAATGTTTCCCAAATCGCAAGCATGCAACATAAAGCTGACCATGTGAGAAGCATGGATTATTGAGATTTACTCCACACACTTGCAGGGATTGACCCTGAGATTTGTTTATTGCCATCGCGAATGCCAAAAGTATAGGAAATTGCAAATGTTTAAAGTCGAATGGCCTTTCCGATCTTGTAATTGGGATCCGAGGTATTAAGACATCCGTTCCTTTATATTGGCCGTTGCTTCGATTAAGTTGTTCATTAATTTCTTAACTGTTAATCGAGTACCATTACAAAGACGTGGCGGATCAATATTTCGCAATAAAATAATTGGAACGCCAATTTTCAACTTCAGTTCGTGGAATGGAAAGCCTGGTAAATCAAGTGTATTAAAAAATTCTCTAGGATAATTGACGACATCATCATTATTTGTAACAGTATCGATGGATTTAAATGTTTTTAAAATGCCATCGATTCTATTCAAAATAATATTATTGATACAATTAAAGTCAATGTTTTTGGGTGCCAGTAAAGCACGCTCACATAACCACTGCCTATTTTTCTTAACAATAAATGCATAATCTTTAGAAAATTGAGTTTTCAATGGTAATTTGAGTGCAGAATGCGCAATTCTGCCTCCATCTAAAAATGTTGCTGCAATACCTGATGACGCAATGGCTAAGGCAATATTCTTTTGTGATCGGACTTTAGCTAAAATCAATGAGAAAGGTTTTTCCGGTTCCTCCTGGCGCATCAATGAAATAAAATCCTCCTTTTTGGTTTGTAATTGTTGACATTATTGTATTGTATGCCATTCTCTGCTCTGGTTATAGATGCGGTAAATATTATGCCACCAAATTCTCTAAATCTTTTGGATTGTAACCCATTTCACGTTGCAGATCTTGGTCATTTGCTCTAAATAAATTTGAGACTTCAGCTTTTTTAGTTTCCAAGATACATTAATATAAGTATTTTCTTTATCTTCATATCTCTGAGCTATATTAAGTGTGTTTTGCTATCCTAAAGTTATTATAATTAAAAAACTTCCTTTACGACTTTTGAAGATTCTAGCTCTTACAGTTTCCCAGATATACGAATTTTTGCATTTAATTTATATGGAAGGTGCCAAGCCCCTATTGAATGTCAGAGTTCTTCGTGCAAAATTGAGGATTCTAGCTCTAATAGCTTTGCAGATACACAAATTATTGTACTTAATTCATATGGGAGGTACCAAGAATGCCTATAAGTTGCTAGTCCGCCCATTTTTGTCCTGAACATTCAATTTGATACTAAAGTTCCTCCGAAAAAAATGGGGATTCTACCTGTTATATTTTCTCAAATATACTAATTTAAGATTTTCTTTAGATGGGAGGTGCCACGCCCACTGTAGCTAGGCTGCTAGTTTTATTCCCATGTATTCATATGAATGTTAAAGTTGTTCATACAAAATTTGAGGACTCTAGCTCATACAGTTTCTGAGATAAACGACTCTTAATAGTTATTTTGGAAATTTTGAAGTAAAAAGTAGCATATAGTTCCTTCCAGACGTACAGACACTATGAAAATTTCAGAAAAATCGCTCCAGCGGTTTAGCTGTCTATGAAGTCTAAATAAACAAACAAAATAAATAAACGTACAAACACACATTCATTTTTATACATATAGATCCGTATAGGAGGTACCAAAACCCCCTTATGAAAGTCTACCCATTTTTCTCATAAATGTCGACGTGGATGTTAAAGGTCTTTGTAAAAATTCAGATTAAGATTCTATCTCCAATAGTTTCCCAGATCAATGAATTTTAATATATAACTCATATGGGAGGTACCACGCCCACTTTTGCTAGTCCGCCCATTTTTTGTCCTAAACATTCAATTTGATACTTAAGTTTCTCCGAAAAAAAATTAGGACTCTAGTTGTTATATTTTCTCAGATATACTAATTTAAGATTTTCTTTATATGGGAGGTGCCACGCCCACTATAGCTAAGCTGCCCATTTTATTCTCTTGTGTTCATATGGACGTCAAAGTTTTGCATACAAAATTTGAGGACTGTAGCTCTTGCAGTTTCTGAGATATGCGACTTTTAATACTTATTTTGTATGTGGGCGTGGAGTGTCGCCCACATAAAATATTGAAGTAAAAGGTAGCCTATAGTTCCTTTGAGACATACAGAAAAAGACTTTGAGACATACAGAAAGAGACCCATTTCAGAAAAATCGGTTCAGCCGTTTAGCTGTCTATAAAGTCCAAACAAACAAATTTACAAGCACGCATTCATTTATATATATATAGACAGTTAGGATAGTTCCTCCTGAGGTCAGACCTATTGTATTGTAATTTCATGTAAATCAGTTTTCTGTAAGTCTCGAATGAAAATTTTGTATAACATTATAACATTATAGAAAAAAGTGAGCATAAGAAGAATAGTGACGTCCAATCATGATTTTATATAGCCTATTTTTCCACTTTAGAATATAAATATTTGTGTTCTAAATTTCATGTAAATCGGTTCAGTAGTTTGGTGGGCGTAGAAGAGGGCGTGGCATCGGATCAAGATCTTATGCATATGCTATAGTTATAAAGTATATATATTTTAGATCCTTATAGATAGCAGAGTCGATTAAGCCATGTCCGTCTGTCGGCTGAAATTAATCTTCAGATATTTTTGGGATCCAAATCATCAATACTTCCGTCAGACTTTCGAGAAGTTTTTCTATTGAAAATCAGCAAAATCAAGCCATAAATAACTTAGATATGGTAAAATTCTGGAACTACCTCAACAAATTATAAATAAAAGGAAACAAAACAAAAACAACGAGATAAACCAGTAATATTGACGTAATACGGCTTATCCCAGTAAAATATTTTCAAATTTTGGTAATGAGTATTGTAGATAATGTAGTTATTTCACACATTACTTGGTAATGAGTGGTCTTTATTAATAAAATTATTTAATTTTTTTGGAAGGATTTGGAATTGGTTAATGGTTTTAAGCCTAGTCGATATTAGAAGATTTTTGAAGAAATATTGATTTGTACCTTCATGTAAAAACTATTCCAAGTAGCACGATAAAACAATTTGTTAATGGGACATATACTAATAAACACAGAAAATAACTGTAAGGTCGGTTTTAAATCCGGAAAAGTCGGGTAAGCACATTTGTAACCAGTTATTTTTTGGCCATCGTCAAACAAAAATAAGCTATCTATCTTATCTATATCGAGTCTAGAGAGCGAGGCGAGCGAGCGAGCAGCGAGCGAGCGAGCGAGCGAGCGAGCGAGCGAGCGAGCGAGCGAGCGAGCGAGCGAGCAGCGAGCGAGCGAGCGAGCGAGCGAGCGAGCGAGCGAGCGAGCGAGCAGCGAGCGAGCGAGCGAGCGAGCGAGCGAGCGAGCGAGCGAGCGAGCGAGCGAGCGAGCGAGCGAGCGAGCGAGCGAGCGAGCAGCGAGCGAGCGAGCGAGCGAGCGAGCGAGCGAGCGAGCGAGCGATGAGCGATCGAGCGAGCGAGCTGAGCGAGCGAGCGAGCGAGCGCGCGAGCTAGCGACTATCGATCGATCTATCTAGCTATCTATCTATCTATCTATCTATCGATCTATCTATCTATCTATCTATCTATCTATCTATCTATCTATCTATCTATCTATCTATCTATCTATCTACCAAATATTGACGATAGGACAAAAATTTTGAAAAATGGTTAAATTAGAATCAATTAAACTTTAATTTTAGTTGGGAACATTGGTACATCCCTTATATTTCCTCCATACTAACGGGGCAACCCTAACGTACATTGGTAGCCATGAGGTTAGCACACTTAGTATATGTTTCCTATAACATCAAATATTTCCTAAAGTTCGTAATTTTTTTCATAAAATCTTCATTATGCGTAACACATTGTCGTCCCGGAATTATCTTCACGTATATCTCAAAATCCAAAAAAAATTAGTTAGTAAAATTTGAAGATCTATCGACCTAATCAATCCACAGGTTTCTATCTCTTGTGGTTTACGAGATAATCAGTAGCTATTTTATAGTATATCCACTTTTCTTAAAAATGTAATTTGTTTTTTTTTTTGCCGTATATGCCATTTTTGTGGATATACAACAAAAATTGTATGAAATTATTGAAATAAAACAAGTAAGAAATTATAGTCGGGCGAGGCCGACCATATAATACCCTACACCTGTTACAAAAATAAAATGTTATTTAGTTTTCATATATCTCAGATATACCTAAGCCATTTATTGTTGAATAAAATTGTGGACATTTAAGTCAAATTTTGAACGGGGCTTTTTAATAGGGGCTAGGATCAAATGAGGCCCTATAATTACAAAATTCATGAGGGTTATTAAGGCTAGTGTAGAACTTGGTTTTACAGCTTACAGCTCCAAAATTGCAACCTGTAGTTTGATTACAAGGTTTACAAGCCCTATTCGGAGGTTCAGTTGTATGGGGGCTAGGTGAAATAATGGACCGCTCTTAACCATTTTCAATAGGCTTCGTCCCTGGTATCCATTGAAGATTATGCACCAAATTTCATTGAATTGTCTTCAAAATTGCGACCTGTAGTTTGATTACTAGGTTTACATGGACGGACAGACAGACGGACGGACATAGTTAAATCGACTCAGAATGATTCTGAGCCGATTGGCATACTTTAAGGTGGGTATAGGATCAATATTATCGTGCGTTACAAACATTAGCACAAACCCAATATACCCTCCCCACTAAAGTGGTGTAGGGTATAAAAAGTTGTGTTATCTTCACGCATGTGTAAAAGATAAAATACTGGAAACAGTCTACATATAACACCGTCCGACACTCAAAATCAGACACGAACCAGATGATATAAGTCTGAAACTAGAGATTAAATGATGCTAAACTGCTTTCACAGTTTTTATACCCACCATCAAAAAAGATGGGGGGTATATTGATTTTGTCATTCCGTTTGTAACACATCGAAATATTGGTCATAGACCCACAAAAGTATATATATTCTGGGTCCTCATTAAATTCTAAGACGATCTAGCCATGTCTGTCCGTCCGTCTGTCCGTCCGTCCGTCTGTCTGTCTGTTGAAAGCACGATAGAGTCCGAATCAAAAGAGCTAGAGGGTTGAAATTTCACATAAATATTTCTTATAGGTAAGGTTTGTTTGGTATTGAAAATGGGCAATATCGGTCCACATTTTCGGATAGCCCCCATACAAGTGGCCCTCTAAAAGCAGCTTTAACAGCCATAACTTGTTTAAAAATACGAATATAGCGATGAAATTCGACATAAGTAAGTTTGTGATCCAAAATCACTGTGCAAAATTTTATGAGGATCGGTCCATAATTGACCCTACCCCCCATATAAGGTCCCCTTCAGAAAATGACTTTAACGCTCATTACTGGCTTAAAAATTCTAGTATATAGATGAAATTCGTCATAAGTAAGTTTCATACGAGTCAAAATCTATCTAAAAAATTTTATGTTGATCGGTCCATGATTGACCCTACCCCCCATATAAGGTCCCCTTCAGAAAATTCCTTTAACGCTTATAACTGGCCTAATAATACGAATATATAGATGAAATTCGACATAAGTAAGTTTCATTCGAGTCAAACGAGGTTTGATGGTGGGTATATAAGATTCGGCATAGCCGAATATAACACTCTTACTTGTTTATTTCGTGATCCTGTTTCCTTGTAAAAGGACTTTAAAAAAATTTATAAATACTTCTGCTTACCCTACTTTGCAAAATTTGATGTCAAAATAACAAGAAGAGTTGGGAAAAATTTTGTGCTATTTTTGTTTTATTCTGCCAGGATCAAAAATGCCTTCAAAATTTTTTCTGAAAAAATAATACTGAAAAACTAAATAGATAAAATAGCTAAGCAGTGGTGCAGTGAGTAGAATATTTGACTAACAAACAGAAGCCATTTGCTCGTATACTCTCTGACTCTTTTTATTATTAAAACAAAACATCTTCCTCAACAACTATTTGTAAGCGATGCGGTAAGTACTTGCCTCCAATGACACCACCGTGTTAATATATTGCTAATGAAAAGAGTTTTTATTAGCTTTTAACTCATTACTTTTCAATGTAAGTTTTTCTTGGGAAGTTAGCTAAACATTTGCGTTTGAGAGAGAATGAACTTAAAAATAATGCATATTCTATTAGAATAATTAACAAGTAAAAAATTATAGTCGGGCGAGGCCGACCATATAATACCCTACACCTTTGACAAAAATATAATGTGATTTAGTTACCATAATAAAGCAGTTAAGTTGAATTGTACCTTGCCTTAGATATACATACTTAAGCCGTTTATTGTTGAATAAAATTGTGGACATTTAAGTGAAATTTTGATGGGGGCTTTTCATAGGGGCTAGGGTCATATTAGAACCTATTATTATGGAATTCGTGGGGGTCATCAAGTCTTGTATACAACTTGGTTTTTGCAGAAAATGATTCTAAGCCGATTGGTATACTTTGAGGTGGGTATAGGACCAATATTAGTGTGCGTTACAAACATCAGCACAAATCCAATATACCCTCCCCACTAAAGTGGTGTAGGGTATAACAAGTGTGAGTGTTATATTCGGCTGTGCCGAATCTCATATACCCACCATCAAACCGTATGCCGTAAAAGGAATGCTCCCCTATAAACATCAGGGTGATATTTGGAAAATGGCTTAAGTCAATTATGGACCAAGCTCTTTTGAACTAACAAAATATTAATTTTTAAAAATGTAATATTTTAGTTCAATTTTTAAACTGTGAGCTTATGGGTAATTTTCTGAACCGATACTCATAAAATTTTGAACATAGATTTCGTTTGTATAGAACTTGTTTATGTCAAATTTCAGTTCAATACTCATATTTTAAATAAGGAAAACTCGTATTTTAATAACCAAAACTCTTTCCTGAAGGGTACCTTTTATAGGGGCTAGGGTCAGTTATAGATCAGTCCTCATTAAATTTGGAATGATGAATTATGTTGCTAACTATACACTTTTTTATGTCGATTTTCATCGCTGTACTAGTAATTTTCTGAATTTTCTTCATTAAATTTTCTAAAGAGGATCTTATATGAGGGGTATGGTAAATTGTTGACCTATCCTCATAACTTTTTGTAGACCGATTTTGGTTCATATAAAACTTGTTAACATTGAATATCATCGCCAGTAATTAGCGTTAATGTAATTTTCTAAAGGGGGCTTGTATAGGGGTTGGGTGAATTACCGACACATTGCGCATGAAATTCGGAGCGAATTTCAGAATCGTATTTCATAGCTCATATTTTTAAGCCAGTAGTGATCGCTTAAGTAATTTTCTGAAGGGGACCTTATATGGGGATGGGGGGTTGGTTAAATTATGGACCGACCCTCCCTTAATTTGGTGGTGAGATTTTGGTTCGCATTAAACTTATGCGACTTTGGGGACCTTATATGGGCGAAGGGTAAGAAATTTATGCGTAAGAAACCTACGTGTGTTGCACTTCATCGCTTTACTCGTATTTTTAAGCCAGTAATGAGCGTTAAAGCCATTTCCTGAAGGGGACCCAATAAGGGGAGTAGGGTCAATTATGGACCTATCCACATAAAAGTTGGTAAAGAAATTTTGGTTCGCGAGGAATTTAATCGTATTTTTTAGCCAGTAATGAGCGTTAAAGTCATATAGTAGGGATATAGGCGAAACTGAAGGGGTTGTCAAACAAAATTTGTTATTCTCTTCACACAGACGAGTTCTCAGAGAATAAAACACACTTGAGAGAACTAAATGTACTCACAAAACTTCAAATTTTCTTCGCGAAATTGCAAGGATATTAGCACTTAATAGTTTTACTTATCACTTAAACTTAATATTTATTATTTTTTGCCACACTTGTAATGTATTTAAAAATCCGAAAATAATTTATATTTTAAAAACGAAAAAACAAATATTTTTTATTCTTTGACATTTTATTTTATTTAAAACTGAAAAATGAAAAGTCGTAAATTTTGGTATTGAAAATGAAAAAAGTATTCCACATACTTTTTTTCTTTTTCCATTAGTGCAGAAAAAAATAACAAAAAGACGTGTTTATAATATGTTTCAAGATGAAATATCTTCTGAAAAGAATTAATTAACTAATATGTTCATTCACTAGTATATGAACTCCCAGTAATAACATACAAAAAATAACGTATCAAATAAACATTTATTATTTAGTACCTTTCGAACAACTGTGTTTATTTTCGTGCTTGTACTAATACATTCTCACCAGTTAGGTTTTTGACAGGGGACTTTGGTCTTTGACAATCCCTTTCGCCTATATGCTACTATATGGTTAAAGTCATTTTTAGAAGGGGACCTTATATGGGGGGTAGGGTCATTTATGGGCCGATCCTAAAAAAAATTGGTTAAAAGGGTTTGGTTCGTAAGAAACTTACTTTTCGAGTATAGCTATTTTATAGCTATACTCGAATTTTAAGGCCAGTAATGAGTGTTATAGTCATTTTCTGAAGGGGACCTTATATGGGAGGTAGGGTCATTTATGCACCGATCATAAAAAAATTGGTAGAGAGGTTTTGGTTTGGAAGAAACTTACTTATACCGAATTTCATCGCTATACTCGCATTTTTGGGCCAGTAAAAAGTGTTAAAGTCATTTTCTAAAGGGAAACTTATATGGGGGGTAGGGTCAATTATGGACCGATCCTCAAAAAATTTGGTAGAAAGATTTTGGCTCATATGGAACCTATTTATGTCGAATTTCATGGCTGCACTCGTACTTCTAAAGCAGTTATGCACGTTAAAGCTGTTTTTTGGAGGTCCACTTGTATGGGGGCTATCCGAAAAACTGGACCAATATTGCCCATTTTCAATACCAATCAAACCTTAGCAATAGAGAATATTTGTGCAAAATTTCAACTGTATCGTGATTTCAACAGACAGACGGACGGACGGACATGGCTAGACCGTCTTAGAATTTAATAAGGACGCGGAATATATATACTTTTATGGGTCTATGACCAATATTTCGATGTGTTACAAACGGAATGACAAAATCAATATACCCCCCATCTTTTTTGATGGCTGTTATAAAAATAAACATAAACAAAACAAGTAAGAAAGTATAGTCGGGCGTGGCCGACCCTACCCTACACCAGTTATGAAAATTAAATGTGATTTATTTTTCATAATAAAGCATTTATCTTCAATATTCCCTTGTTCCGATATATTTAAGCAATTTATGGATGAAAAATAAATTTTCTGAAAGAGGCTTTATATGGGGGCTAGGGGTAAATATGGACTAAGCCCGATAAAATTTTGTGAATATATTTATATTTACATAATATTTTATTTTGCTGAATTTCATCGCGATATTTGCGTTTATAAGTTAATTTTGGACATTCAAGTAGTTTTCTGAAGGGGACTTTGTATGAGAGCTAGGGTCAAATGGGGCCCGATCTTTATGTAATTTGGCAGGGTCATCAGGACTTCTATAAAACTTAGTTGTGCCTCATTTTATCGATATAGCTGTATATTTAACATAATTATGAGCTCAGAAGCCCTTCTCGGGGGGTTCTGTTCTATGGGGGCTAGGTGAAATAATGGACCGATTTTAACCATTTTCAATAGGCTTCGTCCTTGGGCCAAAAAAAGCGTGCATGCCAAATTTCATCCAATTATCTTTAAAATTGCGACCTGTACCTTGCGCACAAGGTTTACATGGACAGCCAGCCAGCCAGCCAGACGGACGGACGGACATAGCTTAATCGACTCAGAAAACGGTTCTAAGCCGATTGGTATACTTTTAGGTGGGTCTAGGACGAATAATTTTGTATGTTACAAACATCAGCACAAACCCAATATACCCTCCCCACTAAAGTGGTGTAGGGTATAATTAGTGTATATCAGGGATGGTAAATGGAATTTTCAAATTGTACAAAATAGCAAAAGTGTACTTTTTTGAATCCGATTGTACCAAATCTATATTTTTGCAAATTTATATTAATATAAAACAAAAGCTTGTCATGCCGACTTCTTCAGCCAGTCAGAACTAATCAATATTTGTATGTATCAATAAGTAAGTTCATTGCCTAGTCAATGTACTAGTCCATTGACTAGGCAATATGCTATCCTATAGAATAGACGGGAGACTAGTCTATAACTAGACAATAAACTAGTATATAGAGTTTTTATACTAGTCCAAAGACTTCATAGAATAGTCCTTGAAATACGTTAAAGGTCTAGTTAAAAGTACTTTAAAACTATAGATTAGTCAATGAATAAGACCATTTAGTCAATACACTTGTCCTTGTCAATAGACAGTCTATTGTCTTTCTATTAGCATAGAGGATAGAGTAGTCTATAAACTAGACAAAAGACTAGTCTATAGATTAGACATTAGATTAGTTTATTGTCTGGTCTGTAAAATTGTCCATATGATATCTACTTCCAGAATTCTTTACAAGATACACTTCCGACCTTTAGTAAAAATTTGACCGAATTCGGTAGATCTTTATACTTTGTGTAAAAACTACAATTTTTAAATTATCATTTCAATAAGGGAATGTATTTTGAAATTGCACAAAATGTACATTGTACATTGGCGTACAACTGTACTTTTGAAGATCGAATTGTACCAAAAAAAGTACAATTGTACCAATTCTGCCAACCCTGTCGTGTTGCGTACATATAGCCGAAAATCTTCGTATTCTGAATAATACTAGCGAGGAACTCTGCTATAGACTATACTCTAAATACTAGATAATAGGATAGTCGGTAAATAACGCAAAGGCTACTTCATACACTAGTCCCTAAACTAATTTATAGACCAGACCATACAAAATTCATTAGACTACGCCAAAGTACAGTAAAATGTACTTTAAAAGTACCTTTGAACTTTATGTCAGAAGTACAATTTTAGATTATTATTTCAGTAAGAAAATTAATTTCAAATTGTACAAAATAGATCATTGGTGTACCATTGTACTTTTAAGGATTGAATTGTACCAAAAAAAGTACAATTGTACCAATTTTGCCAACCCTGGTGTATATTAACTAAACTAATAAATACCAATTTTTGTTACTGCACGAATAACGGATATACATACGTGAAGATAATTTGAGAGAAAAAACATAATGCTGTTTTTATCAGTACATTTTCACGTATATGCCATAAATTAAAAAAAAAAATGTTCTCAAAAAGTGGTTTATACAACAAATTTGGGAAATTCTTCTTGAGCTAAAAATGACCATACCTTGAAAAATTTACTCCATGACTTCCACTACTATGTTGCATATAGGTTTTATTCTTTTCAAAGTAAATTTATCCCCAAAAAGATCTGGACATAAATTTAGCACAAAATAAAAAATCATTAAAAAAATTTAAAATAAAACAAAACAACCGGCTAAATTAATCAAATTTCACTTAAAATTTCATATTTTGTAGAATATTTTCACATTTTGATAAAATCATTCCTTCTGCTGAACATAATCTTCACCAGAACCCATTAGAAATTTCATGACATAAATTCAAACTTTCAGACCATAAATTGGCAAAATTCTTAGAGATTTCTGCTTTTATTTGTTGCTCAATATCATTTTATATGTTCTCTATTGGATTGGAATCGAGAAATTGTACTGGTACAGCAAACATGTCAATCCCGCCCGCTTCAAAGTAGCTCATCTCTACACTTTTAGCATATATCGTTATCGACTAAAAAAGCTATTAAACTGATTTTTTACTAAAGTATTTAAGACCCTATCTTGGTAGTCATATGCAGAGCTACAGAGCAAATATTGAATCATTAAAAAAAAATTAATGTGTATTATTATGATTTTAAATATTGATCAACTAAGCTAAAAATACGGCTCTTGAATTAATCTTACTTTTTTACGATTTCATTGATGCACATTGTCAGATTTTGCAATTTTAGGGAGACTAAACTCTGAATTTTGAAATTATTAAACATAAAGCTATGAAAACTTTTTTATCACGGACTAGAAAGGCACAAGAAGGGTAAAATTAGTACTTATTTATATAATGTTCATATGTTCAAATATATGTATTAGTTAAGTTTTTTTGAGACTGCCAACCCAGGGCAGTGTAAAAACGGGCAAAATAGGACATTCTACATTCATTAAAAAAAGGTATTTATAGAGTCAAAACTTTAAATTTGAGTAAAAATTACTTAAAATAATATCAATTAAATATTAATACTTCGAGTAAAAATGGGAAAATAAATGTATTTTTGGTACTTTTTGCACCTTTTGTGCATGTTCCAATTACGCCAGTACACGTTGCAACCACACCAATTTTTAAAACTTGATAGATCTACACTCGGAAGCATCAATGGATATATATATATTTTCATAACATGGCCCAGACAGGGACAAAAAGGGTAAAAACGGGTAAAATTTGGTACTTTGTGCTCATAAACAATAAATATATTTTTTCTAAAGTAAAATTTTTTGCTCTTGCTAATATTTTTCGTGGTTTTTAAGTCATTTTTTTAATTTTCATTCAGTGATGCCAAGTGTAGGGATTTTTCCCTTTTTGTAGGGATTTTTTTCAAAATTTTCACGTGTAGGGAAAAAGGGAAAGATTTCTTACTATTGTCAAATTGTAGGGATTTTTCAATTTCATAGTTTTTAACAACTAAAAATATACCCTTTCATGTATTAAACTTTAAAATTAAAAATGAAATTAGTTTTAAGTGTATCGTTAGTAAAAATTCAGCTTGTAATTTCTACAATATATGTACCTACATATCTCTACAAGACTGGCATAATCCAAAATTCGGGTTTCTTGAACTGAGGTCTACAAAACATGCGACATACTAAAATCTTTCATATAGATTTAATGTTCTGAAAATTTATAAAAGTAAACCGCAAAAAGTAAACGCAAAAGTAAACCTTATTTAAAATAATTATTTTATGAAAATTATTTTGTTGGGGGCACATAAAATAAATTTTTAACATTAAAGTACTTTACCAAAACCTTACAAAATAATGTTATCAACAAAGCAAGCGTCACAAAAAATTAGATTTTTGGGATATATTGTGTCAATATTATAGTTAAACTGAAAAAATTGATTTATAATAGATATACATATTAAGTACGTTAAATAAATATAGCTATTTTTTAAATAAAATACAAAACATATCGAATTTTGAAAAACTCAAAAAACCGTTTCAGTGAAATAATATGAGGTTTATAATGTAATAATTTCTAATTCTAAGTAAAAAATTTAAAAATGTAAAAATGTAAAAATTTTTGAAAAATTACATTTGCAATAATTTATGAGTCGTATACAACATTAAGTTATGTATGTCATTGAAATCGTCTCTCAAAAGGCCTTTCATATGATACCAAATTTGCTTATGACTTATAGAAATATGAACAAGTCAGAAAAACCTTAAAAAAGGTCCATTATCCTTTGATCTAGCTCATCAAATATTGACGTCAGGACAAAAATTTTGAGAATTGGTATCTTAGAATGAACTAAATTTTCATTTTCGGTGGGAACATCAGCAACTTTAATTTTGGGGCCATCCTAATATACATGTATGTTTGATGTAAGAATTTGATTTATTTTATTTTAAAATATTCTTGTTGGCAAAATATTTTTATCATACGACAGTATGACACTGACTGTGATTTGTGTACTGTATGTATTTTTTGCATTTTTCCTTCAGAAATACTGTTTTTTATAATTTGTTATTAGATTTAAAATATATAAATAATTAAAAGCTTAAAATCGTCTTCTGTAAATGGGAAATAATTATAATGAAGGGAGGTACGCCAAATGTTGTGCATCTTTAGGAAAAGACAAAAATAAATAAATATATAATGCTAAATTAGCAACAGTACTGATGAATAGTCCTTTTATACTGAGTGTTGGATTTTGTACAAATTCCTTGCACACGTCCTCTTTAGGTATTGAGTTGTATTTAGTAACATTTTCATCCTCTGCAATCCAAATTAACAGCAAAGGGGAAAACATCCCCTTATTAAAAAGTAAGGCAACATGAATAAAAAACTGTAAAAAGAGGACGGAAAAATTCAAACAATTTATTAAATTGTGTAATGAATAAATGAAAATCTTTCACACATTCCACAAAATCTGATTCGTCACCTTCATCAAGTCGCCATGAAATTTTTGTCGCACGCAAAAGGAATTTCAAGAATTTTAGCAACGCTGTTGCTCATACGTAGACTGAAATGACGGAAGGAAGGAAGGCTTAAAAGGAGCATACAAATACAGGAATGAGTGGAATGCAAGTGACTGAATGCCTGCCGCCTGGACCGCTGCTGTTTATAGATATTTTGTTTTTTAAGACTGTAACTGCTGCCACGTACGACCAATACAGACAGACTAGGCCATACCGGTAGTCAGGCAGGCTGTTGTGAATTTCTGTATGCTCATGAATGAGTGTGTGTCGGTGTATGGTACTAACAACAAAATTGTGCGCAATGCACAGCATTTCATCAACTTGCTAAATCCGAGAAACGTGGCAAGCATGATGCTGAAATTTTACTTGGTAGCTTAAGTGTTTAATAATTGCGATTACAACGCTAGTAGAGGGTGGCGGTGTCTGTCTGTATACGATTTGTTCATATTTTAATATGAACGGGTATGCATTTCATACACCATGTGTACACTTTTTTAAAAGATGTCTATGTTTCTGGGCAATCGAAACACTTTATCTATTGTTAATAAATATTTACTAAATATCATGTTTTACATCAATGGCAGACATATGTATGTATATGGCCCCGTTTGTGTGGAGAAAAATTATTTATTTATTAAGGAGATCGACTCGGTTTTTCCCGATCGGTTTTTATCGGTTTCTTCAACATTTTTGAAAAGATCTATTACGGAAAATGTTTAAAATTTATTAATATTTTATATATTTTACATAATTTAAACAAGAAAGAGAATATTGAAATTTGATAGACAAAAATCTGCACTTTCATATACTATATACATACATAGGTATGTATGTGTATATTAGACCGACTTATGCTTGAGTTACCCCCCTCAAAAAATTCGCTGTTATGTTATGATGGTATGATGTTACCCAAAATATTTTGGGTTTAGTGTTGTCCGTTCGTGAGCTGGACAGTTTTTAAGAAAATGTCGTATGAGGGTCACGATTTTTCACGTTCAATTTTATCCAGCTTCAAAAAATCTTTGTTTTGTTTTATGATGGTTTCTAGTCTATCGATGTCCGTTCGTGAGCTGGACCGGTTACAAAAAAGTCCCTTTTTTGTTAATTTTTTAAATATTACGGTTTTTTCTTAAACAAAATATACAATATGTGGTATCATTTGAAACGTTTTTTTTTCTTAAACAAAATATACAATATGTGGTATCATTTGAATTGTCACGTCTAGTGGTGCGCAAAATTGTGCATACATTTTATTTTTATTAGTGAAAAACCTAACAAAGTTAAATATGTATTTTAGAATATGACAATTATGAGCAGACGGTTATTCATGATTAATACATCATTCGACGCGGCTTTACAGCCCCTTTCAAACGATACTCCATATTGGATATTTTACATCAAAACAAAACTAAATTTTGAGAAAAAAAAATTCCAAATACCTTTTTTAATTTGGTCCAGGTCGCTCGACTTAAAGTATTTTGGGAATCATCATAAAACAAACCAAGGTAAATTTAGAGATGTAACTAAAACACGTTTTTGCTTTCCATACAGAGTGAGTCGGTCTAATGTATATGCATTCCGAAATAATATTTCTTAAACTAAATGCATTTTATGTGCATTCGGTGTGACCAGGTTTCAAAAAATGTTGCGGCTAAATCCCATCCAAAATAATGCTAGAAAAAATGCTAAATAAATTTTAAAATGCCCAAAAAATGCTAACATTTTTTAAGTGTTTTCATGAACAATTCATATTAATTTATAACTGTAATTCATTGTAATTTATAACAAGTAAGAAAGTATTTTCTGCCGTGATTGACCATATGATAATCTACCCAGGTATGAGTATAAAATGTGATTTATTTTTCGTAATAAAGCATTTATCTTGAATTGTACCTTGGATTCGATATATTTAAACTAATTTTCTGAGAAAGGCTTTATACATTTGTATATGTATGGGGCTAGGTAAAATAAAGGACGGACTTTAACCATTTTTAAAAGGTTTTGGACCAAAAAGCATACGTGCTAAATATCTTCAACTTGTTTTAAAAATTTCAACCTGTACCAGACGGTCAGACTTACATGGCTTAATTGATTCAGAAAATGATTCTTAACCGAATAGTATACTCAAACGTAGTATAGTGGTGTAGGGTAAAAAATTAAGTTCCGTGGTATTAAGATAAAACAACAGAAATGCTAAAAATTATTTCAAAATTTTTCTAAATTTAGCAATTATATAATGTCTCTAACTTTAAAATATTTCTGAATGCAAAAATTACATTAACTCTATTAATTACATTAACTCTATTAATTAATTATAAAACCAATATGGGTTTTTGGAAGGAAAAGTTTAATTTTTCGAGTTTTAGTTTTTTATATAAACAGTTTTATTTGTCTTCCTCAAACACTTTAAAAATGTTTTTCATGTCACAAAAATATTGAAAATTCCGTTGAAAATCTCGGTATATATACATATGTCAAGTTTATAACTCATACTTCCAAGATTTTTTCGGAAAAAATATAAATGAAGAATATATGAAATGAATTGAGGGATATATTCAAATCCGTATGTTTGTAATTCTATAAAATTGTATAATATTTCCGAAATTTATGTTTTTTTTTTTTTTTAATTACAAATAAAACGTGACAACAAAATTACTAAAAATTTGGAAAAAATAAAAAGAATTAACAAGAACTCCTGAAGGATGAACAAAATTAAAACATCTTTATTTCATATAGAAAAAAATAATATTTATTAATTAACCATCATACATAGCTTTGTTAAAAATTATATGTTTCATTCCATGAGCAAACAAAAGGTATTAGTTTGTAATATAGCGTTATTTACATATATATTTCAAAATACTGAACGTATTTGTAAAAATATATGAAATGTCTTCAATTATTTCTATCACCTCGAATTTAAAAAAGCATTGGGTTGCAGAAAAATAATTTAGAATACAACATTTTAAAGTATTCACTTGTATTGGCGTAATTTTTAAGTTATTTATCTTCATAAATCTTTTTGCTTTATTTTGAATCACAGCGTAAATTATTACATTTCTCATATTTCTTGTTGCTTGTGTTTTTGGGTAGACATTTAATTCAGATTTTTCCCGGTTAAAAATATTTCCAATATAATTTTTTTTTTTGCAAAAATTTGTCTTTTTTTGTTTATTTTGGAAATTGGAAAAAAAATGCTAAATAAAATGCCAAATGCTAAATTAAAATTTTACAGCTAAATCAAAATAAAAAATGCTAAATCTAGCTGCAAAAATGTTAAAATGGTCACACTGTGTGCATTTAAATATTTGAACTCAATACTGATCAGTAATGTATTTAAAGCTGTTTTAAATTATGTTAATTGCATAAAATATTAATAAATTTAAAAAAATTGCAATATAGAAAGTTAAAAGGTTCGAAGGTTCAATCGACTTGTGCACTTTTAAAAATCTCAGAAATTGTAAATTTTTCTGTGTTCCAGGAATTCATTTATTTCTTTTAAATAGAAACGGTTTTAAGAAATGATTTTTTTAAAATGCAATTTATGACAAAGTTATAGCCATTTTCTTTTCATAAATATGTATCAAAAACCAGGGATTTGAAAATTTGCTAATTGCAGTCGCAATTTACTAAATATTTTACTAAATCTAGTTTTAGGCTAAAAAATAAGTAACTTAAAATTTTTTTTTTAAATTTTTAATCACAAACTAATTGAATATAGTCAACTGGGCTGCAATAACTAGCAAGTGATTTAGTTTTTCTTCAGCAGCCACAAAAACAAGCAGCGGCCATGTTAAGTTTTTTCAACTCAACCGAACTGAACAGTGCAAACATTTTTGAGTAAGCTGCTTGCGTATTTTTTAGTTCTTGGTTTCGTTTTCTTACTATGCACGTAATAAAAACTGGATAGTAGCGTAATTTGACTGGATAGTAAGACGTAGTTTGACTGGATAGTATGGCTGAAAAGACTTGATGAGTTTTTTGATTTGTAAGATTTTGTTGTTGTATGCGCTTTTTTGTTTAGCTTAGTAGAATGGATTGTTTTATTATTTTGATGTTTACATTTTACAATGATAAATAGAAATAATATCGCTTATTTAAATAAATTATGTATAATATTTGTAAATCTATATATCATGAATTCCAGGAAAGAACACAGAAAAACTGAAAATTTTTGACCTCATGTCTTCCAATTTCCTTCATATTATCAATATGTGTTCTTTAAGTAGAAAATAGAACAACTCCGTTGTTTATTTTGAAAACTTTCAAGAAACGCGGTTTTTATTGCGATTTTAATTTGTTCGAAAACTACAAAAAATCAAAAAGGTATAAAACTTTGAACCTTTATATCTTTGAGAGTTTATATCGGATTTTTTTGATTTAGAACCCAATTTATTACTATGGATGAGCTCTTTCATTCTAATATAATTTTTATATTAAAAAGTCTAAGATAGTGCATTTCTTAAAGAAATGCACTTTTTGAATGCATTTTTAAAATCGTTCTCCCTGTTTAAAATGTTTTAAAAGTGCATAAGTCGATTATTTGAAGCTTTTTATGCAATATATAAAAATATTTTTTTGTGGCGTCCATTACATCTATTTTTTCGATTTTTTTAAATGTGTCTTATTGGAAAATTTTTAAATTTTATTGATATTTTAAGAATTTATCAGATTTTAAAACTACTTCAAATACATTTATGATCACAATTGGGATGCAAATATTTAAATTCGATTACTACTAATGTACATGCATTTTTGATGCAAGTGCACCTTGAGAGCGTTTTCCAAATTGTTCTCCCTTTTGAAAGTATTTTAAAATATCATAAATCAAAACTTGTTATTTTTTATATTATATAAAATTATTTTTTTTTATTAAACGAATATGCAATCATCATTTTTCGCGATATTTTGAAAATTTATTTTTTTTAATTTAAGTTAGTTCAAATGCCCATAAAAAATATATAATTTTTTATTTTATATAAATTTATCAATAATGCACTTACCAGATATGTTAAACATGGAGTAAAATGTAGAAAATTCACCCAATATGCATTTGCTATAAAAATGCATTTATCTTAACAAATATTATTTAGAAATGCATTTTTATGAAAGTGTACATTAGTTGTAATCGAATTTAAAAATTTGCATCCCAATTGTGATCAGTAATTTATTTTAAACAGTTTTACATTATGTTAAATGCATTAAATATCAATAAAATTTAAAAAATTTTCAATATAAAACATTTAAAAAAACCGACAAAAATGGATGTAATGCACGTCACAACAAAATATTTTTATATTTTGCATAAAAAGCTTCAAATAATGGACTTATGCACTTTTAAACAATTTTAAACAGGGAGAACGATTTCAAAAATGCATTCAAAAAGTGCATTTCTTTAAAAAATGCACTATCTTAAACTTTTTAATATAAAAATTATATTAGAATGAAAGAGCTCATCCATAGTAATAGATTGGGTTCTAAATCAAAAAAATCCGATATAAACTCTCAAAGATATAGACGTTCAAAGTCTTATACCTTTTTGATTTTTTGTAGTTTTCGAACAAATTAAAATCGTCATAAAAATCGCGTTTCTTGAAAATTTTGTATGCGTCTAATAGATTATGTGTTAACAAAAAATTAAGGAAATCTGAAGACCATCGGTCAATTCTTAATTGATTTCTCATGGAATTCATGATATATAAAAATGAATGTGTGTTTGTATGTTTATATGTTTGTATGTTTGAACGTTATAGACTACTAAATGGCAGAACCGATTTTCTTAAAATTTTCACAGCGTATTCCTACATGTCTGGAATAGGTAATGGGCTACTTTTTATTTTGAAATTAAAAGTGGGCGGGGAGCCACGCCCTTATTAGGGAAATATTAAATCCGTATATTTGAGATAATATAACATTTAGAGTCCTCAAATATTGTCGGAGCCACTTTAGTGTCAATATGACAAGATGTAGGCGGACTCACATTAGGGGGCGTGGCTCCTCCCATAAAAAATTCGTTTATCATGGAAACTATTACAGTAAGAATCTTAAAATTTTGCACGAATAACTTTAACATCCAATTAAACATTTTGGGTAATCAATTGGCTACCCATGAGGGGAGAGGCACCTCCCATATTAACTGTCTTGTCTATACCCGAGCAAAATTACCTACATCAATACCCAACATACCCGGGTATGTCATACAATTTCATCTTTTTATAAATTTCTAGTGTATAATTCAGATAATTATTAAAACTAATTTAATAAAACGTCTGTATATATAAATTAAATAGTTTTTGATCATAAACCATTAAATTTAAGCAATTTCTTTTAAAGTTTTCTTATTGCTTTCCTATTAACAAAAATATCATATGCAAAAAACCTAAAGAAAAACGCCTTCATAACGCATAATGTACATTATGCAGAATTTCACTTTGTAAAATTTTGACTTCAAGAAGCTATTAGTCAGTGACCGGGAAAGATAATTGAACAAAACTTTTTATATATTATTTATTAAGGTGTATAAAATCGATTAGCATTAATGATATTGTTTTTGCTGTCGTAAGTAGGGAAGTTTTTTGCAAAAAAAGATTGCTAAGTCATGATCAAAAATTAAAATTTTAAAATTTAAACTCAAATATTTTTGTTTATATGAGAATAAAATTATTATACTCAGCATAATTTTACTTTACTAAGTCATATACAATAACAATAATGACTCTGTATTTGGAACTAATTTTGTTGTTTAGTTAAATTTTTTTTCATAAGATACAAGAATATATAATTCCAATAATAAAACATAAAATTTATTATGAAACTTAATTTTTGTCCGATAACTGACATATAATTTGTATACATACCCAGGTATGTTGGGTATTGATACACGAAAATGTATAGAAAACATTACTCTGAAAGCATAGTCCAAATTTCAAGCCGATACGATATATAGATCTCGAGATATATCACTTCAAAAATGAAAAACATACCCGGGTATGTGGGTATTGACATAACGGTTAATCTATATATATAAAAATGAATGTGTGTTTACTTGTTTGTTTGTTTGAAGTCTATAGACGGCTAAACGGCTGGACCGATAGTCTTGAAATTTTAACAGTACCTTCCTGTATATCTGGAAGGAACTATAGGCTACTTTATATTTTAAAATTTCAATTAGGCGGGGTGCCACGCCTACTTATTAAATAACTATTACAAGTCATATTTCTTGGAAACTGGTACAATTAGAGTCCTCAAATTTTACACGGACCACTTTGACATCCATAAGAATATTTTTGGAGAAAATGGGCGGAATGACTACAGTGGGCGTGGCACCTTCCATATTAAGGAAATATTAAATCAGTATATATCGGAAAATTTAACAGTTAGAGCCCTCAAATTTGGTCGGAGCCACATTAGTCTCAATATGATTGGTTAGGACAAAAAGCGGGCGGACTAGCAGCAAGGGGCGTGGCACCCCCATATTAATTAAATACACAAATTCGTTTATCTTGGAAACTATTAGAGTTAAAAGCTTCAAATTTTGCATGAAGAACTTTAGCGTCCATGTAAATATTTTGGGTAATAAATTGGTGGACTACCAATTGGGGGAGCGGCACCTCCCATATGAATTAAATACAACAAAATATTTTATCTAAGAAACTAATAGAACTAGATTCCTTAAGTTTTTAAAAAAGGACTTTCATATTCATCTGAACTTTTTTGGGGAAAAAAGCGGATTTTCATCAGGGGGTGGCTTGGAACCCCCATATGAATTATATAGAAAAATTTGTATATCTTAGATACTGTAGAAGCTAGAATCTTCAAATTTTACATGAAGAATTTTGACATTCATGTGAACATTTAGAGAAAAATGGGCGGATTTTCAATGGGGGGATTGGTCCCTTCCATATGAATTAAATGCAATACAATATTATTTACATTTTTTATAGCTTACATTAAAATCCTTATTAGCGTACGGAAATATTGGCGAACTTGAAATAATTTGAGTGGCATCTCCCACGTGTAAGTGGGTTTTTTTTGCTTTTAGGGAAGCAAAGCACACTGGGTATAGCTAGTTTAGGTATAAAATATATGTTATATTTAGTAGAATCGAATGGTTTCTTATTTGTTTAAATTTGCTGTGAATAGGGTATTCAATTATTCGGGTTTTTGTCTTATTGGGTTTATTCGACAAATAATTATTTGAGGTTTTAAGTTAGCCGGTTAATAATCGGATAATTCAAAATTATTCGGTTAATTAAATAAAAACTGGATGTAATGTAATCAATAGTTCACATTTTATGAATTTTCCCATGAAGTTAATGAAAATAAATTCAGAAAAATGAAATGTTTAAAAAATGTCACTTTGATTTATAAATAGCAGAAATATAATAAAAGCTTATACATATATTAACCCCCTTATTCACAAACAACATTTTTATTTTATAAAAGGTTTATAAAACAAAATTTCCATACAAAATCTAATTTATAAACTGTTTATAAAATAAAAATTTTGTTTGTGAATAAGGGGGTAAGTACAAAAAATTATACTTTAACCCTTTTTTGACTATGGTGTAAACTTGAGGTGTACATTTTTAAAAGAAAAACTTTGTTTTTAAAACTAATAATGTATGTAGTCCATTTTTTGGTCGATTTTCGACATAATATGTCTAAAAATACAAACCGTATATGATCAAAAAGGGTTAATTCATAAGTTTTTATAGTGCATTTTCGATTTTTTGAACTTCGGCGGTAAATTCGTCCCATGGGTTTTAAAGAGTTAATTTTACTTTTTTCACTTTTATTTTAAACATAAGACTTTATACTAAAAATTCCAGTCATCTTTATTAAATTTGGCCGACAAATAAATAATATTTCGATATGGTACACTGAGTATTCACAAATATTGGAAAATTTGACATTTGAACTCCACAATTTATGGGTTAAGAAAGTCCGATATAAATAAAACTTCGGATATATATTTTATATTATCTGAACTATAATACTTTGAAAATACTTTATTTAAGATGTAAAACTCATTGTCTAAAATATTACAAAAAATGCGATTTTCCCGAAATACGCCGTGTTCCAATCGCTGGTACAGCTAAATTGTAAGAATTATAGATCTAATTTTATTACCGTTTTATTCCCCCATCTATTGTCCATAAATCCTCATGAGATCTCCTAAAACGTTTAAAATTTGTTTAACAAAGTTTCAAAAAAACTGAAATTGAAGATTTAAAGCGGGCCGTTGAAAATCTAACTTTTTTGACCACAGATGAGAACAAGTTTGCGTTATCTTATAAGAACAAAAACTAATATTCGAGTAATTATAAATACATTTTAGTAATACATATAATACATACATACATAAATACATACATACATACATACATACATACATACATACATACATACATAAATACATACACACATACATACATACATACATACTACATACATACATACATACATACATACATACATACATACATACATACATACATACATACATACATACATATATACATACATACATACATACATACATACATACATACATACATACATACATACATACATACATACATACATACATACATATATATTACATACATACATACAATACATACATACATACATACATACATACATCATACACATACATACATACATACATACATACACTACATACATACATACATACATACATACATACATACATACATACATACATACATACATACATACATACATACATACATACATACATACATACAACATACATACATACATACATACATACATACATACATACATACATACATACATACATACTACATACATACATACATACATACATACTACATACATACATACATACATACATACATACATACATACATACATACATACATACATACATACTACATACATACATACATACATACATCATACATACATACATACATACATACATACATACATACATACATACATACAACAACATACATCATCATACTCATACATACATACATACCTACATACATAAAACAAAACATACATACATACATACATACATACATACATACACATACATACCTACATACACTACATACATACATACATACATACATACTACATAACATACATACATACATACATACATACATACATACATACTACATATACATACATACATACATACAATACATACATACATACATACATACATACATACATACCCCTTCCTGTCCCCTTCTAATCCATGTTTTGAAAATTAATGTAGCATATACACCATCCATTTTGAAACATAGATATAACTATGTTCGAAATTTGAAGAAAATCCTTACAACCGTTTAAGTGTGATTAAAAAAGATAGCATTGTACCAAAGTACCAAAAAAGTTTAAAAGAATACATTGAAATAGTTTGAATTGTCTGAAAATATGCATTTTTTGAGTCTTTTTACGCAGTAAGTACAAATTTCCCTTTTTACCGTTTTTCCCCCTAAGGGTGGGCTTTCGAAATATACATATTTCTGAGAATTTAAAAATCATAGTCTATAATATTTTGGCTTTATAATAGAAAAAATCGGTCTTAAAGCAGACCGACCATTTCGACCATTTGGCCTATTTTTGGTACCCTTCTGGTCCAACATTCCCAACGACACTTTGCTAGTACATATTTCTGACAAATTAAAAATTTAATCAAAAATGATATTGCTTAAGTATAGACAAAATCAGTATTTTCTCTCAAAAGTACTATTTTTGGCCGTTTTTCACCCATTTTACCCCCTTGTTGTCCTCCAAGTTTTGAAAAAAATTACAGCGCATAACCAAATTTGAAGAAAATTGGTCCAGCCGTTTAGGCGTGATTGACGAACAAAAAAAACGAACAGACTTAAAAAGGGATTTATAATATATTTATACTAGCTATACCCAGTGTGCTTCGCTACCCTCATTGTAATTGAATAAAATAAATATACTTGTTTCTAGGTTCAATATTTTAATAGGACTCTATAAGTTTGATTTTATGATTTTAGTGTCAATATTACAAAAAATTAAAAAAGGCGGTTGAAGAACGAAAAAGTACCAGGCAAGGACTTTTCTAAATTTTCATTTAATTTTCAACCAGAAATTCCTCCCATACAGATTTTTATACAATCAGGAAGCTGCGTATCCAATTTTATGTTTTAAGGTTCAGTATTATAGAAAATACGAATAGTATTAGTAAAATAACAAAAAAGGACAAAAAAGTCTCCTTCTTAAATTTTCGTGTTTAATTTTATGTTTATATATGCAATATTTTAAAAAACTCAAAAAGTGCCAGTTGAAGTACGAAAAAGTACCAAATGACCTCTTTTATTTACTTTCATGTTAATAAGTTCAATATTATAGAAAATTCAAAAAGTACCAGTTAAAGAACGAAAAAGTACCTGAAAATTGTCCATTTTAAATTTTCATTCAATCAAGTCCCTGGCTGCTTAGTTTTATGTGCCAAGGATCATTAAAATAGAAACGAAAAAGTACCAAAAGGTTCCATTTTATATGTTCTCATTTACTCCGGGGTCTACATACTTAATTTCATGTTCCTAAGTTCAATAATATAATAAACTCAAAAAGTACCAGTTATAAAACGTAAATGTATTAAAAAGTCCCCTTTTATAGGTTATCATTTACTGCTGGCTCTACATGCTTAATTACATGTTTCTAGGTTCCATATTATAAAAAATTCAAAAAGTACCTTTTAATGAACGGAAAAGTACTAAAAATTCCCCTTTTATAGATTCTCATTACATTCAGGCTTCACATGCTTAATTTCATGTTTCTAGGTTCAATATTATAGAAAATTCAAAAGTACCTTACTCCGAGCTCCACATGCTTGACTTCATGTTTCTAGGATCAATATTATTAAAAACACAAAAAGTACCTTTTGAAGAACGAAAAAGTACTAAAAAGTTCCCTTTTATATGTTTTCATTTCCTCCGAATATGCAAAAAGTACTAAATTCATATTTTTAATTTTCGTCAAGTTATAAAGGAGTCAAAAATATTTTTAGAATGCTCCCTGGTTTGAAAGATACATGGAGTGCAATAAAAGTACCAAAATGCTGTTTTTACCCGTTTATTTCCTAAAGTGGCCGAATTTGAAAAAAGTAGCAGACACGTGTCCGCTTATATTTTAAATGAACGACGATAAGCTTTAAACTGTTTTTGTATCTTTTATAGTTTAGGAGATATGAAGTTACCGAATTTACCATTTTTTACCCCTTAAACATTTCCAAAAATTTCCCGTCTTAGTGGATCTATTTGGTGGGAGACCAACCTCCTTCTTATTAAACGAATATGCAATCATCATTTTTCGCGATATTTTGAAAATTATTATTTTTTTAGTTTAAGTTAGTTCAAATGCCCATAAAAATATATAAGTTTTTATTTTATATAAATTTATCAATAATGCACTTACAAGATAAGTTAAACATGGAGTAAAATGTAGAAAATGCACCCAATATGCATTTGCAATAAAAATACATTTATCTTAAAAAATATTATTTAGAAATGCATTTTTATGAAAGTGTACATTAGTTGTAATCGAATTTAAAAATTTGCATCCCAATTGTGATCAGTAATTTATTTTAAACAGTTTTACATTATGTTAAATGCATAAAATATCAATAAAATTTAAAAAATTTTCAATATAAAACATTTAAAAAAACCGACAAAAATAGATGTAATGCACGTCACAACAAAATATTTTTATATTTTGCATAAAAAGCTTCAAATAATCGACTTATGCACTTTTAAAAAATTTTAAACAGGGAGAACGATTTCAAAAATGCATTCAAAAAGTGCATTTGAATAAATAATGCACTACCTTAAACTTTTTAATATAAAAATTATATTAGAATGAAAGAACTCATCCATAGTAATAGATTGGGTTCTAAATCAAAAAAATCCGATATAAACTCTCAAAGATATAGACGTTCAAAGTCTTATACCTTTTTGATTTTTTGTAGTTTTTGAACAAATTAAAATCGCCATAAAAATCGTGTTTCTTGAAATTTTTGAAAATAAACAACGGAGTTGTTTTATTTTCTTCATCAAGAACATATATTGATAATATGAAGGAAATTGGAAGACATGAGGTCAAAAATTGTCAGTTTTTCTGTGTTCTTTCCTGGAATTCATGATATAGATTAGGATATTAGGATTATACATAATTTATTTAAATTAGCGATATGATATGATTTCTATTTATCATTGTAAAATGTAAAAACCAAAATAAAAAACACTCCATTCTACTAAGCTAAACAAACAGCGCACACAACAACAAAATCTTACAAATCAAACAACTCATCAAGTCTCTTCAGCTATTCTATCCAGTCAAACTACGTCTTACTATCCAGTCAAATTACGCTACTATCCAGTTTTTATTACGTGCATAGTAAGAAAACGAAACCAAGAACTAAACAGGTAAGAAAGTATAGTCGGGCGTGGCCGACCATATGATACCCTACACCAGTTATGAATATTAAATGTGATTTATTTTTCATAATAAAGCATTTATCTTCAATATTCAGTTGTTCCGATACATTTAAGCAATTTATGGATGAAAAACTAATTTTCTGAAAGAGGCTTTATATGGGGGCTAGGGGCAAATATGGACCAAGCCCGATAAAATTTTGTGAATATTTTTATATTTACATTATATTTTATTGTGCTGAATTTCATCGCGATATTTGTGTTTATAAGTTAATTTGGGACATTCAAGTAATTTTCTGAAGGGGACTTTGTATGGGAGCTAGGGTCAAATGGGGCCCGATCTTTATGAAATTTGGCAGGGTCATCAAGACTTCTATAAAACTTAGTTGTGCCGTATTTTATCGATATATCTGTATATTTAACATAATTATGAGCTCAGAAGCCCTTTTCGGGGGGTTCTGTTCTATGGGGGCTAGGTGAAATAATGGACCGATTTTAACCATTTTCAATAGGCTTCGTCCTTGGGCCGAATGGTATACTTTAAGGTGGGTCTAGGACGAATATTTTTGTATGTTACAAACATCAGCACAAATCCAATATACCCTTCCCACTAAAGTGGTGTAGGGTATAACAATACGCAAGCAGCAAACTCAAAAATGTTTGCAATGTTCAGTCGTCGTGTTCAGTTCGGTTGAGTTGAAAAAACTTAACATGGACACTGCATGTTTGTGTGGCTGCTGAAGAAAAACAAAATCACTTGCTAGTTATTGTAGCAGTGTGTTGACACAGTTGACTGATTTCAGTTAGCTTCCCAGCAAAATATTTGCTAACAAATTCACTAGAAAAATCACCAGAACTCATCGAGTAAAGTGCTTACAATTCTACTAGAAAAAGTACTTATTTTTGTTTGAGATGTTCCAAAAGTAAGTCAATATTATTTGGTTGGAAATAAGTTGTTTTTTAGTAGAGTTATTTATAGAATATTTATGAAAAAATAAAAATAAAAAGTCGACACAGACTGGGGTTGAACTCAGTACCTTCCGTCTACCAGTTGAATGCTACTCTTACTACACCACTGCTTTGTTGTTTTATTGTGCGTCAAATAATAGTTTTCACACACAAATACTATTTTATTTTCTGTTTGTCTAAAAATAGACATGTGATATCGTGTGCATAAAAAAAGGAAAAAATCTATATTTTGATTAATTTTAGACTTTGCCTACAAAGTAAGTCATTAATGAAGTACTTAATGGTTATCATTGTAAGCAAAGATTTTGCTGGGTTGTAAGGCAAAAATAAATACTTAAACATTTTTCAGTTTAGTCGGCAATTTAGAAAATAAAACTAAAAGCTAAATATTAAACCCTGGTTCCAATTTGCTAGTCTGCCAATTTATTTCCCAAATGTTCATATTGATGCCAAAGGATTTTTGCTCTAATTGTTTCCCAGACATACGATTTTTTCTACTTATTTCATATGGGAGGCTCCAAACCAATCCCCCCAAATTAACGAAAGTCCGCCCATTTTCCGCAAAATGTAAACAACTTTAAAAAATTTAAGTCCATTAGTTTCCCAGACAAACGACAACTCCAATTTATTTACATGAATGTTAAAGTTGTTCTAGCAAAATTTGAGAATTTTAGTTCTAATAGTTTTTCAAATATACGCATTTATCTATTTAATTCATATGGGGGTTCCAAGCACATTGATGCTAACGTTGTTCGATCAAAATTTGAAGGTTCAAACTCTAATAGTTTCCGAGATAAGCGAATTTTTATATTTAATTCATATGGAGGGTGACACCCCCTTTTTCCTTAAACAATCATATTGGCACTAAAGTGGTTCCGAAAAGTTATACAGATTTAATATTTTCTTCATATGGAAGGTGCCACGCCCACTATAGACATTCCTCCCATTTTATCCAATAATATTCTTATGGATGGCAAAGTTGACCATAGAAAATTTGAGTTTTGACTCCAACTCTAGCTGTTTCTGAGATATGCGATTTTTAATATATATTTGGAATGTGGTCGTGGCACGTCGCCCACTTGAAATTTTGAAGTAAAAGGCAGCCTATAGTTCCTTCCAGACATACAGAAATATATTGTGAAAATTTCAGAAAAATCGGTCCAGCCGTTTAGCTGCCTATGAAGTCCAAACAAACATACAAACACACATTCATTTTCATACCCTTCACCTTCGTGAGAAGGGTATATATAAGTTTGTCATTCCGTTTGTAATTTCTATAATATAATTTTTCGACCCTATAAAGTATATATATTCTGGATCCTTATAGATAGCGGATTCGATTTAGCCATGTCCGTCTGTCTGTCTGTATGTTGAAATCAGTTTTCAGAAGACCCCAGATATCTGCGAGATCCGAATTTTCAATAATTCTATCGGAAATACGATCGAATAGAACGATATTTAAAATCAGCCCAATCGGCCCATAAATAACGAAGATATGAGTAAAAATCCGAGACCACCTCTGAAAATTTCATCAAAAATTCACTTTTTTCGTGCATGCCTATACAAACAGTAAACGGTAAATTTTTTTTGTTATTTGTTATTGTAATTCTTGTTTATAAACACAAAGCAAAGAATGAACATCACGTTACGTTACGTTGTTATTGGCTAGAAACATAAAATTAAGTATGTAGAGCCTGGATTGGGTTTCGTACTTTTTCGTTCTACTAAAGGTACTTTTTGAATTTTCTATAATATTGAACCCTGAAATATGAAATTTAGCATGTAGGGCCTTGACTAGGTAAGAACTTACAAAAAGGTACTTTTTCGTTCTACAAAAGGTACTTTTTGAATTTTCTATAATATTGAACCTAGAAACATGAAATTTAGCATGTTGGGCCTTAACTAGGTAAGAACTTACAAAAACTTAAAAGCTTACATAAAATTTTGCATGTAGGGCCTTGATTAGGAATGAACCTATAAAAGGTGACTTTTTGGTACTTTTTCGTTCTACAAAAGGTACTTTTTGAATTTTCTCTAATATTGAACCTAGAAACATGAAATTAAGTATGAAGAACTCGGATTAGTCGAGAACAAATGAAAGGGGACTTTTTGGTACTTTTTCGTTCTTCAAAAGGTACTTTTTGAAATTTCTATAATATTGAACCTAGAAATATGAAATTAAGCATGTAGAGCCCGGATTAAGTTAGAACGTATAAAATGGGACTTTTTGGCACTTTTTCAGTCTTTAAAAGGCCTTTCCGTTTTATAATCGGTATTTTTTGATTTTTTGGTAATAAAATTCGAACTGACTGTTTTTTAACACATCATGGTGAAGGGTATATAAGATTCGGCACATCCGAATATAGAACTCTTACTTGTTATATATATAGAAGATAAAAAATTTACCGTATGATTATGTGTTTTGTTGTTGTAGTTTACAGTTTCTGTCTGAGCATGAAAAAAATCTAAATTTTTACGAAATTTTTAGAGGTTGTCTCGGTATTTTGCTCATATCTCCGGTATTTATGGACCGATATTGCTGATTTTAAATAGCGATCTTCTCGAAAGCATGTCTAACAGAATTATTGAAGATTTGGATCTCGCCGATATCTGGAGTCCTCTAAAAACTGATTTCAATTAACATACAGACGGACAGACAGACCAGAATATATATATATACTTTATGGGGTCGGAAATTTATATTACAGAAATTACAAACGGAATGACAAACTTATATATATCCATCACACGAAGGTAAAGGGTATAATAACTGTCTTATTCATAAAGATTTATCAAAGGAAAAAATTTCGTATGAAAATTTGAATTATAAAACTTTGATAAAAGTTTATGAATAAGAACCTTTGTCTTTATGTGTATTTTGCCATTAATTTTTTTTTTTCAAAAAAGGTCAAAATTTCCCAAAAATCGAGTAGTTAATAGACCGTAACTCCTAGGGAACAAAAGAGAACAAAAAATTCCTACACTGTGCTGTAGCCCGAAGCCTCCCCTATACGTGTATACCCCATTATATATCCGCACAACCGGGCAATTTTTCTGTCTATAAACTGATAACCGATAAACCGATTTTCTTCAAATTTTCACAGTATCTCCTATAAATTTGGAAAAAACCATACACCACTTATTGCTTTCATATTTTTAATGGGCGAGGTGCCACGCCCACATTAAAAATAAGTATTAAATGTCATTTATATAAGAAACTTCAATAGCTAGAATCCTCAAATTTTACACGGAAAAATCTGACATCCACATACACATTTAAGAAAAAAATTGGCGAACTAGCAATGGTTCTGTAATCTTAGATTGTTTCTTTTTTAAAGAATTTACAATAAATGATTCTATTTTTTCAAAAAATAAGTTTGCCAGTTTGTTTAAAAAGTATTAAAAAAACAAGGCTATATGTAATTTTTTCTTACAATATTAGTTATGCATGCAAAGAAAATTTAGCATTTAAATGAAAATGGACTATAGGCGAAGTGGACTTAAGAACAAATAATTTCTATTCGAAATTCGAAAAATACCTGCATGTGAATATGATTGTTTTGGCTTACATCCGTTTTTGGCTCTTAAGCGGAATGTACTACTCATAAGCGAAAAGTATTGTATCTGGAAAATTGTAGCCTCTACAATCCTCAAATTTTGTATGATGAGTATTGATATCCATATAAACATTTAGGAATAGAATTTTATATTAAAATTAAATATAACAAGTGCGAGTGTTATATTCGGCTGTGCCGAATCTCATATATATATACCCACCATCAAACCGTGATATTACTCATCAACAGGGAAACCAAAATATGCAAATGCATGTTTTTTGTGGTGCGTCATATGGACTCACGGATAAGATATTTACACGTTTCAGACCAATTTAAGAATTTTGGTATAGATTTGTTAGAGCATATTTTTGCATATATATGCATGATTTGACTTTTGTAGCATATTTTAGGCATATTTTCGAGTTTTTTCTCTTATAGTGCATATTTTGAAGTTTTTCGCTTTTTTTTCATTTGTGTACATTTTTAATTTTCTTTACAAAACTTTATTTTAGAAAAAATCAAATTTAATTTTTTTATATATTTATTTTTTTAATTTTTTAGCCTATTTTACAATTTTGAAAAAAATTATTTTCGTTTGTAGAACTTGAAAACTGCAAAAAATACATTAATCTCATGAAAACCAATGTTAGTTTTTTACTCAATAAAGCATTAAATTGTAAATCGAAAATAAAACCGATTACTTTGGATTTCATGACACCAATCCATTTTTATCGTTTAAAAAACTAGTATGTATTGATAACACTGTAAGTAACACAGTGTCAAAACGACACAGAAAAAACCCGAGACACCTAAACTTAATTTTGGGTCGTAGAATCTAGTGACTTACTCCGTTTTGAAAATTTAGGTCAAAATCGGGAGACATTGCGTTTTTAAATTTTGAAAGAAGTTTTCACGCATAGACATACGAACTAATTATAAAAAACTAAATATATATGAAGAATTAAAGGCCTAACTATAATATGCTTAAACAAACTGATGTCAGCTTAAGCGACTGTGCGAATACATATAAAATGTATGTGACAAACTATAATGTACTTAAGAGAGTTTCGTCAAGTTTCGTCAAATTTTATTTGCTTAAGCAAGGAGCGATACTGACAGCACATTACGTACGGAATCAATTGTTTGTTTATTATACACAAAGAAAATAAAGAAAAAAAATGGAAAGCTACAAGTAAATTAATTTATTTCAATAAAATATTTTGAAATATGTATTTTTTTATTACGTGTGTCACATAAATGTGTAAATGGAGCTAAATTGTTTTGAATACACGTAAGTACATTATAGCCACCTAAAAGTTTCCTCGGATTTTCTTAATCATTTGAGAGACTTTTCGTTCGATTTTTACATTACCTTAAGCAAGCTTATGCACATTATAGTTGGGCCTTAATTCAAATGGACTCTAGTTTCATGTATTTATATACTTTTCTATGAATGTTTTTTTTTTTTTAATTTATATAATTAAACAAGTAAGAGTGCTATATTCGGCTGTGCCGATTCTTATATACCCTTCACCATAGTGTATCTTAAAATTCATTTTCCTGACTATATCATTATTATAGCAATAGCAAAACATAATGAACAACAACGCCAAACGAAATAAAAACACAAAAAACAAAATACACAAGGCAGTAAAACCAACAGACATCCAAACATAGGAAACGAAATACAGAAAAAAACAAAAACAAAATACACAGCTCAATGAAACCAACAGACATCCAAACATACGAATCAATACACCAAGAAAACAAAAACAATGTACACAAGGCAATGAAACACACAGCCATCCAAACATACGTAATTGAATGTACCAAGAAATAAAAACAATATACACAAGGCAATGAAACATAGAGCCATCCAAACCCTGCCAGCAAATTTGAGTTTAATTTTGGATAAATGAACTAAATTTACACTATTTAGGCTCAACTTCATGTTTCTCAGTGCTAAATAAAAATATTTACAAAAACAAAATACATAATTTTCTAATTTTTATCCCATTTTTGTAAAATTTAAGTTCGATCTAATATACCAAAAAGAAACGTAGATGATAATAATTAGATAGAATAAAAATGTATAAAAAGAACACTTTTTAATACACTAACAAGATAATTTAAGGCAGAATTATTTTTGCTCTCAAAATTTAAAAGAAAAACTGTTTTTATATTGCAGTAAATATATTAAGTTTATAGTGATCAGTTGTGTGAATAGTAACACATTGTGAAATTTTGTAATGATTTTATTTAAAATTTAATATATAAACAAGTTAGAGTGCTATATTCGGCTATGCCGAATCTTAAATACCCTCCACCAGCAAGCTACTTTTTATTGAAACCCATCTAACTATCTATTTTTTAGATAACTCGCCAAAATTTTTGTCAAACTAATTTTGATTAGGTCCAGAAAAATTTAGAATTATTTATCTATACGCAGAACATACTTATGTCGAATTTTATCCGGATATAATAATTTAATAACGAATTAAGCGGTATTAAGTGATTTTTAACAATTAACCTTATATGGACCGGTTCGGAAAAAATTCCGTACAATGATTTATATACATATATACAAAATACACATTTACGTCAAATTTTATACCTAAATGTGTATAAAATGTGCGTTTAAGTAATTTTCAGAAATGGCCCTTATATGGGAGTTGTGACCAAATACGGACCGATTCAGAAAAAATTTTATACCTATGTATAAAATGTGCGTTCAAGTAATTTTCAGAAATGGTCCTTATAAGGGAGTTGTGACCAATTATGCACCGATCAGGAAACAATTTCGTATAATGCAGAAAAAGATCAAGTATAATTTTACTCCAATAGGTGCGTTTAGGTGATTTTAGGAAGTTGACTTTATAAAATTTCGTAGAGTGATTTATGTAAAGACAAAACATATAAGTGTCGAATTTTCTCAAGATAACTTTATTTGACAATGAAATATGTGCGTTTAAGTTATTCTCAGAAGTGGACCTTATATGGGAGCTATGATTAATAATGGACCGATCCGAGAAAAAAGTGGTAAAATGATTTGTATGTACACAAGACTTATTCAAGTCGAATTTTATTTCTATAGCTTAAGAATTCAATGAAATATATGCGTGTGATTTTCGGAAGTGGACCTTATATAGGAACTATGACCAATTATGGGCCTATTCGGGAAAAATTTTGCAGAGTGATTTATATTTGGGCAAAACATGTTTGTGTCGAATTTTATCAAGATGGCTTTATTTGATAATGAAATATGTGCTTTTAAGTGATTTTCGTAAGTGAGCCTCATATTTGAGTTATGACCAATAATGGACCGATCCGTAAAAAATTATTTTGTAAAATGATTTGTACGTACACAAAATATATTCAAGTCGAATTTTATCCCGATAGCTTTAGAATTCAATGAAATATATGCGTTTAAGTGATTTTCGGAAGTGGACCTTATATGGGAGCTATGACCAATTATGGGCCTATCCAGAAAAAATTTCGTAGAGTGATTCAAGTTTAGGCAAAACATATTTGTGTCGAATTTTATGAAGATAGCTTGACATTGAAATATGTGCTTTTAAGTGATTTTTGGAAGTGGGCCTTATATGGGATCTATGACCAATAATGGACCGATCCGTAAAAAAATTTGTAGAAAGATTTGTATGTATACAAAACAGATTTGTGTCGAATTTTATCCCGATAGCTTTATAATTCAATGAAATATATGCGTTTAAGTGATTTTCGGAAGTCGACCTTATATGGGAGCTATGACCAATTATGGGCCTATCCGGAAAAAATTTCATAGAGTGATTTATATTTAGACTAAACATATTTCTGTCGAATTTTATCAAAATAGCTTTATTTGACAATGAAATATGAGCTTTTAAATGATTTTCGGAAGTGGGCCTTATATGGGAGCTATGACCAATAATGGACCGATCCCCAAAAAATTTGGTAGAATGATTTGTATGTACACAAAACATATCCAGCCCGAATTTTATCATAATAGCTTTATTCATCAATGAAATATGTGCGTTTAAGTGAATTTTGGAAGTGGACCTTATATGGGAGCTATGACCAATTGTGGACCGACTGAGATCTACGTTGGTAGTATGATTTCTTTTCATATTATATTTGTATGTACAAAATTTGGTTTTGATACCGATATATTTGATTGAGTTATTAACGATAAACTAATTTCCGGGAATATGTACTTTTGTATGGGGGCTATGGGAAATGTTGGATCAATTGTAAAGATTTTGAACATAATTGATCACTGCTCTAAAAAAATAAAGTGTGACAAAATTCATCGCAATATCTTTGGTAGTTTCTGAGGAAACTTCAAAAGAATTAGGAAAAAAACGTAATTTTTTTCGAGGTAGTCTGAAATTTTTACTCATAACTTCTTACGTTGTGAACCGATTTTGCTGATTTTCAATACCAAACTGCTTAGGATAATAATAAATATTTTGGGTGAATTTGGTTGATTTCCTTTACTTAGTTTTAACGTGAGCGTGTTTTACACAGACAGACAGACAGACGGACAGACGGACATAGCTAAATCGACTCAGAATTTCATAAGGACCCAGAATATATATACTTTGTTGGGTTTTAGATGTATATTTCTTGGTGTTACACACGGAACGACAAACTTATATATACCCTCTATCACCACTGATGGTGGTGGAGGGTATAAAAATAAATTTATTATATAATAAACATTATTGAGTATAAACAATTTTAAATTATTCATAAAGTAATAGAAATAAAAAAAATGTATTATAAAGTCGCTTTTACTGCATAAAATAGTGTAAAATTAGATAAATTTCCAGTTTCCCTATTGCTATGGCAAAACTGGCAATTTTATTAATTTTACGCACCTTTATGCTATAAAAAAGTGACTTAAAACTGAAACGAAATCGACTTAATAAGTAAGTATTAAACAGGAGGAACAGTTTCTTACCAACGCGGTGACTTTTCTTCCTTTCAAATTGTGCAATATTAGATATTTTTTAGATATTTTTACCTACACGTTGTTACGTTGTGGATACTATTTAGATAGCAATTGTTTGCAGGGAACATTCGAAACAAAATACTCAAAAAAATAAAAACAAAATACAAAGGCAATGAATAGGCAGTGTTGTTGTTTAGTTTTTATGAAATTTTCAGAGGTTGTCCCGGATTTTTGCTTATATCTCCGTTGTTTATGAACGGATTTTGCTGATTTTAAATAGGAAAATTCTCGAAAGCATGTCTGATAGAATTATTGAAGATTTGGATCCCGAAGATATCTGGGGTCTTCAGAAAACTGATTTCAACAGACAGACAGACGAACATGGCTTAATCGACTCCGCTATCTAAAAGGATTCAGAGTATATGTATATACTTTATGGGGTCGAAAAATTATATTTTGGAAATTACAAACGGAATGACAAACTTATATATATGAAGGGTATAAAAACACCTCAGAAACAGTGTAAACTTTAAAATCCAATATCTCCCGATTTTGACGCAACTTTTCAAAACGGAGTATGTCACTAGATTCTACGACCGAAAATTAAGTTCACGTGTTTCGGCGTTTTTCTGTGTCTTTTTGAAAGTTGAAATTTTAATTACAGTGTAATTATTGGATTTTATGACAACACAGATTAAAATGTCAGTTTAGAAGCTATGAATACAATTGGAAGAAATGTGTCAAACTTTGTCGTTTGAAATATGTTTTTTGGGGACCAAATGTCATCATGTTATTTATTGGTTATCTGAACGTAAAACTGAGTTCTATTAAACTAGTTCTTCAAACTATGAGATGAATCAATTATAAAAAATCTTGTAGGATGAAATATGACATTAAATATTTATTATTTCATTACAATTTCAGCCTTTTTGTTAAAATATACTTTAAAATAATTATTTTTGAGAATATTTTTAAATTTTTAAGAGCATATTTTGAGTTTTTACGGCATATTTAAAGCGCTTAAAACACTTTTTTTGGAGCATGTTTTCGGTTTCCCTGCTCATCAAATTAACTAAAGAGGACTTTATATGAGAGATAGGGTTTATTACTGACCGTTTTTTTTTTAATTTTTCATAATTTTTTTTGGACCGATTTTGATTCAGATAAAACATCTTTACACCTAATATCATTTTCTGTCACTTTCCGCATGAAATTCGGTAGGAAGCTTTACATTACTATAAATGTTTCTTCTATCAAATTTCATAATTGTTCACGTATTTTTAAGTCTGCAATGATCGTTAAAGTAATTTTCTTATGGACCGATCCTCAATAAATTTGGTAGAGAGATTTTAACTCGTATAAAACATAGGTGTGTCGAATTTTTTTCGTATTTCTAAGCCAGTAATGAGCTTTAAACTTATTTTCTGAAGTGGAGCTTATATGGTGGTCAATCATATGCAGAAACTCATAAAAGTCAGTAGAGAGGTTCTGGCTCGTTAGAAACTTACTTATGTCGAATATCATCTCTATACTCGTATTTTTAAGCCGCTAATGGTCGTTAATGTAATTTTTTGAAGGGGGCCTTATATGGGTGGTAGGGTTAATTATGGACCGATCCACATAAAATTTGATAGAGAGGTTTTGGAACATAAGAGACTTAATTATGTAAAATTTCATCGCTATACTAGTATTTTTAAGGCAATAATGATCGTTAAAGTAATTTTTTGATGAAGACCTTATATGGGGGTAGGGTCAACTATGAACCGATCCACATAAAACTTTGATAGAGCGATTTTGGCTGCATTGAAACTTATATGTGTCGAATTTCTTTTATACTTAAGCCAGTAATGAGCGTTAAAGTCATTTTCCGAAGGCGACCTTATAAGGAGGGTAGGGTCAATTATGGATCGATCCACACAAAATTTGGTAGAGAGGTTTTGGATCATAAGAGACTTAATTATGTCAAATTTAATTGCTATACTATTATTTTTAAGCCAGTAATGAGCGTTAAAGTCTTTTTTTAAAGGGAACCTTATATGGGGGGTAGTCAACCATTCAAACTTATGTGTGTCGAATTTAATCACTATTTTTAAGCCAGTAATGAGCGTTGAAGTAATTTTCTGAAGGGGACTTTATATGGGGGGTAGGGTCAATTATGGACCTATCCTCACAAAATTTGGTAGGGAGATTTTGGATCATATGACTTATTTGTGTCGAATTTCATCGCTATACTCGTACTTTTAAAACAGTTATTCCCGTTAAAGCTGTTTTTCGGCGGTCCACTTGAAGGAAGGCTATCCAAAAACATGAACCGATATTGCCCATTTTCAATACCAATACCTTACCTATAAAGAATATTTGTGGAAAATTTCAATCCTCTAGCTCATTCCGATGTGTTACAAACGGAATGACAAAACTAAAATGCCTGGAAATTACAACCGCTAAAGTCGACAGTGCGAGCAACAATATAGATTCGACACTAATGAAGACTTTATCGTTCCGTTCGGAATCTATCGTGTTTTCAACAGACAGACGGACAGACATGGCTAGATCGTCTTAGAATTTTATAAGGACCCAGAATATATATATATATTTGTGGGTCTATGACCAATATTTCGATGTGTTACAAACGGAATGACAAAATCAATAAACCCCCCATCTTTTTTGATGGTGGGTATAAAAAGTATAAAATATTTTACTTCTTTTATTATACGACTTTTCATTACAACTCTCGAAATTACCTTTAAAATTCCTCTACCGAACAGTTACTTTTACGTTTGGAAACGTTTGTCAACCTTTAAAATTTAATTTTAAATCGTCTATTGAAAACAACCTTTGGCCCTTGTGAATATTAGAATAAAAAGATTTAGGGGGCCCAATGTTTGTCATTTTCTGACAAGATTAAAGTTAAACAAGTTAGTGTGTTGTATTCGTCTATGCCGAATCTTGAATACCCTCCACCAGCAAGCTACTTTTTATTAAAACCCATTTACTTATCTAATTTTTAGATAACTTGACAAAATGTTTGTTTCCGTAGTGATGCATATGTGGAACTAATTTTGATTAGGTTCATGAAATTTGATATTAATAGGCCGATTGCAAACATTTTAATATAATGATTTATATATACACAGACATACTCATGTCGAATTTTATCTGGATATAATCATTTAATAATGAATTAAGTGGTATTAAGTGATTTTCAGAAGTAAAATTGCGTATAACGATACAAAATACACATTTATGTCGAATTTTATCCCGATGACTTTGATTGTCAATGTGCGTTTAAGAAATTTTCGGAATTGATCCTTATATGGGAGTTGTGACCAATTATGGACCGATCAAGAAAAAATTTCGTATAATGATTTATATGCTAAAAAAAATCAAGTCGAATATTACTCATATAGGAGCTATGACCAATTAGAGGGCCTTATATGGGAGCTATGACCAATAATGGACCGATCCGGGGAAAAATTGGTAGAATGATTTATATGTACACAAAACATATTCAAGTTGAATTTTTTACCGATAGCTTTATTTATTAACGAAACATTTGCGTTTAAGTGATTTTCGGAAGTGGACCTTATATGGGAGCTATGACCAATTATGGTCCTATCCGAAAAAAATTGCGTAGAGTGATTCATATATAGACGAAACATATTTGTGTTGAATTTTATCAAGATACCTTTATTTGACAATTAAATATGTATATGGGAGCTACGACTAATAATGGACCGATTCGAAAAGAAATTTGATAGAATGATTTGTATGTACACAAAACTTATTCAGCTCGAATGTTATAACAAAAGCTTTATTTATCAACGAAATATGTGCGTTTAGGTGATTTTTGGAAGCGGACATTATATGGGAGCTATTACCAATTGTGAACCGACTGAGATCTACGTTGGTAGTATGGTTTCTTTTCATATTATATTTGTATGTACAAAATTTTGTGTTCATATCGATATATTTGAGGGAGTTATCAACGATAAACTAATTTCCGGGAATATACACCTTTGTATGGGGGCTATGGGAAATATTGGATAAATTGTTATGAGTTTGAACATACTCATAACAATTTATTTTTCCCTGGTACAAAAAAAAATAATGTGTGACAAAATTCATCGAAATATCTTTGGTAGTTTCTGAGAAAACTACTTAAGAATTGGGAAAAAAACTGTATTTTTTTCGAGGTAGTCTGAAATTTTTACTCATAACTTTGTACGTCGTGAACCGATTTTATTGATTTTCAATACCAAACTGTACCGGATAATAAAGAATGTTTTGGGTGAATTTCGTGAATTTCTATTGCTTCGTTTTAACGTGAGCGTGTTTTGATAAGAATTTAATAAGGACCCCGAATATATATGAGCAATTATCAAAGTTTTTTAATTCCTTTGAAATTGAATTAAATTTTGTAAATTGGTAAGAATAAAATGTCAAATAAATTTTTACAGGATTATATACACAAGATTTCTAGCCTAAAAATTGCAAAATTGTAAAACTCTAGGTCTTCATTTCTAAACGTAATCGGTTTTGGAAGTTTACAAAATTAAAAAAAACATGTGTTACTAACAATTTTTTTCACCTTCTTTTAATTTTTGGTATAGTTTTAAACTTTTGGACACTATTCGTTATTGTGCTAACTAAAGACACTTAGGAGATAAATTCTTTACAAGCTTATCCGTGTGATATCACTTTACGTATTAGAACTTGCATGTTGAAATTTGTCACCAGGTTTTTTCCAATTTTGAATTTTTTACAGTTTCTTTGACCGGGCGCTGACGCCCCTTCATAAAATACAAAAATTGGGACATCAGTGGTTAGCTGATGTAATTATACACAGTACGGTATATATCTCGTTAATGTGCCCTGAATAGGAGATGGGAACGACAGCTACAAAAGTTGGAAAACTTGAACGTAAATTTTTTAAAAGATCAGTTTTTGGAGCGGCACATTCGCACTTATATAGGAAATAATTTTAATTATTACGTAAATTAAGTTTTTTGTTATTTTGAAATATAAAATCGGAGGAGCATGCAAAAGTATTCGAATGCAAAAATTGTATGAACTTTTTAAAAATTTTGCAAAATGTCATTTTTTTTTATTTTTGCGATTTTATATACCAATCATCGACTTATACAAAAATTAAATGAATAGAAATGAAGATAATGGGAAACAGAATGGTTTGGGATCATATATGTATTTAAAATGTCCTTGTAAGCTTCAAAGACGTCACTTTTATCTAAACACATTTTACCATCACACATCATGGAAGATGCTCAACATTCGTCAAAATTATCACCATTTGCAAGTTTTCTTAATACTTTAATGTAAAACTGGGGCGCATCAAAAAAGTAAAGTAAGTGGGTAAAAAATATTTAATTTCTTCAAACTATAATTTTTTAATTGCATTCCCTTATAAATCAAGCTCGTGGAATTCAGATATCAACAGTTTTTTTTTTTAATTTTACTAATTCGCTATTTTTGAAAAACTATAAGCAACAAGTTAAAAAATTACTGAAATTAAATTTCTTACTGTGTATTTTTAAAATTTTGGAAAATAAATCTTATGGTATGTATATATGAGCTAAAATTGAATTATTTTTACAATTATGTGCAATTGTTTTTCAAAAATCACATATATAAATACTACGAGCTATATCCAGTGTGCTTTGCTACCCTAAAAGGAATATTTATAAATAAAAATCCCACTTAACGATTTTAAAGATCCTTACTACAATAGTTTTCCAGATTTATAACATGTTACATATGAGAGATGTCAAGCAAATTATTGCAAGTTCGCCAGTTTCTATCTATCGCTAATTTCTATCTATCTATAAATAATTTGAATAATATAAGAGTTTCCAAGATGAACGAAATTTTGTATTTAATTCATATATGTTGTGCCAAGCCACCCATTGAAAGTCCGCCCGTTATGCTCTAAATGTTCACATGAATTTCAAAGTTCTTCATGTAAAATTTGAAGATTCTAGCTCTAATAGTTTCTCAGATATACGAATTTTGCTATTTGATTCATGTGGGGGCTTCAAGCTCGCCACATGAAAGTCCAAAATGTTCAGATGAATACTAAACTAATTTGTGCAAAATTTTATAAATCAAGTTCTATTAGTTTCCCAGATAAACGAAATTTTATATTTAATGCATGTGGGAGGTGCAAAGTTCCCCACTGAAAGTCCGCCCGTTATGCTCTAAATGTTTACATGAATTTCAAAGTTCTTCATGTAAAATTTGAAGATTCTAGCTCTAATAGTTTCTCAGATATACGAATTTTTCTATTTGATTCATATTGGGGCTTCAAGACCCCCCAGATGAAAGTCCGCTTTTCTCCTCCAAAATGTCCAGATGAATATTTAAGTTCTTCGTGCAAAAATTTAAGAATTTAGTTCCATTAGTTTTCAAGATAAACGAATTTTTGTAGTCCGTCAATTTATTACCCAAAATGTTTAGATGGATGTTAAAGTTATTCGTGCAAAAAATTTAAAATGAGCTTAAATTAGGAAATTTTGACTAATTTGTAGACAAATTTAAGAAACCTTTTTTGAGAAATTATACTGAAATCAGCATTTTCAATCACTGGTAGGGAACTAAGAAACTTTCAAATTAGTTGCTTCAATTTTTCCATGTGTAGTGCGCTTGGTGTAAAGAGGCAACTACAAAGATACGTACCATTAACCGTACAAAATTTCAATCGATTTTCTTGCTATTTGAAAAGGTACATGCAATTGAAGAAACTCTGAAACGATCATGAAAAATTCTGCACAAAATCATGAAAAATTTGGGCTCATTGGAAGATTTCAAAATTCTTATAATACAACAAAATTACGTTTTTTTCTGTCCTTGAATTTTGACAGAGAAAACAAAACAACTTTTAATTTGACAAACAATTTTGAGTTGTTTATTAAAGAGTAAAACCACCATTTTGTCTCATCATTGTTTCTCTAAAATACATCCATTTATACACAAAAGTATGTTAAAAAATATTTTTATTCATTAGCTTTTATGCATCCACACTAAAGTTTTGGCTGGATTTAGACACCACTTATTAAATCCGAAGAAATAAAGGTTTAAAGGTCAAATATCAAAAAAAGATACCCAAATAATTTTGCTTATTAAAATATCCACATCTTCCTCTAATTAAAAAAATTTCCGAATTTGTTAATTGTAATTTCAAAAGCTTTTAATAAATACGGCGCTACATACAGAAAAAGTTGTGCAGAATTGTTGGTGAATAATTTTCTAAAAGTATAAAAAGATATCGAAAGATGAATTTATCCAAATTTTATATGAACAATGCTTTATATGTATCGTGTGAGAGGACTACCTATATAAGATTTGCAAAAGTGCTGTCTTTCGGGACACTAATGAGTATTCAAATACATACATATCTTAATGGTTTTTTAGATTTTATCTACATTTAAAAATGGCAACCGAATTTATATCAAGATAATTTTTTCATGGTGTATTTAACTGATCACAGATTATTATTGTTATCTCAATTTAACAATAAATTTAAATTTTATATTATTGATATAAAACTCGATTTGTATGGAAACTATTAGTGATTACGGATCTTTATAGTTTTCTCGAATTTACAGTTATTTAAAGTAAATTTTTAAAGAGTTATATAAATAGAGATTTTAAGGGGAGATAAGAATGATTTTCTAGATAGGTTTAGGTGTTATATAAGGAACCACAGCCGATTTAAAATCCGAATTTTTGTGAAAATGTAATATTAATATATTATTTACCCTATTTTAGAATCGTAGGAAACCATATCCCGTTCTGATTTAAAATAGTTATTATCTGAGGATATACAGAAGATTATAGTTTTTTAAATGAAAAAAGTTTTCCGGTCTAAAATATAAATGATGGGAGTATTATATACGGATCTATAACAATATAATTTTGATATAAAATATTCATATGATATTTTCTCGATCGTAGTAAACTACATCCGATTTTGTTTTAAAAAAGTTTTTTTTGAGGATATACAGCCAATTACAGGTTTTGAAATAAGAATAGTCTTCTGGTGGAAAATATAAGTGATGGGTGTATTATATACGGATCTACAACCGATTTTACGCTTTATATGAAAATCGATTTTTGATCGATAGATTTTTATTTTACCTAATCGTAGATAAGGATCTAAAAACATTTTAGAATTTTCAAATAAAAATAAATTTTTGATTAAAAATTTAACTAAATAATAATTCTCATATACTATAAGATGTATATATCATGATCTTTAGCATTATAAATGTAACAAAAAGTAGACGGAAAAAGGTCATTGAATTTACAATTCAACAATTTACAATTAAACAACAGGCCTGAAATTAGTGGTACAGTAATTTTTGTTTATAGTCATCACTGTTATAGTCACATTAGTTATATTGTCAATTTTATTAGATTTAAATGTCTCTGTTGATCAATTTCATAGTCCATTTTTGATATAAGCACTTTTCACATATATGCCATCTACCCGTGGCTATTAAAAGTCATGTTATATGAAAAAACTTCATGATATTGTCACGAAAAAAAAAAATTAGTTTTCAAGGTCGCAAACCACTACTACGACAAAAAATGTATCGTAAATTAACTAGTAACGATCCAAATGAAGAAATTTTTGATGAAGAAGATTAAAGAAATTTTGAATGCAGTAAATATTTTGCGACATTTTTATTAGAGCAAGATATATGTATATAAATTCAAATTTTTTATTCGAAAAAAAAAATTATTGATTTTTTTAACCCTTTCCGTGGTTTTGTCGAATATATTCGACATTAGAATACGTTTTTAGGCATTTTTTGAGTATAATTTTTACCTTAGTTAAATTTTTTTCTTTTAGATGAAAATTAAGACTTTATGTATTATATTTATAATTGAGATTTTGAAAGATCTCCGTATTTTTTAAGTACATTATTGAAAATCAGGTTTTAAAAAATTGTCTACGACTACTTTTTAAAAAGTGCTTTTTAACAACGTATAAAAATCAGCTTCATTTAATGGCAAAAAGAGTATTTTAGGAGATCGGACTATACAGATTTAAATTGTACAGTATTGATATAAGTATAAGAAGACATTTTACAAAACAATATTCATGAAAAACATTGGTACTTTCGACATTTAAATTTGACAATCTATAACTCACTAGGGAAAACTCAAATTCAAAAAATATTATTTTTTCCGAATTCAGCATGCTCAAATTATCTTATATATAAGTTTTCAAATTTTTTTCTCGACATAAATTATTTTTGACCCTGAAAGGGTTAAATAATATAAACAATATTTTTTAATGTTATGAATTTATGAAAATAATATTTATTTCTTTAATTAACATGAATTTTTAATTTTTTTTATATTCCCCAAAAATTAATATATAAGATTCTCTTTATATGCACATTGTGGCATATACAAACAATTTTGTTTATAATCACTTTAGCGATATAGTCCTCAATTTGTGTGCAATTAAGGGTTGTGACTATAAGCGAAAAGTACCGTATAGGAGTATTTATTCGGATTTGATGTATTAAGCATTCTCTTCCTCAAACTAACCTAAACTTCCACGATAGAACTATAGTCATGTAGTGAAAGTGTAAAAAGAGATATATTTATTACTACATATTATACGGTTTGAAGATGTAATGTGTCAGCAACATTCATTATAACAGTTTCCATGAAAATCGGATAAGTAGTTTTTTTTGTAAATTTGGTATAATAATTGTTTTACAAAAAGTTGATGTAAAAAGGGGCGTGGCGTCCGATCAGATCCTGAGGTAGTTGTTGTTGTAACAGCTAAAACTATACAATAATCTAGATGGGGGTTCTGCATCAATGTTCAGGCCTAAAAATTGGGCTACTTCAACTGGATGCGTCCATAAATCCATTGGACAGAGTGAAGCAGGGTTGGCTGAGCAGTTGAATATGTAGTGGGTATCATGAGGACTCTGCCCACATGCAGGACATTCGTTGGGGACGGCACGGTCTATACGTGACCAGTAGGCATTGAGCCTGTTGTTCCATCCCGATCTTAATTGTACCTTGTTTTCCGCGGCAAGTTTTCTTCCGTTTCTGCTATGGGCGGTAGGCGACCTCCAAGTACGACATTCATGCGGTATCCTGCGACCGCGGAATTTATGGCGTCTCTATGAATGTCGTTCCAAGCTGCCGAATACGAGGACTGATTCAGTGGATCCTGCACATATCTGCATGTGTTTTCCTCGTATATACGAAGATCCTTCCTGACATGCCTCGGGGGAGTATCCAAATGTGTGATGTTAAAATTGGGATGACTTCTCCGATGAATCCAAGAGGAACTGTTTAGTCAACTGGACATTGTGTTCCTTGACTGGGGGACTCGCCAGCGGTGATGTTCCGAGGTAATTTGTGTCAAGCCCGTTACAGTCCTTAGCGTACGGCATTTTGCGCTTGAATGATTCTCACTGGGTATACTTAGCGAAGGTGACACACTGGAGAATCATAATTAACCACTGACCCGACCAATCGTTTTATATGAGCCAACAAGGTTTTCTTATTATACCCAAGTGCTGACGCTCTAGCGATTGGCGGACCATGTTTCTATTCGCCTTGTTTAACTCGACAGGGTTTGTAGCCTCTGTCTCTAAACTCCACGAACGACTGACGGGGGGGGGCCCACTCAGATACTATACGATCCATCTCTTCGTGTTGTTAGGCATTGTGCATTTCAGGATATCCTCGAAGAGTGTGGCGTGACTGACAGTGTCGAAGGCCTTCGACAGGTCAAGAGCCACTAGGACCGTCCTTTCACAGGGCCTCTGCTGATTTAAGCCTTGTGAGATTCGAGTGGCAATGGCGGTTAATGCTGTGGTGGTACTGTGTATTTTGCGGAAGCCATGCTGGTGACGAGCTGCTGTAAGTTGGCTGGACATCTGGGGAAGGAGAAGCGCCTCAAGAGTCTTCGCGACTGGTGATATGAGGGAAATCGGCCTGTATGATTGTCCCTCCGTCGCGTCTTTCCCAGGTTTTAAAATGGGAATGACTCTATCCTTTTTCCAGACTTCGGGTATTATGAGGCTGCTTACTGAATTGTTGAAGACCATTGTCAGGTACTCAACTCCCCGCTCGCCAAGGTGTTTTAACATCAGCATCGCCTTAGATGGTTTGGCGTTGTTGATGACGTCTGCAACTTCAGTTGAGGTGAAGGGCTGTGGCATGTCCGTGACTGGAAGGTTGTGAAGTTTGCGAACAATGCTTCGTTTCGCCTTGTCTCTCTGGTTGCTCAATGAATTGCAGGCAAAATGCGCGCGAGAACCCTTCAGGGTCGGAAATGGGGATGTCTGCAAACTTAATAGCGACCCTATCATCCTTCGTCGTCGGGTTGGAGAGAGATCGACCACAACTTAACTAATCACAACTAACACCCGAACTCAGGTTGCAGTTCTTCAAGTGATCTAGCCATCTTTTCCGCTTGTCCTCATTTACCACCCTGCTGATTTCAATGTTCAGCTGGGTGAGTCTTGGATCACCTGGTTTGGTATTTCGGATGTCATCTCTCTCATCTGCAAGCCTGGCTGCTTCTGCTGGAAAGTGCGGCCGCACTACGGATATATGACCAGCAGGTATAAAACGAGCAGCTGCTGAGATGACGGTTTCGCGGAACTTCCTCTCTGAATGGTGTACGTTGGAGAGAAAATTTAGATCACTGATGATGCTTTCTTTTGGTTTACGTATTGACGGCGTTAGGTCGATCCAGACAAACGATTATTCCCGGAAATAGATTTATCTTTAATAACATAGCTCCCACATAACGCCCATTTCAGATAACCACGTAAACGCACATATTTCATAACTGAATGAAGGTATCGATATAAAATTAGTCATAAATGTGTTTAAAGTAGATATGAAACACCCTGGGAAATGTTTTTCGGATCGGTCAATAATTAGTCACAGCTCCCATATAAGGACCACTTCCGAAAATCGCTTAAATACAAATATCGAATTAAGAAATGAAGATATTTTAAAAATAGGCTGTATAAATAAGTTTTTTTCTGATCGGTTCATAATTGGTCATATCTGTCATATAATAAACACTTTAGAAAATCTCATATTTCATTGATAAATAAAGATATCAGAATAAGTATATTTTGTGTATATAAGAAATCTTTTTTAAAAAAAAATTTGGATCAATGCATAATTGGTCATAGTTCTCATATAAGGTCCATTTCCAAAAGTCACTTTTTCCAATATATTTCATTCAATTATAAATATATACGGATAAAATCCGACACAGTGTGTTTTTTATCGATAAATCATTCTGTGAAATTTTGTTCGGATTAGCCAATAATTGGACATATCTCCATAAAAGGTATATATGATTTCTAAATGATAGCACCCTCATCACAGAAGCACAATTTAAACTTTCACAATTTATTAAATACGTATCTAGAAATATTTGTAAAAAGTAGCTTACAGGTGGAGGGTATTAAAGATTCGGCATAGCCGAATATAGCACTCTGACTTGTTTCCTTTCTGTTGTTTAAAAAGAAACTGTTGCTAACGTGCGATCAAATAAAATTGACAAATCTAAACAAATAACTGTTTATATTTTTTTGGTTGTTTTATTTTTTTTTTTAATTTTCTTATGAAGTAAAAAATATTGAGAGCATGACTTGGTATAATCCTAGAAGAAATTAATAAAAAGAGAGTATGCCTTATATTAGTGCTTCGCGCGTTCATTAAAGTAAGGTAGACGATGGTTTTTTATTAAGTTGAATTAAAATACAGAATTAATAGAAGAAAACACACATTTTTACATATTTTTGCATCTGCGAAGCACTATAGTAAGACAGTAGAACCTGTTTTAGCGATCATTTACGAAGAGATTCAAATTATATACATAAGGGTGTTTTTATGATGCTATAGAAAATAATAATATATATAGTTATTAATTTGATCTTAAAGCGAGTAGTGCTGACGTAAAAATGTAAGTGTTGTGAAGGGTAAAAAAAGTGTACAACAACAAATAATATCTAACTGTAAAACAAAAGGTATGTATAGTATTTTATAGTATAGTATTTTAACACAAAATATGGGTCGAATACAAATTAAAAAAAACAAGTAAGAAATTATAGTCGGGCGAGGCCGACCATATAATACCCTACACCTGTTACAAAAATAAAATGTGATTTAGTTTTCATAATAAACCATTTAAGTTGAATTGCACCTTGCCTTGAATTATACTTAAGCCATTTATTGTTGAATAAAATTGTGGACATTTAAGTCAAATTTTGAAGGGGGATTTGTATTGGGGCTATGATCAAATGAGACTCTATAATTATAAAATTCATGCGAGTCATCAAGGCTAGTATAGAACTTGGTTTTGCAGCTTTTTGTCGAGATACGAGTATATTAAACCCTATTCGTCGTTTTTAGTTGTATGGGGTCTAGGTAAAATTATGGACCGATGTTAACCATTTTCAATAAGCTTCGTCCCTGGGACAATAGAAGATCATGTGCCAAATTTCATTGAATTATCTTCAAAATTGCGACCTCCGGTACCATAGAAGATCATCTGCCAAATTTCATTGAATTATCTTCAAAAATGCGACCTGTAGTTTGATTAAAAGGTTTACAAGCCCTATTCGGGGGTTCAGTTGTATGGGGGCTAGGTGAAATAATGGACCGATATTAACCATTTTCAATAGGCTTCGTCCCTGGGACAATAGAAGATCATGTGCCAAATTTCATTGAATTATCTTCAAAATTGCGACCTGTAGTTTGATTACAAGGTTTACATGGACGGACGGGCGGACATAGCTAAATCGACTCAGAAAATGATTCTAAGCCGATTGGTATACTTTAAGGTGGGTATAGGACCAATATTATTGTGCGTTACAAACATCAGCACAAATCCAATATACCCTCCCCACTAGAGTGGTGTAGGGTATAATTAGATAGAGCTGAGTGATATGGAGGAAGAAATCACAGAGGAGACGCGGGATGCTACATATTATCTTAATTTAAGGGTTTGTGTTTTATTTATTTATTTATTTATTTATATTTTTTAAATTTGGTTTTGATATTTTATATTAAAATAAAAAACAAAATTGTTAAAGAATATAAAAACCATGCGTTTTATTACATTAAAAAAGCATTATTAAAAGAATTTTAGTAACGTATAAATATAATATATGTATGTAATAGTGCCTAATGTAGGAACATTCATGAAGCGCATACGTACTTTTAATTCGCACCAGTAAGTGATTACGGATTATAGTCTCCCTTACAAAATTATTTCCAGGCAAGCAGTATTTTTTGCTGGGTAATATCCTTTCTACTTCCGTTATGGATTGTTTAAAAATGTCTAAATGTAAATGTATTTACCAACATTTAGCAAACAAATATTTTAGTACTTTGAGATCCAAAAAGTACCCTCTAAAATATTTTTTGATACTGACACAAAATCTCATTTTCCATCCCTGGTGTGGAGTAAAAATGCAACCCATATGCAATAATACAATATTATTAACACAAGATTGTGAATTGAGCTTACATAACTAGTTAAAGTTTTCCGTTGAGTTTTAAACATCCATGTATTTTTAATATTAATAGTAATTGAATCGAAAATTAAAAATTTTTAAATTTTTCATATTTACATTTAATGCGTGACAAAGGTGTTGAAAATGTTCAATTTCAACTAAAAGAAACATCTAGAACATGTTTTTTATACGTTTTATTAATACAAACTGTTTTTTACCGCGAAAATACATTCAGGATATTTTATACTCATACAAGAACAAAACGATTCAAGAAATGGCATGTATCGGAAGCAAAATAGTATTATTAATGGGAATGTCAGTGATTGTTTGCAGCAATTGAAGCGTAATAGAGCTTAATTGAATACACGTGATCCAGCCAAGAGACTGTATTACAAAGTTAAGCTGAACAGTGTTGATAGTAACGTAGAAAAAACCTCACCAATTCAAGTAGTAGTATGTGTGTTAATGTCAATGATAACCATTAGTATTCGGACGAAAGATAGTTTGTAAGTGGGTAAAAGTTATATAGGACAACAGAATGTCAAAAAATCTAAACCTAGAGACAAAAGTATATTTTTATAAATGATTGAGCACCGCTGAATCCGAATCAAGACTTTTTCTCTATCACATCAGGTTTTACAGCAAAAATTTCAGCGAGCGATATCTCAGTTTGCCAATAAAGAAATGTACACAGAAAAAATATGAACAATTTTTTTTCTAACAATCGTTTGTTTAAATTTAATTTCGGATTTTACAAATATCTTTATTAGGTTTTATGGCGAGTTTTTTTATTTTTACACATAAATATTTTTACTGATTTAATAAATATATTTGTTAATGTTTTGTTTTTATGTCTGTATATGGCATACAACAATAACACAAGTTTTGGAATGTACTAAAATTAATTGATACAATTCTTATTTGGTTTATAACATTTAATCTATATGTATTTCAGTTTTAAAGGCACAAAATAATAGTTTCTAAAATAAGAAAAAAAAATTATTTTTTTTTCAGTATTCAAATTATTTGTATATTTGGTAAACAAATTTGGTAAATTATATATGAAAAATTCAGTAAATATTTTACTTCTTACTATTAAAAAAAAATTTTTGCAGATTCTAGCAAAAATTAGTTTGATAAATTATTTTCAATTTAAAAAAAAATATGTTTGTTTTAGTAAAAAAACTCTTTATATAACGGATATATGGACAAAATGTCAATAGTGGGCGTGGCAAATTTTTATACGAAGAGTTTCACTATTCAAAAATCTCTGAATATATTAAAAATTTTGCTTTGATTTTTAAGCACTGAACACATGGCGCCACCATGCACTACAATGCAATCGATTTAATGTACATACACTTTTACAACCAACTGTAGTTTTGTACAATTATTGTTCATGCCAATGGGGGTTAGTGGCCGTATTCAGTAATAATCTTAACGCACAACGCGCATAAATAATTGAAAAGAATAAAACTGAAAATAATAAAAAATTACGTAACAGTGACGAGGTGGATTTTTGCAACTACTGGCACTGTAGAGTACATTCTCAAAACAATAAACGTGTTTGCCGTTGTGTATAAAATGGTTTTATTTGTTCTTCAAACCGCCTTGATACAGGGTTGATATTGTTAGTTGGATGCAAGTGCCGCTAGTTTTGAACCAAACAATTAAAAGCAACACAAAATCAACTGAAAAACAGCAATCATCCATTCATCCATCATTCTCAATAAACGTTAGTTCGTTCATACAAATATACTCAAAAGAAAAACGTCCGTTCAGTACTTGAAAACTATTCACTCCCCCAATCGATCTATGGATGATTAATCCCGAACCCTATAAAAATATGAGTATAAAATTTCACTTTGGAATACATAAAGGATTTGACAAGGATTTTTTATTTTATGAATGAAGAATAAATATCATACATTCTTTGGCTAAATGTTTAGGCCAAATAGGCCATAGATTTTAGAGAGGATTATTTTTTTACATGCCCCGAAATCGATTAATTTTGTATGCTAGCTTGCCCATTATTGTTAGTATTTACATATGTTCGTTTTAAGCTCCAAATATTTATAATTACACCATAATTGCTCACTTTCGAACAATTTCATATTTTCTTTTTTACAATAATCTGAACTCCTTACCAAATGTGTCTATACGCACATTTCAATGGAATTAATTCCTTCGAAGGACTTGTACCGTAACAGAGTTGTTTGAAAACTAAGTTAGCGTTTTGAAACCGCAGGATATCATGTTGAGCAAGCAGTGCGACAAGACAAACGACCTGCGACATGCCCCTAAGGGTTTTATGTGTTTGTGAGTTTTATATGAACAAGCGACCATGTGCCTGTTTTGTCGCAAATTGCTGGCAATTATCATGTAAAATGGTGCATTATTCCTTTGTAGCACATTTTAACGCCCTAATGGCAGCAAATAAAATAAAAGAACAAAAAATATTATTTGTACGTTGTATAATAGAAGAAAAGTACAACTAAAAAAAGAGTTAAATTGTATTTGTGGGATGAGTATCATTAAAACGTTGTCCTTTATATTATTTTATTGTCATCAAACGACAACAATAAATTGTTTTACAAAATTTTAACTCATACTGTGATGAAAAAGAATGATGTCAAACGTTTCTATGTAGCGATTTAATTATGATGTGGCCTTTCAGATATGTATTAATGTATATGGGAAATTCTTTTTTTGTTTTAGATTTTAAGAAATCAACTTTATGCATTAAATATTTCTTTCGTTTAATATTTTAAAAATTAAGTGATGACGATTCACAAGACTTGAAAGAATACGTCCATAAAATTTTGTGGTCGAGAGTAGTTCCATGTTGGAGAAATAAACACTCAAAGTTAAAATTTCTCAAAAATGTGATTGAAACCAAGTACTTTTTTTACAACTTTTTTAATAAGCCGTTTGAAAAAATGCACGTTTTAGCATTATAAAAGTATAAAAAAGTTCATTGATGTAAATATATAATTTCTTTACAAAATTTAAATTAACCGGACTGGTTTTCATTTTAACGGTTTTTTGGATTAATAATTCATTTAAATTTAGAAATGAAAAAAGCAGTTAATTGTACATAAAATGGGATATGTTAATTACAAAAGATATTTCATCAAAATTTCTCTTTAGAGGAAAACGCGGTGTTTCTTGAGTTACAAAATAATTCGACGAAGCACATCTAAACCGCTAATTAAAACTAGTAACACTTAACACTAATCGGTAGCTGACAATGATGCTTATACCAAAATCGATAAGCCGTTAGTAGTACAATTTTATATTAAATGCATTGAAAAAAGTTCGGTCATGTGTATGAAATTCATTTCCTAACTTTATATAGATTTTCATTTTAACGGTTTTTATATTATTTACTCATTTAAATTCAGAAATGGAAGCAGAAGATAATTATAAACAAGCAGTTATTGGCTAACCACAAATATATTTGCATCAAAGTTTCTCGTGTGCAGAAAACGCAGTATTTTTCTTTTAAGAAAAACTTGTGGAACACACCCTTCCCGCTAATTAAAATTAATAAAATTATATTCTTTTAGGTTGCTATTAATGAGGTCTATAGCAAAATCTGTAAGCCGTTTGAAAAAATACAACCATTTTGGATTTAATGCAATTTTAAAAAATTGCATTCGAATATATGCATAAATAAATTAAAACCTCATAATTTTTTTAGTTAATGATCGTAAATTAATGTATTAATTCATCGTGTTAAACAGTCTATAAAAATATGTGTACTTAGTTTTTTAAAAAAATATTTTTGAAGAGGTTGAAAAAACTCTTAAAAAGCGAATTTATCCACGAATATTTAATATATTTAGGTTAAATTAATTTGTATTTGGGTCCTTCGTTGTGGGTTATATCCACGCATATATTTTCGAGTTTAATGTAAAAACGTAATTTTGGGAATTTTTTTAAACTGTTATCTTTAAACCGCTATAACTTTGGCGGCTTTTGCTAAAAATTATTTACAAGAAGATAATTGTACTTCTAGGAAAATATCGTTGATATCCTATTAAAAAATTTCATAATTTTTTTAATCCCAAAATCTAAATTAAAAAGGGAATTTCCCATATACATAAAGCACCTTAAAGATTGACTTAACGGATTTAACCTTTTATAAAGCTTTAAAACTAAGCTAACTTTATATAAAAACTATAATTTAGAGATAAAATAAATGTTGGGCAAAAGTATCGTAAGAATTTTATACTAATACCCACTTATTCAAAAACAACATTTAATTTTATAAAAGGTTTATAAAAAATGTGGTCTAAACATTTTTAATTTATTTTAAAAATTTCTTGGAAGTTTTAAATAATATCTTCATCTTAGAAGCATATACATTAGACCGACTCACAAAATATTCGCTGTTATGTAATATGATGTTACCCAAAATATTTTGAGTTTAGTGTTGTCCGTTCGTGAGCTGGACAGATTCAAAATTTTTTACTTACCTTCAAAATATCTTTGTTTAGTTTTATGATGTTTCCCAAAATATTTTTAGTCTCACGATGGCCGTTCGTGAGCTGGACCGGTTACAAAATTATTATTTTTTTATACCCTACACCACTTTAGTGGGGAGGGTATATTGGGTTTGTGCTGATGTTTGTAACGTACAATAATATTGGTCCTATACCCACCTTAAAGTATACCAATCGGCTCAGAATCATTTTCTGAGTCGATTTAGCTATGTCCGTCCGTCTGTCCGTCCGTCCATGTAAACCTTGTAATCAAACTACAGGTCGCAATTTTGAAGATAATTCAATGAAATTTGGTACATGATCTTCTATTGTCCCAGCGACGAAGCCTATTGAAAATGGTTAAGATCGGTCCATTATTTCACCTAGCCCCCATACAACTGAACCCCCCAATAGGGCTTGTAATCCTTGTAATCAAACTACAGGTCGCAATTTTGAAGATAATTCAATGAAATTTGGTACATGATATTTTATTGTCCCAGGGACGAAGCCTATTGAAAATGGTTAACATCGGTCCATTATTTCACCTAGCCCCCATACAACTGAACCCCTCGAATAGGGCTTTTAAAATTTGTAATCAAACTACAGGTCGCAATTTTGGAGATAATTCAATGAAATTTGGCATATGATCTTCTATGGTACCGTAGATGAAGCCTGTTGAAAATGGTTTACATCGGTCCATTATTTCACCTAGCCTCCATACGACTGAACCCCTCGAATAGGGCTTTTAAACTTTGTAATCACACTACAGGTCGCAATTTTGGAGATAATTCAATGAAATTTGACACATGCTCGTTTATGGTACCGTAGACAAAGTCTATTGAAAATGGTTAACATCGGTCCATTATTTCACCTAGCCTCCATACGACTGAACCCCCCGAATAGGGCTTTTAAACTTTGTAATCAAACTACAGGTCGCAATTATGGAGATAATTCAATGAAATTTGGCACATGATCTTTTATGGTATCGTAGACGAAGCTTATTGAAAATGGTTAACATCGGTCCATTATTTCACCTAGCCCTCATACAACGGAACCCCCGAATAGGGCTTTTAAAACTTTTAATCAAACTACAGGTCGCAATTTTGGAGATAATTCAATGAAATTTGGCACATGATCTTTTATTGTATCGTAGACGAAGCCTATTGAAAATGGTTACCATCGGTCCATTATTTCACCTAGCCCCCATACAACTGAACCCCCGAATAGAGCTTTTAAAACTTGTAATCAAACTACAGGTCGCAATTTTGGAGATAATTCAATGAAATTTGGCACAAATGGCACGACAAAAAGCTGCAATAACCAAGTTGTATACAAGACTTGATGACCCCCACGAATTCCATAATAATAGGTTCTCATATGACCCTAGCCCCTATGAAAAGCCCCCATCAAAATTTCACTTAAATGTCCACAATTTTATTCAACAATAAACGGCTTAAGTATGTATATCTAAGGCAAGGTACAATTCAACTTAAATGCTTTATTATGGCGACTAAATCACATTATATTTTTGTCAAAGGTGTAGGGTATTATATGGTCGGCCTCGCCCGACTATAATTTCTTACTTGTTTATTTTTACAGTTTTTCTTAAACAAAATATGCAATATGTGGTATCATTTGAAAGGTTTTTTGAAGTCGAGTCTAGTGGTGGTGGAAAATTGTGCATAAATTTTATTTATATTAATGAAAAACCAAACAAACAATTTAAAATTTTTTGGAATATGACAATTATGAGCAGAAGGTTTTTTATGATTAATACATCCTTGGACGTGGCTTTAAACCTCCTTTCAAACGATACCCCATATTGAATATATTGTTTCAAAACAAAACTAAAATTAAACAAGTAAGAAGTTATAGTCGGGCGAGGCCGACCATATAATACCCTACACCTTTGACAAAAATATAATGTGATTTAGTTGCCATAATAAAGCATTTAAGTTGAATTGTACCTTGCCTTAGATATACATACTTAAGCCGTTTATTGTTGAATAAAATTGTGGACATTTAAGTGAAATTTTGATGGGGGCTTTTCATAGGGGCTAGGGTCATATGAGAACCTATTATTATGGAATTCGTGGGGGTCATCAAGTCTTGTATACAACTTGGTTATTGCAGCTTTTTGTCGAGATATGAGTATATTAAACATAATTATGAACTTAAAAGCCCTATTCGGCGGGTTCAGTTGTATGGGGGCTAGGTGAAATAATGGACCGACAGGCTTCATCTACGGTACCATAAAAGATCATGTGCCAAATTTCATTGAATTATCTCCAAAATTGCGAGCTGTAGTTTTATTACAAGTTTTAAAAGCCCTATTCGGGGGGTTCAGTTGTATGGGGGCTAGGTGAAATAATAAACCGATGGTAACCATTTTCAATAAGCCTCGTCTACGGTACCATAAAAGATCGTGTGCCAAATTGCATTGAATTATCTCCAAAATTGCGACCTGTAGTTTGATTACAAGTTTTAAAAGCCCTATTCGGGGGTTCAGTTGTATGGGGGCTAGGTGAAATAATGGACCGATGTTAACCATTTTCAATAGGCTTCGTCTACGATACCATAAAAGATCATGTGCCAAATTTCATTCAATTATCTCCAAAATTGCGACCTGTAGTTTGATTACAAGTTTTAAAAGCCCTATTCGAGTGGTTCAGTTGTATGGGGGCTAGGTGAAATAATGGACCGATCTTAACCATTTTCAATAGGCTTCGTCCCTGGGACAATAGAAGATCATGTACCAAATTTCATTGAATTATCTTCAAAATTGCGACCTGTAGTTTGATTACAAGGTTTACATGGACGGACAGACGGACGGACATAGCTAAATCGACTCAGAAAATGATTCTGAGCCGATTGGTATACTTTAAGGTGGGTATAGGACCAATATTATTGTGCGTTACAAACATCAGCACAAACCCAATATACCCTCCCCACTAAAGTGGTGTAGGGTATAAAAAATAATAATAATAATAATCATTATATAACAAAGCAAGGTACATGTTGAGATGGGTAACAATAACACGTTTTTGTTTTCCATACAGAGTCGGTCTAATATACATACATACATCTTTTCCCGCACAATATGTATGTATGTATGTATACTAGAGGTATCCTCAAAATATGAATTTTGCTCGGATGGTCTTATTTGTTCATTAGTGTCTAAAACTACCTGGTGTTAATTTTAGTCCAATCGGATAACGGGAAACCGTGTCAGAAATTGATTGACTTTTTTGATTTCTTCAAAAGTTATGTATTAAAATTATATTTTCTTAAAATTTTTACCAAATGTTATCATCTGGAGAAAATATATGTATATCCATAGAGGTATAACACTTTATATCACAGTACAAACAACAATGTTATTAAAGATTTCCCAAGACACTATATTCAAAAATACAACACATACGTACAGCATACATACATACATACATACTACATACATACATACATACATCATACATACATACATACTACATACATACATACATACATACATACATACATACATACATACAACATACATACATACATAAACATACGACATACATACATACAACATACATACATACATACATACTAAACATACATACATACATACATACATACATACATACATACATACATACATACATACATAATACATACATACATACATACATTATACATACATACATACATACTACATACATACATACATACATACATACATACTACATACATACATACATACATACATACATACATACATACATACATACATACATACATACATACTACATACATACATACATACATACATACATACATACATACATACATACATACATACATACAGACATCATACATACATACATACATACATAATACATACATACATACTATACATACATACATACATACATACATACATACCTACATACATACATACATACATACATACATACATACATACATACATACATACATACATACATACATACAGACATACATACATACATACATACATACATACATACATACATACATACATACATACATACATACATACATACATACATACATACATACATACTACATACATACATACATACACATACATACATACATACATACATACATACATACATACATACATACATACATACATACATACATACATACATACATACATACATACATACATACATACATACATACATACATACATACATACATACATACATACATACATACATACATACATACATACATACATACATACATACATACATACATACATACATACATCATACATACATACATACATACATACATACATACATACATACATACATACATACATACATACAGACATACATACATACATATCATACATACATAACATACATACATACATATACATACAGACAGACATACATACAGACAGACACATACATACATACTACATACTACATACATACATACATACATACATACAACCTACATACAGACATACATACATACCTACGACATTACATACGACATACAGTACATACATACATAATCATACATACAGACATACCATACATAGCATACATACATACATACATACATACAGACATACATACACTACATACATACATACATACATACATACATACATACATAATCCATACATACATACATACATACATACATACATACTACATACATACAGACATACATACATACATACATACATACATACATACATACATACATACATACATACATACATACATGCATGCATACATACTACATACATACATACATACTACATACATACATACATACATACTACATACATACATACAATACAATACATACAACATACATCATACATACAGACATACATACATACATACCTTTACATAAACTACATACAATACATACATTACATACATTACCTACATAATCATACATAATACATACAATACATACATACATACATACCTCATACATACATACATACATCATACATACATACATACATAACATACATACATACATACATACATACTACATACATACATCATACAATCCATACATACATACATACATACATACATACATCATACATACATACATACATAAATACATACATACATACATCATACATACATACATACATCATACATAAATAACATACATCATACAATACATACATACATAAAACATAAAATAATACATACAATACATACATACATACCTACAACATACATACATACATACATCATACATACATACATACATACATACATACATACATACATACATACATGCATGCATGCATACATACAGAACGTGGTAAAAATTTAATATAATTCTTAGAGTCTGGAATAAAAATTAACAACTTAAATATATTATTCATTAACAAAATTTATCGGAATTTCAAGAAACTAATAGAAAAACTATTAGAAGTAACTACGTACTAAAAACATCCATATATGAGAGTCCTATTTGAGTTACAAAGTTGGCCTTGAGAAGTTATTTCCCACATTTATGATTATTATTATCTCGTTCTCCAAGGGGTAAGAGCTACGTTCTAAAGTTTACTTAAGTTTTAAATATTTAATATAATTTTCCAAATATAGTGTAATTTCTTCCTTTAGGGAGAATTGTGAAATCCGTCTCTAACAATATCATGAATGTTATTCAGTCCTTCGTATCTTATATTATCCAAAATTATTGAATTAAGCATTCGTTACTGTTCGGATTTCATAGCATCGGATATGATAAACTGATTCAATTATAATTTTTAAATAGTATTTTCTATTAAGTAAAATAATCACCTGTAAAAAATTTAAAATTTATACAATGGTTTCCTTAAATTATCCAATATTTTTAACAAATTTATGAAGAAATCTTCAATACCTAGCAGTTCGACGGGACAGTCCACTTGACATACCACTTATGGTGGCTTTGTTCGGTTTTCAAAGTTCGGTTAACACGAACTTTTTTTAAATGGAAAATAATACTTTTTTATTTTTGGTTTTTAAACGATTTATTGACAATGTTATAATTATCTGTAAGAGCACGCAGAGAAAAGCATGGTTGTCGTAACCATGTTCTAAGAGCAACATAATATGATTAAAATTATGATTGTAGTCTAAACATATTATCGTTATAGTAACAATTTTAAAATATCATATGATTAAATACCGTCAAAATATTTCATCATGATATTTTTGTATTTATCATAATATTCTTATACATGATATTATGATCCAATGTGATCAAAATTTCGTTTTAAATATGTATCGAAATCAAAATTAATTTTATCGAATCAGTAAAATTAGTTTTTAAAAAAATAAAAAATAAATATACAATACTTAACACAATTCGCAAATTTCAATATGCCGATTTATATGAAATTTTGGTTCATAAAAAATTTAAGCATAATTTCATAAAAATACTAGTATTTTTAATTTTAAGCCTGTTATGAACGTTAGTAATTTTCTAAAGAGAACATTATATGGAGACCATGTTCAAATGTAAACCGATTTTGTCCATTTAGAATACTAATCAAACTGCAACAATAGTTTAGGTCCTATCGTTCTTTCAAGAGACTGACAGACTGACTGACAGACATGTCTAGATCGTTTAAGAATAAGGACCTAGCATGAAACAAAGAATACAAGATAGCGCATTCACGTTGTCAAAATTTTATTGTTCTGCGCATGTACGTCACAGTACACAGTGGGGCAGAATGGAAATTTTTTGGAAATAAATCTGGCATTTCTAAACGGCTGATCCGATCGGGATAAAATTGGCGTGAGCGTAGCCAAGGAGTATTCGAGCTTAAGTTTTGAAGATGAACCCTGCAGATGCCCCAGGGACGGCGCTGTGGCGGCTCAAAGTAGGGTACCTACGACATGTAAAATTTTTAAACTCGTGCCATTTTTTTGTTTTTCACCCAAATACAAAGATTTTTATATTTTGTGAAAGCGACGAGATCTTGAAAAAACATGCTTGGACATTCTACTTATCTCTTATAATATCCGAGTTATAGGCATTTAAAAATTTAGTGATACAAAATTTACCATACCTTGGTCCGACTTTTTTTGAATACCGGGCGTAATTTTGGACCAAATGGACTCTTGTAAGTTAGACAACAATAATATACAAAAAATTTCAGATCAATATCATTTACTGATCCAAAAATATACGTTTTTTAATTTAAAAATTCAAAAAATTTTAGATTTTTGGCGTTTTTTTGCCAAAAATGTGTCTTAACTCTTTTATTAATAAAATAAAATTTTTATTAAGAACATATAACAATTTTATAGTTTTCTAAAAGGTATCTTTACGCAGAACGCTTTGGCGTAAAAAACTTGTCCTATTTTTTGAAAATGTTGCCACTGCGTCCTTCCGAATGTGACCTATTTTTTATCAAAACTTCAACTTTGGGCGACATGTTCTAAAATCCCAAAGCTGGGATCAGAAAACTGAAAGCACTTTTGGAAACCTCAATATGTTTTCTATTTACTCCAAAAGTATTTTCCCAGCCCTAAAAGAAATGTGGACCCTATGGGCAAAAAGGTAAAAAATCCCATTTTTGGGATTTTCATTTCTATTTTTGGGAATTGCGGGATGCCCTTTGACCTTTTCAATTTTTTTTTTACATTTTCTTATTTTAAATGACAAATTTAACAAGCGTTGAAAATTTCATTGAGTTTTGTTCATAAATAAAGATTTTGTCATATATTACATATTTCTTTAATTTCTAAAACTATGATTTGTAATAGACAGATTGTTGTTTAATATGCCTTCGTATAAATGTATTGACAAATTTGAAATCTTTCGAAAATAGCTTTTCACAAAAATGCTAAAAGAACAATATATTTCATTGATTTTATTTAGTAGTTTTAGTTAACAATAATTTCTTAAAAATTTTGATTTTCTTCGTATTTTTATTTGTTTATTTTTTATATCGTGTAAACAATGTAACTTAATAGGTAAAGTAATAATGTCATGATATTTGGTTTGCGTCTTCGCTATGTGTACGGCAACTTTGTAATTTGCCAATGGTACCAAGTTATTGTGGTAAAGTGGTAAATATAAATTTTACCATGAGAAAAAGCTTGATCGAAACTCGTGTCCAATTACTTGTTCTTTTATTCATCGCTCTTGAAATAGTAAGACGTACATACAATTTTACTTATCCAAGCTCCAAAAAGAAAAAAAATCATTGTGTAAAGAAGAAGTTGAAAATAATCATTTTCCATCAACATTTAAAAAAATTTTTTCTTGCAATAAGAAATTTTAGTTTTCTTATTTAAAGAAATAAGAAAAATAACCAGGTAAATTTTGCTTTAATTGCTTTTAATGATTCCTGTAAAAAAAATATATATTCTTTACCTAGGATTGGTTATATTGGTTACATAACCTCAAAAGGTTTACGCGTGGAACAATCTCCATCACTACCTTCTTCCCAAGCCTTAATAATTTGCAGGCATTTTTTTCCATCCGAGGTCCAAAATTGTAGTTTACTAGTTTTTTAATAAATTTATCAATTGGCTTATAACTATTATCACCACTGCAGCCAAAATAAATTTTACATCTTTATAAATTTGCGTATTATAAAAATCAAAAGCTCAGTGACGTCACAGTTTGCCAAGAATTGTTCGTAAACAGCAATAAAACGTCGCTAAATCAACTGCATGAGACCATCTGACACATGTATGTACGCCTGCCCTGTGGTATCTTAAGAAGAAGGGTAACCTATTAACCTATTGGGCAACAATCACCAACAACATCCAGGTTACAACACCTATAGCCAATTATAAACCATCTTATAATCTTTTTTTTAAAATTACAAATCCATCGAGAAATTATCATAAAATTTCCATAACCAGAATATCTAAGCACATTACTCTTACTGAATTTAAAGTTTCGAAACCTTCCAATTTAAAACGACTAGTAAAGCTTATTCATTTAATAGAAAGTAATAATATTAACTGGAAAATCCACATTTTATAATATAATAGTTTAACCTTTCCATTTAACAGTTTAAATATTTAAAATTGTGCAGTTTAAGCCTTCAAAATTTTCGCATAATCCTTCCTAAATTTGCTATCTAATTTTCCAAACTTTGTACTTAGATCATTAAAACGTTCCTAACCTATAGCTATTGTCTTGAATTTAAACAGTAGTTTCTTTTTTCATTATTGATCAACTAAATTTCTCTAAACATTAACTGCCAACTAAGTCAGCCATAGTAAAGTAAATTTCTAAATTTATTTCTAAAACCTAAGTCATAAACCTTAATGTAAATATATAATTGGTATATATGTGTAAATAAGAGTGTAAAATTAATAGCTAATAAGTTTACTTTTACAAATTTAGAAATATGCAACCAAATATTTTTTCCCAGCACCAATAATTTTATTTACTAGTATGCAGATGTTCGGAGGCCTCTAAATCATCAAACATACAACATTAATGGTAATTACCAAAACCAATAAGTTCGAACAACAATAATAACAACCCATATCGGTGAGTGAGTGCTTTTATTTCTTTCCTTTTTGTTTGCATATTTCTCTTAAATATTACTTAACAGAAGTAACAACATAAGCAATATTTTTTTTTTATGAACATACGTTCAATGAGATCAATAATATCATTCTAAAATGTATCATCTCTACTTCAAATTTTATTTTTCTGTTTGTAGTTAAAGCTTATTCATATGTTTTTGCTTCTGTTTAACTATTTAAGTATAACTCTATGCTATTTATAATTAATAAGGGAAGTAACCCCATAGATTACATATTAATTTTGATAATTATTTAAAAGCTTAGTATTTCAGTATTTTCACTAAATTTCATTAAATTTTCATTAAATTTAGCTATTAGAACATTGTTAAAATTTTACGTTTTTTTAAACTTTTGTTGAACATTTAATATTCGCGAATTTAATAATGTAAATACGTTACGATATATTACTTAAATAATGAATTATTCTCTATTTTCTTGAATAAATTGTAATATTTGAAATGAATATGTAATTTTCGGATATTTTCTTACGGATGTGAAGTGAGTTAGGATAATGCATGTGTGGGTTTTAGTACATATTCGCCACTAAAACATAAGGTTGGGTGGGTAACGAGGCACTGGCCCCATTAACATCTAGGGTGCCCTGATAAAATGCAGATTTTCCATGTAAATAAGTCCATTCGTTACAATTTCTTTTTAGTTACAATTTCGCTTGGTTAATATTTCCATCGTTAGTATTTATGTTTTGATTTCTATTTAATTTGTAGTATCCCCCATAACCGAGGCAAGGGAGTCTATAATATTATGTGTTAAAGTACAATTTAAGGATATGAGAAATAAGAAATTATAGAGGACAAGAACCCACCCCAGTAGGCTGTCAGCTAGCAGTACAAAGGCTCCCAATCGTCTTTTCTATTCTTTCTAAAAACTTTTTGCCAATCATTTATAAACTGGTTCCATATCAACGAACATCTACATGAGACAACGTTAGTGTTGCAAGTTGTACGTTACATAATTGGCGCCCAACGTGGGGCCCGAAAGGTTAAATCTGATCTGTCCCCATTCTAGCTAAATCTAATTAATTTTGTTATTTTTTTCATTAAATATTATATTTTGATAGAAATTTCTCGTAAATAAACATTAAAGATTTTCTGGAAACTCGTTCATTTGATGGATTTGAAATTCGAATGAAACGACCGAAAATTCGATGATGTTCCTTTTGTGAGTAGTTGAAATCGATATATGAAATTTTGTCAGTTTATCAGTGTAAAGTCGTTTTGATATTATGCGATTTAGTTATCGGTATCCTAATTTGTTTGGAATGTATATAAATTTAGCATAGTGCATTTTTATATCCACTAATTAGTTATGTTCGGAAAAAATATTTAAAGCATACCGGTTTATTTCATTATGTTATTATGATTTTATTTCTAGTAAACTCCATAGCTATTTTTTTTAAGATCTAACTTATTTACATTAGAATATTTTGTTTTTCTTTGAAAAAAAAAAAAATAATAATAAAAAAAAAAAAAAAATATTGCTAATCCAATCGCTTTCACATCCACAACGTAAGAAAATTTAACTATATAATTTTACTCCCAAAATAATTATATCGCTACAATAGTAGAAACTGAATTATTGTAAACTTGTCAATTTGTATTCTTAGATTTGTTTTAACTTTAAAGGTAAAGAAATCTACCACATTTTGACTCAACAACTTTAGTTTCTCATGTTTATTTGATTTTAATAAACACTCAGTATTTGGTATTATTTGCATTTCCGTATGCAAAATTTGATTGAAAAACATTTAAGGAATCTTGAGATTATATAAATTTATACAAAATCTCATATATTCGAAAATAAGAATTTCGTTATTTTAATTGTTCTAAAATCTCATTTTATTTGCTCAATAATCAGATATTGAATATAACAATACATATTGATAAAACTTTTACTTATCTAAATCAAAATAAAACTTTCTGAATTTCAATTTCATATTTTGATTACTTGTCTCTGATCTTGGTAGAAAACTTGTCTAAAAAGACGATATATATATATATTCGCTGAAACATTAATTGATTATGATTGTTTTGTTATAAAATCTGAAATATAAATTCGATATTTTTCAGTTTCTATAAAACAATTGGTTTAAATAGAAAGTTTGAATTTCTCAATTTATATTTTGTTTTTATAGTTTGAAAAAAGAAAAAAAATAACGTTTTGAAAATGTCTTTAGAACGCACACCACCTCATGCACTTCCACCAGTGTCTTCTGATATACAACCTACGGCTTCAGGAAATAATGCTGAATCCATATGTATGGTTTGTAAACAAATAATGTTAGAATCCCAAGAGTTACTTATAATTACAAATTGCAATCACTTTTTCCATGGGTTATGCATTGAAAACGTTTTATCTGAATCATTAGAATGTCCAACTTGCCATAAATCTTGTGATCTTTCTGATTTAAAGAAATATTCTTTTTCTAACCAATCACGAGTTGATCCAACTACAAAAGCAAATGTAAGTGTACGGGGTAAAGGTCGAGGGGCAATGGCCAAAAGATACAAAACTAGAAACGTAACTAAAACCCTTTTCCAAGAAAATCAAAACCTTTTCGATAATAGTCAGAACCCCACACATAATGAGGAAATCGTAGTATCAGACGTTTCCACTCCTGTACCTAATCGTAATAATAATTTGGAAAATGTTTATAATGAACCTCAGGCAACTTCTCGTAGTGTTGCTCAGAACAATATTACTATTGATTCTTCTCAGTTAAGCCAGATAATTGAAACTAGTATAGTTCGTATACTACAGAATCTAAATGTAGTCCCAAACACTTCTAATAATCAGCAAAGACACACACAACCACCCTTTGTTTCGGCAGCTCGACATCAACAACCATTTGCTCAACCACAACAACCTATTCGTCAACAATTTCATTTGCCACCACCAAATGTAAATCGTATTTCTCCCAATTCCAATTTCACTGAGAATTCAACCATTCGAACTGATAAGATCACTTCAGTCATACAAAATTGGAATTTGAAATTCGATGGTTCGGCCAATGGACTGACAGTAGATGAGTTTTTATATAGGATTCGGTCTCTGACCGCTGATAATTTTAACAACGACTTTTCCATCATTTGCAAAAATTTACACATCTTGCTCTCTGGTAAAGCGCGCGACTGGTTTTGGCGCTACCACAAGCAAGTCGAAACCATTCAATGGAATGAATTCTGCGTCGCTATCAAATATCAGTATAAAGACTTTAAGTCTAATTTTGATTTAAGGGAAGAGTTAAGAAATAGGAAAATGCGAAATGGAGAAACCTTTGACGTTTTCTTTGAGGCAGTTTCATCCATTTTGGATCGCCTAGATAGTCCTATCCCTGAAAATGAATTGGTTGAACTCCTTACTAAAAATCTTCGTCCTGATATACGCCATGAACTATTATACGTTCCTATTTACTCTATAGCGCATCTTAGAAAATTGGTTCAAATGCGTGAAAATTTAATGAACGACGATTATTTCCGAAAAAATGCTCCTCCAAAAGTGTTTAATAGTAATTTCTCCAGACGCAATATTGCGGAAATAGATTCTAGTGAACCATCTGAATTTGTAAACACACAAACTTTGGAAAATAACGTTGACGCAATCGATCAGAAACCTATAATTTCCAAGTGTTGGAATTGTGACGATTATGGTCACCACTGGCAAGATTGTGTTAGTGACAGAACAGTCTTTTGTTACGGATGTGGTATGAAAAATACCTACCGTCCACAATGCCAGAAATGCTCCGTCAAAAAACTTGCTAATTCAAAAAACTTACAAACTCTAACTCAATCCCAAACACTTCCTTAGATAAAGCAAGTAATAGCTTAGTTGCGACAGACGATTCTGTGCAAAATACCATTGTTTTGAAAAACCCTAATTCAACGCCAAATACAAAAGAAAATAAAATATTATACCCAATTAGGTCTTACCATGAGAGATGGCAAGAATATATTGCCAAAAGAAATGCTATTTTTCAAGTTTCATCCTTAAACCATTTGAGTACTAGAAAGCCTAAAAGATCTACCATACGCTTACGCAAATATTTCAAGTTTAGGAAAATAACGTCTAAATACACTGTTTCTACAGTTGTAACTAATTCTGAAGACAGACGATTTTACGCAAAAGTAAAATTCTTGAATTTTGAACCACTTGGCCTACTTGATACCGGAGCCAATATCAGTTGTATTGGTAACAAGCTGGCTCAAGAAAATTTTTCCAAATTTAGTCAATTTACCAAAGTTAATTCGTACGTTAAAACAGCCGACGGAGGATTACAGAAAGTGATCGGTCACATTGATGTAGAGATCGTATTTAGAAACCAAATTCGCCCTATAAAGATTTGGATTGTGCCATCCTTATCCCAGAACTTAATATTAGGTTTGAACTTTTGGAAACTATTTGATTTAGCCCCAAATTTATTCGACACCGCTATTTTTAGCTGTAATTCCGACTTGTCCGAAAATTTATCCGAAGTTTCGTCCGTTGATGTTAATAAGCCTGAAATTATTTCAGAAGATCCCCAATATCCATTATCTCTTTGCCAAAAATCCCAATTGGAACGCTGTTATTTCATTATTTCCCAATTTTGAAAAACAGGGTCTGGGAAAAACCGCCTTAATTGAACACAACATCGATGTGGGAAATGCGACTCCGGTAAAACAGAGGTTTTATCCAGTCTCACCCGCTGTGGAGAGACTAATGTATAAGGAGATCGATCGTATGTTGTCGTTAGGGGTTATTGAACATTCAACCTCGCCGTGGAGTTCACCGATGCGACTCGTAGTAAAGCCGAATAAAGTCAGATTATGCCTCGACGCCCGTAAGTTAAATCTAGTGACGAAAAAAGATGCTTACCCGCTTCCTAGCATCGAGGGCATATTGGCAAGGTTGCCTAAAGCAAACTTAATTTCGAAACTAGATTTAAAGGATGCTTATTGGCAGATAGGCTTAGCTGAGCAAGCGAAACCCCTTACAGCTTTTACGATACCCGGTAGGCCCCTTTACCAATTTAAGGTAATGCCATTTGGGCTTTGTAATGCCCCGTCCACGATGTGTCGTCTAATGGATGAGCTAATACCTTCAGACCTAAAATATTGCGTTTTTGGCTACTTAGACGATCTCGTCATTGTCTCCGAAGACTTTTCTTCCCATATCTCTACTTTAGTGCGAATTGCGGATCAGTTTAAAAAGGCGAATTTAACTTTGAACGTTTCAAAATCCCGTTTTTGTGTCACAGAGACCAAGTATCTTGGTTACGTTATCGGTAACGGGGGAATAAAAACAGACCCCGAGAAAATAGATTCTATTGTGTCTTGGCCTTTGCCAAAGAATATTAAACAAGTCCGTGGGTTTCTCGGCCTCGCGGGCTGGTATAGGAGATTTATCTCAAATTTTTCTTCTATTGTGTTTCCGATAACGGAAGTTCTATCCACAAAACGAAAATTTGTGTGGACAGAAGAGGCCCAAAAAGCTTTCCAAGAAATCAAGAATCATCTAACCTCTGCTCCCATTCTTGCCAACCCAGATTTTAATAAAAAGTTTTTTATACATTGTGACGCGAGTGATTTCGGGATAGGTGCCGTTTTGGTTCAGCTAGACGACAACGGAGATGAAAAACCCATCGCCTTTATGTCTAAAAAGCTGAACACAGCACAGCGAAATTATAGTGTTACTGAGAGAGAGTGTTTGGCAGCAATTGAAGCAATTAACCGGTTTAGATGTTATATTGAGATGCAAGAATTTGAAGTTATTACCGATCATTCGAGTTTGGTATGGCTTATGAAGCAGTCGGAGTTAAGCGGTCGTCTTGCCAGATGGGTATTTAAACTTCAAGGATACAAATTTACAATAAGCCATCGAAAGGGTAAGGATCATATTGTGCCAGACTCTCTCTCTAGGTTGCATTGTAATGAAGTCTCCGTTGTCGAACTAGCCGAACCGGAAATTGACCTAAACTCGAATCACTTTGCGGATAACGATTATGAAAATCTTAAAGTTAAAATTGCGAGCAATCCTGGTAAATATCCTGATTTGAAAACCGTAGATAGATACGTTTATATTCGTACAAACCACTATAGCGGAAATGAAACTGAAGACCAAAATGCTTGGAAACTATGGGTTCCTCTCCAACTTCGTACTTCAGTTATAAAACGGGCTCATGATTCACCTATTTCGTCCCATGGGGGAATGACTAAAACTTTGGAAATCATTCGGCGTAACTTTTATTGGCCAGGCGTCGTAAGTGATGTTCGCAATTACATTCGTAATTGTGAAACTTGTAAGACAACTAAAGCCCCGAACTTTGTCACTAAACCAGAAATGGGAAAACAATCTACTTCTTACAGGCCCTTTCAACGTCTGTATATAGACCTCTTAGGCCCTTATCCAAGGAGCAAGAGGGGTAATATTGGTTTGCTAATTGTCCTCGACCATTTCACCAAATTCCATTGGCTTTGTCCAATGCGAAAGTTCACTTCTAGTACCATCCAAACATTTCTATTAGAACATATTTTCCATGTGTACGGAGTTCCGGAACACATAGTAAGTGATAATGGTTCGCAATTTAAGGCTAATGAACTTAATGCCTTTTTTACCAAACTTGGGATAAACCACATATATACTGCGTTATATTCGCCACAATCGAATGCCTCTGAGAGAGTAAACCGCTCTCTCATTGCAGGCATTCGTGCGAATCTTAAAAAGGATCAAACAGCGTGGGATGAAAATCTTAGCTCAATTAGTTGTTCTTTGAGGAATTCTGTTCATCAAGCAACACAAACATCTCCTTACCGTGCAGTGTTTGGACAGGAGATGATTACACATGGTTCTTCATATGAACTTTTGAAAAACATCAGTATGTTAAATGAAGCTTCATCGCCATTAGCGAGAGACGACAGTCTAGCTCTTATACGACAGGATCTTAAAGGACATATTTCCCATGCATACAATATAAACCGAAACCAATACAACCTTAGGGCTCGTCCTATATCGTACACTGTAGGTCAAACTGTATTCCGCAGAAACTTTGCTCAAAGTTCGTTAGAAAAGAAATTTAATGCAAAACTTGCCCCTTTATATTTAAAAGCCAAAATAAAGGAAAAGATTGGACAGAATTATTATCTGCTTGAAGATGAAGATGGCAAAGTAATAGGCACGTTTCACGCTAAAGATCTTAGATCGTAACAGAATTATTTCCTCATAATACTTTTATACAAGGTATAAGTATTACGCGGTTTGTAATAGACAGATTGTTGTTTAATATGCCTTCGTATAAATGTATTGACAAATTTGAAATCTTTCGAAAATAGCTTTTCACAAAAATGCTAAAAGAACAATATATTTCATTGATTTTATTTAGTAGTTTTAGTTAACAATAATTTCTTAAAAATTTTGATTTTCTTCGTATTTTTATTTGTTTATTTTTTATATCGTGTAAACAATGTAACTTAATAGGTAAAGTAATAATGTCATGATATTTGGTTTGCGTCTTCGCTATGTGTACGGCAACTTTGTAATTTGCCAATGGTACCAAGTTATTGTGGTAAAGTGGTAAATATAAATTTTACCATGAGAAAAAGCTTGATCGAAACTCGTGTCCAATTACTTGTTCTTTTTATTCATCGCTCTTGAAATAGTAAGACGTACATACAATTTTACTTATCCAAGCCCCAAAAAGAAAAAAATCATTGTGTAAAGAAGAAGTTGAAAATAATCATTTTCCATCAACATTTAAAAAAATTTTTTCTTGCAATAAGAAATTTTAGTTTTCTTATTTAAAGAAATAAGAAAAATAACCAGGTAAATTTTGCTTTAATTGCTTTTAATGATTCCTGTAAAAAAAAATATATATTCTTTACCTAGGATTGGTTATATTGGTTACATAACCTCAAAAGGTTTACGCGTGGAACAATCTCCATCACTACCTTCTTCCCAAGCCTTAATAATTTGCAGGCATTTTTTTCCATCCGAGGTCCAAAATTGTAGTTTACTAGTTTTTTAATAAATTTATCAATTGGCTTATAACTATTATCACCACTGCAGCCAAAATAAATTTTACATCTTTATAAATTTGCGTATTATAAAAATCAAAAGCTCAGTGACGTCACAGTTTGCCAAGAATTGTTCGTAAACAGCAATAAAACGTCGCTAAATCAACTGCATGAGACCATCTGACACATGTATGTACGCCTGCCCTGTGGTATCTTAAGAAGAAGGGTAACCTATTAACCTATTGGGCAACAATCACCAACAACATCCAGGTTACAACACCTATAGCCAATTATAAACCATCTTATAATCTTTTTTTTAAATTACAAATCCATCGAGAAATTATCATAAAATTTCCATAACCAGAATATCTAAGCACATTACTCTTACTGAATTTAAAGTTTCGAAACCTTCCAATTTAAAACGACTAGTAAAGCTTATTCATTTAATAGAAAGTAATAATATTAACTGGAAAATCCACATTTTATAATATAATAGTTTAACCTTTCCATTTAACAGTTTAAATATTTAAAATTGTGCAGTTTAAGCCTTCAAAATTTTCGCATAATCCTTCCTAAATTTGCTATCTAATTTTCCAAACTTTGTACTTAGATCATTAAAACGTTCCTAACCTATAGCTATTGTCTTGAATTTAAACAGTAGTTTCTTTTTTCATTATTGATCAACTAAATTTCTCTAAACATTAACTGCCAACTAAGTCAGCCATAGTAAAGTAAATTTCTAAATTTATTTCTAAAACCTAAGTCATAAACCTTAATGTAAATATATAATTGGTATATATGTGTAAATAAGAGTGTAAAATTAATAGCTAATAAGTTTACTTTTACAAATTTAGAAATATGCAACCAAATATTTTTTCCCAGCACCAATAATTTTATTTACTAGTATGCAGATGTTCGGAGGCCTCTAAATCATCAAACATACAACATTAATGGTAATTACCAAAACCAATAAGTTCGAACAACAATAATAACAACCCATATCGGTGAGTGAGTGCTTTTATTTCTTTCCTTTTTGTTTGCATATTTCTCTTAAATATTACTTAACAGAAGTAACAACATAAGCAATATTTTTTTTTATGAACATACGTTCAATGAGATCAATAATATCATTCTAAAATGTATCATCTCTACTTCAAATTTTATTTTTCTGTTTGTAGTTAAAGCTTATTCATATGTTTTTGCTTCTGTTTAACTATTTAAGTATAACTCTATGCTATTTATAATTAATAAGGGAAGTAACCCCATAGATTACATATTAATTTTGATAATTATTTAAAAGCTTAGTATTTCAGTATTTTCACTAAATTTCATTAAATTTTCATTAAATTTAGCTATTAGAACATTGTTAAAATTTTACGTTTTTTTAAACTTTTGTTGAACATTTAATATTCGCGAATTTAATAATGTAAATACGTTACGATATATTACTTAAATAATGAATTATTCTCTATTTTCTTGAATAAATTGTAATATTTGAAATGAATATGTAATTTTCGGATATTTTCTTACGGATGTGAAGTGAGTTAGGATAATGCATGTGTGGGTTTTAGTACATATTCGCCACTAAAACATAAGGTTGGGTGGGTAACGAGGCACTGGCCCCATTAACATCTAGGGTGCCCTGATAAAATGCAGATTTTCCATGTAAATAAGTCCATTCGTTACAATTTCTTTTTAGTTACAATTTCGCTTGGTTAATATTTCCATCGTTAGTATTTATGTTTTGATTTCTATTTAATTTGTAGTATCCCCCATAACCGAGGCAAGGGAGTCTATAATATTATGTGTTAAAGTACAATTTAAGGATATGAGAAATAAGAAATTATAGAGGACAAGAACCCACCCCAGTAGGCTGTCAGCTAGCAGTACAAAGGCTCCCAATCGTCTTTTCTATTCTTTCTAAAAACTTTTTGCCAATCATTTATAAACTGGTTCCATATCAACGAACATCTACATGAGACAACGTTAGTGTTGCAAGTTGTACGTTACATAATTGGCGCCCAACGTGGGGCCCGAAAGGTTAAATCTGATCTGTCCCCATTCTAGCTAAATCTAATTAATTTTGTTATTTTTTTCATTAAATATTATATTTTGATAGAAATTTCTCGTAAATAAACATTAAAGATTTTCTGGAAACTCGTTCATTTGATGGATTTGAAATTCGAATGAAACGACCGAAAATTCGATGATGTTCCTTTTGTGAGTAGTTGAAATCGATATATGAAATTTTGTCAGTTTATCAGTGTAAAGTCGTTTTGATATTATGCGATTTAGTTATCGGTATCCTAATTTGTTTGGAATGTATATAAATTTAGCATAGTGCATTTTTATATCCACTAATTAGTTATGTTCGGAAAAAATATTTAAAGCATACCGGTTTATTTCATTATGTTATTATGATTTTATTTCTAGTAAACTCCATAGCCATTTTTTTTAAGATCTAACTTATTTACATTAGAATATTTTGTTTTTCTTTGAAAAAAAAAAAATAATAATAAAAAAAAAAAAAATATTGCTAATCCAATCGCTTTCACATCCACAACGTAAGAAAATTTAACTATATAATTTTACTCCCAAAATAATTATATCGCTACAATAGTAGAAACTGAATTATTGTAAACTTGTCAATTTGTATTCTTAGATTTGTTTTAACTTTAAAGGTAAAGAAATCTACCACATTTTGACTCAACAACTTTAGTTTCTCAAGTTTATTTGATTTTAATAAACACTCAGTATTTGGTATTATTTGCATTTCCGTATGCAAAATTTGATTGAAAAACATTTAAGGAATCTTGAGATTATATAAATTTATACAAAATCTCATATATTCGAAAATAAGAATTTCGTTATTTTAATTGTTCTAAAATCTCATTTTATTTGCTCAATAATCAGATATTGAATATAACAATACATATTGATAAAACTTTTACTTATCTAAATCAAAATAAAACTTTCTGAATTTCAATTTCATATTTTGATTACTTGTCTCTGATCTTGGTAGAAAACTTGTCTAAAAAGACGATATATATATATATATATTCGCTGAAACATTAATTGATTATGATTGTTTTGTTATAAAATCTGAAATATAAATTCGATATTTTTCAGTTTCTATAAAACAATTGGTTTAAATAGAAAGTTTGAATTTCTCAATTTATATTTTGTTTTTATAGTTTGAAAAAAGAAAAAAAAATAACGTTTTGAAAATGTCTTTAGAACGCACACCACCTCATGCACTTCCACCAGTGTCTTCTGATATACAACCTACGGCTTCAGGAAATAATGCTGAATCCATATGTATGGTTTGTAAACAAATAATGTTAGAATCCCAAGAGTTACTTATAATTACAAATTGCAATCACTTTTTCCATGGGTTATGCATTGAAAACGTTTTATCTGAATCATTAGAATGTCCAACTTGCCATAAATCTTGTGATCTTTCTGATTTAAAGAAATATTCTTTTTCTAACCAATCACGAGTTGATCCAACTACAAAAGCAAATGTAAGTGTACGGGGTAAAGGTCGAGGGGCAATGGCCAAAAGATACAAAACTAGAAACGTAACTAAAACCCTTTTCCAAGAAAATCAAAACCTTTTCGATAATAGTCAGAACCCCACACATAATGAGGAAATCGTAGTATCAGACGTTTCCACTCCTGTACCTAATCGTAATAATAATTTGGAAAATGTTTATAATGAACCTCAGGCAACTTCTCGTAGTGTTGCTCAGAACAATATTACTATTGATTCTTCTCAGTTAAGCCAGATAATTGAAACTAGTATAGTTCGTATACTACAGAATCTAAATGTAGTCCCAAACACTTCTAATAATCAGCAAAGACACACACAACCACCCTTTGTTTCGGCAGCTCGACATCAACAACCATTTGCTCAACCACAACAACCTATTCGTCAACAATTTCATTTGCCACCACCAAATGTAAATCGTATTTCTCCCAATTCCAATTTCACTGAGAATTCAACCATTCGAACTGATAAGATCACTTCAGTCATACAAAATTGGAATTTGAAATTCGATGGTTCGGCCAATGGACTGACAGTAGATGAGTTTTTATATAGGATTCGGTCTCTGACCGCTGATAATTTTAACAACGACTTTTCCATCATTTGCAAAAATTTACACATCTTGCTCTCTGGTAAAGCGCGCGACTGGTTTTGGCGCTACCACAAGCAAGTCGAAACCATTCAATGGAATGAATTCTGCGTCGCTATCAAATATCAGTATAAAGACTTTAAGTCTAATTTTGATTTAAGGGAAGAGTTAAGAAATAGGAAAATGCGAAATGGAGAAACCTTTGACGTTTTCTTTGAGGCAGTTTCATCCATTTTGGATCGCCTAGATAGTCCTATCCCTGAAAATGAATTGGTTGAACTCCTTACTAAAAATCTTCGTCCTGATATACGCCATGAACTATTATACGTTCCTATTTACTCTATAGCGCATCTTAGAAAATTGGTTCAAATGCGTGAAAATTTAATGAACGACGATTATTTCCGAAAAAATGCTCCTCCAAAAGTGTTTAATAGTAATTTCTCCAGACGCAATATTGCGGAAATAGATTCTAGTGAACCATCTGAATTTGTAAACACACAAACTTTGGAAAATAACGTTGACGCAATCGATCAGAAACCTATAATTTCCAAGTGTTGGAATTGTGACGATTATGGTCACCACTGGCAAGATTGTGTTAGTGACAGAACAGTCTTTTGTTACGGATGTGGTATGAAAAATACCTACCGTCCACAATGCCAGAAATGCTCCGTCAAAAAACTTGCTAATTCAAAAAACTTACAAACTCTAACTCAATCCCAAACACTTCCTTAGATAAAGCAAGTAATAGCTTAGTTGCGACAGACGATTCTGTGCAAAATACCATTGTTTTGAAAAACCCTAATTCAACGCCAAATACAAAAGAAAATAAAATATTATACCCAATTAGGTCTTACCATGAGAGATGGCAAGAATATATTGCCAAAAGAAATGCTATTTTTCAAGTTTCATCCTTAAACCATTTGAGTACTAGAAAGCCTAAAAGATCTACCATACGCTTACGCAAATATTTCAAGTTTAGGAAAATAACGTCTAAATACACTGTTTCTACAGTTGTAACTAATTCTGAAGACAGACGATTTTACGCAAAAGTAAAATTCTTGAATTTTGAACCACTTGGCCTACTTGATACCGGAGCCAATATCAGTTGTATTGGTAACAAGCTGGCTCAAGAAAATTTTTCCAAATTTAGTCAATTTACCAAAGTTAATTCGTACGTTAAAACAGCCGACGGAGGATTACAGAAAGTGATCGGTCACATTGATGTAGAGATCGTATTTAGAAACCAAATTCGCCCTATAAAGATTTGGATTGTGCCATCCTTATCCCAGAACTTAATATTAGGTTTGAACTTTTGGAAACTATTTGATTTAGCCCCAAATTTATTCGACACCGCTATTTTTAGCTGTAATTCCGACTTGTCCGAAAATTTATCCGAAGTTTCGTCCGTTGATGTTAATAAGCCTGAAATTATTTCAGAAGATCCCCAATATCCATTATCTCTTTGCCAAAAATCCCAATTGGACGCTGTTATTTCATTATTTCCCAATTTTGAAAAACAGGGTCTGGGAAAAACCGCCTTAATTGAACACAACATCGATGTGGGAAATGCGACTCCGGTAAAACAGAGGTTTTATCCAGTCTCACCCGCTGTGGAGAGACTAATGTATAAGGAGATCGATCGTATGTTGTCGTTAGGGGTTATTGAACATTCAACCTCGCCGTGGAGTTCACCGATGCGACTCGTAGTAAAGCCGAATAAAGTCAGATTATGCCTCGACGCCCGTAAGTTAAATCTAGTGACGAAAAAAGATGCTTACCCGCTTCCTAGCATCGAGGGCATATTGGCAAGGTTGCCTAAAGCAAACTTAATTTCGAAACTAGATTTAAAGGATGCTTATTGGCAGATAGGCTTAGCTGAGCAAGCGAAACCCCTTACAGCTTTTACGATACCCGGTAGGCCCCTTTACCAATTTAAGGTAATGCCATTTGGGCTTTGTAATGCCCCGTCCACGATGTGTCGTCTAATGGATGAGCTAATACCTTCAGACCTAAAATATTGCGTTTTTGGCTACTTAGACGATCTCGTCATTGTCTCCGAAGACTTTTCTTCCCATATCTCTACTTTAGTGCGAATTGCGGATCAGTTTAAAAAGGCGAATTTAACTTTGAACGTTTCAAAATCCCGTTTTTGTGTCACAGAGACCAAGTATCTTGGTTACGTTATCGGTAACGGGGGAATAAAAACAGACCCCGAGAAAATAGATTCTATTGTGTCTTGGCCTTTGCCAAAGAATATTAAACAAGTCCGTGGGTTTCTCGGCCTCGCGGGCTGGTATAGGAGATTTATCTCAAATTTTTCTTCTATTGTGTTTCCGATAACGGAAGTTCTATCCACAAAACGAAAATTTGTGTGGACAGAAGAGGCCCAAAAAGCTTTCCAAGAAATCAAGAATCATCTAACCTCTGCTCCCATTCTTGCCAACCCAGATTTTAATAAAAAGTTTTTTATACATTGTGACGCGAGTGATTTCGGGATAGGTGCCGTTTTGGTTCAGCTAGACGACAACGGAGATGAAAAACCCATCGCCTTTATGTCTAAAAAGCTGAACACAGCACAGCGAAATTATAGTGTTACTGAGAGAGAGTGTTTGGCAGCAATTGAAGCAATTAACCGGTTTAGATGTTATATTGAGATGCAAGAATTTGAAGTTATTACCGATCATTCGAGTTTGGTATGGCTTATGAAGCAGTCGGAGTTAAGCGGTCGTCTTGCCAGATGGGTATTTAAACTTCAAGGATACAAATTTACAATAAGCCATCGAAAGGGTAAGGATCATATTGTGCCAGACTCTCTCTCTAGGTTGCATTGTAATGAAGTCTCCGTTGTCGAACTAGCCGAACCGGAAATTGACCTAAACTCGAATCACTTTGCGGATAACGATTATGAAAATCTTAAAGTTAAAATTGCGAGCAATCCTGGTAAATATCCTGATTTGAAAACCGTAGATAGATACGTTTATATTCGTACAAACCACTATAGCGGAAATGAAACTGAAGACCAAAATGCTTGGAAACTATGGGTTCCTCTCCAACTTCGTACTTCAGTTATAAAACGGGCTCATGATTCACCTATTTCGTCCCATGGGGGAATGACTAAAACTTTGGAAATCATTCGGCGTAACTTTTATTGGCCAGGCGTCGTAAGTGATGTTCGCAATTACATTCGTAATTGTGAAACTTGTAAGACAACTAAAGCCCCGAACTTTGTCACTAAACCAGAAATGGGAAAACAATCTACTTCTTACAGGCCCTTTCAACGTCTGTATATAGACCTCTTAGGCCCTTATCCAAGGAGCAAGAGGGGTAATATTGGTTTGCTAATTGTCCTCGACCATTTCACCAAATTCCATTGGCTTTGTCCAATGCGAAAGTTCACTTCTAGTACCATCCAAACATTTCTATTAGAACATATTTTCCATGTGTACGGAGTTCCGGAACACATAGTAAGTGATAATGGTTCGCAATTTAAGGCTAATGAACTTAATGCCTTTTTTACCAAACTTGGGATAAACCACATATATACTGCGTTATATTCGCCACAATCGAATGCCTCTGAGAGAGTAAACCGCTCTCTCATTGCAGGCATTCGTGCGAATCTTAAAAAGGATCAAACAGCGTGGGATGAAAATCTTAGCTCAATTAGTTGTTCTTTGAGGAATTCTGTTCATCAAGCAACACAAACATCTCCTTACCGTGCAGTGTTTGGACAGGAGATGATTACACATGGTTCTTCATATGAACTTTTGAAAAACATCAGTATGTTAAATGAAGCTTCATCGCCATTAGCGAGAGACGACAGTCTAGCTCTTATACGACAGGATCTTAAAGGACATATTTCCCATGCATACAATATAAACCGAAACCAATACAACCTTAGGGCTCGTCCTATATCGTACACTGTAGGTCAAACTGTATTCCGCAGAAACTTTGCTCAAAGTTCGTTAGAAAAGAAATTTAATGCAAAACTTGCCCCTTTATATTTAAAAGCCAAAATAAAGGAAAAGATTGGACAGAATTATTATCTGCTTGAAGATGAAGATGGCAAAGTAATAGGCACGTTTCACGCTAAAGATCTTAGATCGTAACAGAATTATTTCCTCATAATACTTTTATACAAGGTATAAGTATTACGCGGTTTGTAATAGACAGATTGTTGTTTAATATGCCTTCGTATAAATGTATTGACAAATTTGAAATCTTTCGAAAATAGCTTTTCACAAAAATGCTAAAAGAACAATATATTTCATTGATTTTATTTAGTAGTTTTAGTTAACAATAATTTCTTAAAAATTTTGATTTTCTTCGTATTTTTATTTGTTTATTTTTTATATCGTGTAAACAATGTAACTTAATAGGTAAAGTAATAATGTCATGATATTTGGTTTGCGTCTTCGCTATGTGTACGGCAACTTTGTAATTTGCCAATGGTACCAAGTTATTGTGGTAAAGTGGTAAATATAAATTTTACCATGAGAAAAAGCTTGATCGAAACTCGTGTCCAATTACTTGTTCTTTTTATTCATCGCTCTTGAAATAGTAAGACGTACATACAATTTTACTTATCCAAGCTCCAAAAAGAAAAAAATCATTGTGTAAAGAAGAAGTTGAAAATAATCATTTTCCATCAACATTTAAAAAAATTTTTTCTTGCAATAAGAAATTTTAGTTTTCTTATTTAAAGAAATAAGAAAAATAACCAGGTAAATTTTGCTTTAATTGCTTTTAATGATTCCTGTAAAAAAAATATATATTCTTTACCTAGGATTGGTTATATTGGTTACATAACCTCAAAAGGTTTACGCGTGGAACAATCTCCATCACTACCTTCTTCCCAAGCCTTAATAATTTGCAGGCATTTTTTTCCATCCGAGGTCCAAAATTGTAGTTTACTAGTTTTTTAATAAATTTATCAATTGGCTTATAACTATTATCACCACTGCAGCCAAAATAAATTTTACATCTTTATAAATTTGCGTATTATAAAAATCAAAAGCTCAGTGACGTCACAGTTTGCCAAGAATTGTTCGTAAACAGCAATAAAACGTCGCTAAATCAACTGCATGAGACCATCTGACACATGTATGTACGCCTGCCCTGTGGTATCTTAAGAAGAAGGGTAACCTATTAACCTATTGGGCAACAATCACCAACAACATCCAGGTTACAACACCTATAGCCAATTATAAACCATCTTATAATCTTTTTTTTAAAATTACAAATCCATCGAGAAATTATCATAAAATTTCCATAACCAGAATATCTAAGCACATTACTCTTACTGAATTTAAAGTTTCGAAACCTTCCAATTTAAAACGACTAGTAAAGCTTATTCATTTAATAGAAAGTAATAATATTAACTGGAAAATCCACATTTTATAATATAATAGTTTAACCTTTCCATTTAACAGTTTAAATATTTAAAATTGTGCAGTTTAAGCCTTCAAAATTTTCGCATAATCCTTCCTAAATTTGCTATCTAATTTTCCAAACTTTGTACTTAGATCATTAAAACGTTCCTAACCTATAGCTATTGTCTTGAATTTAAACAGTAGTTTCTTTTTTCATTATTGATCAACTAAATTTCTCTAAACATTAACTGCCAACTAAGTCAGCCGTAGTAAAGTAAATTTCTAAATTTATTTCTAAAACCTAAGTCATAAACCTTAATGTAAATATATAATTGGTATGTATGTGTAAATAAGAGTGTAAAATTAATAGCTAATAAGTTTACTTTTACAAATTTAGAAATATGCAACCAAATATTTTTTCCCAGCACCAATAATTTTATTTACTAGTATGCAGATGTTCGGAGGCCTCTAAATCATCAAACATACAACATTAATGGTAATTACAAAAACCAATAAGTTCGAACAACAATAATAACAACCCATATCGGTGAGTGAGTGCTTTTATTTCTTTCCTTTTTGTTTGCATATTTCTCTTAAATATTACTTAACAGAAGTAACAACATAAGCAATATTTTTTTTTATGAACATACGTTCAATGAGATCAATAATATCATTCTAAAATGTATCATCTTTACTTCAAATTTTATTTTTCTGTTTGTAGTTAAAGCTTATTCATATGTTTTTGCTTCTGTTTAACTATTTAAGTATAACTCTATGCTATTTATAATTAATAAGGGAAGTAACCCCATAGATTACATATTAATTTTGATCATTATTTAAAAGCTTAGTATTTCAGTATTTTCACTAAATTTCATTAAATTTTCATTAAATTTAGCTATTAGAACATTGTTAAAATTTTACGTTTTTTTAAACTTTTGTTGAACATTTAATATTCGCGAATTTAATAATGTAAATACGTTACGATATATTACTTAAATAATGAATTATTCTCTATTTTCTTGAATAAATTGTAATATTTGAAATGAATATGTAATTTTCGGATATTTTCTTACGGATGTGAAGTGAGTTAGGATAATGCATGTGTGGGTTTTAGTACATATTCGCCACTAAAACATAAGGTTGGGTGGGTAACGAGGCACTGGCCCCATTAACATCTAGGGTGCCCTGATAAAATGCAGATTTTCCATGTAAATAAGTCCATTCGTTACAATTTCTTTTTAGTTACAATTTCGCTTGGTTAATATTTCCATCGTTAGTATTTATGTTTTGATTTCTATTTAATTTGTAGTATCCCCCATAACCGAGGCAAGGGAGTCTATAATATTATGTGTTAAAGTACAATTTAAGGATATGAGAAATAAGAAATTATAGAGGACAAGAAACCACCCCAGTAGGCTGTCAGCTAGCAGTACAAAGGCTCCCAATCGTCTTTTCTATTCTTTCTAAAAACTTTTTGCCAATCATTTATAAACTGGTTCCATATCAACGAACATCTACATGAGACAACGTTAGTGTTGCAAGTTGTACGTTACAGATTTATATCAAAATTTTAATAGGGTCGCAGATAGCTACAACAATTTAGTCCATATTTATCCCTTAATATCATTTTTTAGTTCGACTCTTTACAAAAAATTTCAAGCCAATATCTCAATTACGTTCAAAAATATGTTCATTTAAACCTGTGTCCTTTAATTTCATCTTTTTCATATTTTAGTATTAAGTATGACAGAACATATTTAAATCTTATATTTACCTATTTTCTATTTGTTTGCTTATCCTTATA